>NW_027226297.1:0-600000 GCF_022539635.2 Chironomus tepperi
CAGCCTTAAATTATGGCGCGCAAGGAGAAGAAGAAGACGACGAGAAAAAAAAAATAAATCGAACATTCAATAGTTCCGAGATATAGGAATAAAAAAAAATGTTATGTTAAAAAATATCGCGAAATAATAAATTATTGTTCATGTACATAAATAGGTGCAAATACTATGTGTCTGCGGGAACATCGCATCGACTTGATCATTAACTATATTTATATTTTTCTTTCTTAATTTGATATGTGTACATAACACAAACGAAAGTATTTTATGGCTCAGTCAAAATGCAAAATGAATGGCTGAATATGAATTCAGTCTCTTTTTATTTTACAATGTCGCGACGCATCAGACCTGAACTGCTTGTGAGCCACAAAAAAAAGAATTGCCCAAAATGTTATTTTTTCTAATTAGTTTCGTGTGCACTACACACAAAATGCGGAAACAGTATTGAAGCAAGGTAGAATATAATTTAAAATAAAGTCAGGCAGGAGAACAAAGAAACCAAAACCATCTCAAACTCATAAAAGTGTATGCTTTGTTAGTCCTCACAAATATGGAAGCAACAGTCGGTCAATGTGCTTTTTGACGGTAAATGTGCGTGGGATTTCACAGTTTGGATATGATTAGGGGAACTTATAACTTGACTGTGCTTATGTATAGGATGTTTGGGTGTTATAGGGGCTAAGTGGTTGTTTTAAGTAGCAATAATGAATTGGAATCAATTTAAAAAGACCTGAATTATTATAAATTTAACGAAAATTGAATTAAAAGTTGGGGGGTTTTAATCTTGGCGGCAATGAGACCACATGCACCTTAGCTAAGGAGGTAGAAGATTAGAATGTACTAAATTGATCCCGGAATTACATCGAATTCAAGTCTGGGATTGAAACCACTTTGGGTAGGCACCAGTTGTGTAAATGTTCAACTACTTTCAAAAAATTTAGGAGCATTTCTGATTTTTGTTTCAAAAAATTCTAAAAAAAGAGGGAGTCCAAAAAAAAGACGTGGAGTGTATCCCCACTCCAGATTTATGACTTTCATCAAACAAAGACCTGAATTCAATCAAATGGTTTGTCCAGTATTATTTCACTTCATCTATTCACATTGCTAGCTATGAATTTAACCCGAATAGCACAAGTCAGCCAATCGATCCGAAATTCGGGATCAGGGCGGTGTGACTCTGGCATGATATCAGAATTAAACCGTAATACGGCAACAAATAAGCGTCATAGCAGCTTGGGATCAGATTTTCGATCGATTATCCGTTATGTGTTAATTAGTTAAATGATGTGTATCAAATCATAACGAGGTGCCAACAAGGCTCAAAAATCTAAAGCAAAAATTGAAAAAAGCTTCAAAAAACCTTTACATCCATCACTAAAATCATTTAAAATGACTTCCAAAATCGACATTTTTATCTAACAAATGTTTCTATATACTCAACTTTAGTTGCTGTATTCTCGATGCGTATTCATTCATTGCTGTTGTTGCGAGCGAACTTTTTGTGCGACTATGCGATGAAAATTATTGTTATATACAATCAAATGTTGAGAACAAGTCAGTTTTCGTATATTTTGCACACATGCAGATTAAATTTTTTTTGTCTACTTCTTGTTCAACCTGAAATACAAAAAAAAAAAATTTTAAAAATTTGATTGATTTGTGAAAAATTAAGTGGGAACAAATAGCCGAACAACATGATCATAATCAACTTCCATGTAGTTTAAAAGTTGCATTTTAAATTTTGTTAGAAACAAGTCTAGTTTCCATTTATATCAATTTAAATGTATTTTAAATTTAAATAAATGACTTAATAGAATAAAAATTCGCGTTCGATGAGACAAAAGTAATTGTGCGAATGTGTATTTTTTTTGTGCACGCGTATGTGTGTATGTAGATGCGATCGCACAAAATTTGAACGCGCTTTCGCACAAATCGAAGAACGAAGTGAACAACAAAAAAAAAATATATAAAAAATCTGAATAAAATACGAAAAAAAGAAGAAACTTTTGCAGGCAAAATGTTCAAAATTTTGTTGACCTCGTCGTGTTCGACTGATATTTCAAGGTCGTAAATTTTGCCGTTGTTACTCTTTTTTTTTGCATGTACATAAGTTGAACTTATTTCAAATGGAATTAAAACTTTGATAGCATTATAAATGAATCACGCATTTGTCGTTTTTTGCAATCGCACATTAAATTCTCAGTTATATTAATCGAAAAGTGTGGAATATCAAGATATCAAAATGTAAATAAAAATATACATTGTGTATAAAAAAACTACATTGTCATTTTAAATTCCGCAAATGAGTTTCCAAGAAACATGTGTTTAAACGTAATATGAGTATCTTAAATATTTCACTTTTTTTTTTTTTAATTTCTATATTAAAACGTCTTGAGGCTTTTTCGCGAATGAATCATAATGCGTCGTTTATACTTTATATGGTCGAGCAATTCATTTATTGAACCATGTGGAATTTTCTACATTTATCAATATAGATTTGAGTTACTCGAAGAGTTTGTATTTGATAACAAATTATTATTGTGAATTTGTCAATGTCAAGGTTTTGTATAGTCGATATTCAGGGTCAAACACACTTTTTTATTAATATAGAGATAGGGTTCCTTGACTGCGCTGTGAAAATTTGAAAGCGCCCACCGGATGTCACTGCGATCACGATCAATGATACAATCTATTGTATCAATACCTTAAAAGTCATGAATTTAATTTTATTTGATTTTTTAAAATTGTATAAAATTACAAATTTTATGGTTTTTATTACGGTCGAGTCTGAATTTTGTAAGCCTCGATAAAGAACCGCAGGCCTGTATTTTCTGCGTTCTAGATGTGCATACCTGCATTTCCTGCAATTTAGATGCGTAGATCTACAGTTAAAGAAGCTGTCGATCAAGATAATATTGCATTTGGAATTGAAAATTGGCAAACGGTAGCTAGAGATAGAGCTGGTTTTAGGGGATATCTGAGAGAGAATTGTATGGACAGCGAAAAAAGTAAGGAAGACCAACAGTTCTCGACTACTTTATAGTTCGTCCAAGGTTGCCGGCCAAAATAATTTTGTCTACAGTATCTTCATTTTAATTGTTTGAAAAATGTCCGGAAATTGTGTAACAATTAGAATTTAAGGAATTTCGTAACTGTAAATTTGTCCCAAAACCTCCCAAATAGATCTCCCCTAATTTATTCTGTTACAAAATCATAGATAGCCCCCCTCGAACGTAACAAGTGAACGACTCCTTCTCATTTATTATACTTCATAAAATAGCGACCAACACAACACAACTTTAGAGTCATACACTGTCAAGTCATTAAATTGAAAATTCAAAATTCATCTATTCATTACGTCACTCACAATCACAAGCTCAAAAAAGAATAATCCATAAATTTATCGCCTAATCATTATGCAAATAAAAATTTGCGACGCATTTTATTTGATAACTTTTTTATCATTGTCATTTTTTTGTCGTCAAATTGAAAAGCTCTGTTCTAAAAATGATTTTTATTTTAAGTAGAAAAATTTTATTGTTAAAAATATTCTTTTAAAATATTATTTTATTATTGTCAGTGATCATCAACCTAATGCTTTTGATATGCTAATTTTTAGAAAATTTTCTGCAATATTTTCTAGATTTCTAGTCTTCGACTCTACAACATTGTATCGATGTTTGAATATTTTTCAAATAAAAATAGCTAATCGATGGATAAAGCTTGTCAGTGATTAAATATATAAGATTAGTGTTGTGCTTCTTTATTAAATAAATAAAATTGATTCAAATGATAGTTGAGGACTTCAAAATTGACCATCGTAAAATTAAAAACTTTTTATTTATTTTAGGATTTTATGATGGAATAAAAAATTTAATAGATAAAAAATTGATTTATCTTGAAAGAATTGAAAGCTGATAAAAATCATAATTTATATGAAAATTAAATAAAAGTTAATAAAATGTCATAATTTTATCTCAAATATCACAATATTTTGTTTTGATAAATAAGACCGAGTCAGCTGTGTCTCGACTCGAGCTCCTCTAAAGAGCCGAGAGACCCGAGCTACAACAAAGCTCCGTTACAAACACATTTATTAAAACCATATAATTAAGTGCTAATCCTTCCGGTTTTATCTTACTTGCTGGATTGATCAATTGAGATCCATGACCATCCATATATGTCGCCTGAAGCTAGCTCTATCTTTAGCTACCGTATTTCAATTCTTAATACAAAATGTAATGCTGTTTGACTTCATTAAATACCTTTCTTTCATGAATCCTTTGATGAACCAGGTGATCTCTTACCAACTTTATAATCAGGACTTAATTTAAACTCAAGATTAAACTTTAATTAACTGAGCATTCATAAATCTCTTAGTGTGTTTATACTCGAACGCCTCAATTCGACGAACCACATTTTTCACGGTAAATATGAGCTACAATCAGTTGTCAAGGTGATGTCAGAGCAACTTGGTTTCTGAGCATTGAAATGGCGATATAGCGATGTGCTAGCGAACATACTGTGCCGCTCGGAATAAGCACTATAAAGACTATTAAATACTGATTAATAATTTAAATTTAAAAGCTATTTTATACTATCTGTGGAGTTTCAATCCACCTTAGACCCACTAGCCGAGTATATTGCATCGTCCATTATATGAGTTCTATTAATTCAAGTTCAAGTAACAAGGAAATTAAATCTTAATTATATTTTTCATTAAAGTTTAATAAAGGGCTTCTGCTAAATGTACAGCAGTAGCTTGTATTTATCAAATTGAAAAAAATTTCATCTAAAACCATTCAAGAACAAATTTCCAGATAAATTATCTATCACAAATTGCTCTCATTCAAGAATTCATCTAATACCATTTAAAGTACATCCATATAAGGATTATCTCAATATTTTTTCAAAGTCATAGAGTAAAAACTTCTACGATAACAAATGAAAAAACTACACAAAGGAAATTTTTCCGCCAGAAATAAAAAAGCTGTGCGATAACAAGATGACGTTAGAAAATGCGAGCAGTCATACATGTACAATCTGTAATCATATCCACGACTGGAATGTTAAATTCAAATTGTTTCTTAATAGACTTTCCATTTTTTGCTTCTTATTGGGCTGTTTGAATTTTTTTTTTACCTCCTCTAAAAGATTGCAAAAAAAAAATATTTTCACATTAAATATGAACATTTGAATATTATCGATAAAATAAGCATAATATCATGTGTATTATTCAATATAATGAAAAATGCATTTAAAGCCTATTTACAGCTTAAATAAATAAATGAATGAAAATAAATATATATAACACTATAAAGTGAGCCGGAACAAAACTTGCATAAAATGCTGTAAACGATGAAAAAAGAAATATACAAAGAGTCGTGCCTTAAAAGACCTTGCAAATACATTCTAATTACATTATATACTGCAGCTTTCGAAGAATGCAACAAAAAAACACTTTTTTTCATGCTCTTGAGAAATAGCTACTCATTGCGCTTCGCACAAACATGCAAAAAGTTTCCTCTTCTTAATTCTGTTTTTTTTTTTTTCGTATGTTTCATTACCATCATCATAATCTACACATTTTCTGGTTATTGTTGTTGCTTATTCTTCATAACATTTTGTTTTTTTTTTCTTTTTAATTTCTTTTATTACATTATTTATTTGTAAGAATTGTGTGCAGTCGTGAAGTTTTGCTAGGGGCAACAAAAAAAAAAGATTCAAGATCTTTACCGAAATGATTTGAGAAATTTACGGTTTAGTTGTTTATACAAAAGCTTATTACTTGAGAAGAAACCCGAGCGACAAAACTAACAGAATTTTTGAAATGTTCCGGAGACAATGTCATTAGTCGACCGTAGGTCTAGTTGTTAACTAGACATTATGTCAAGTTTCCAAATCGGAATTTTTTATTAATTGTCGCAAAATTAAGTCAAAAAAAGCCGCCATGGCACTTCCGAGTTATCGCAATATCTTGATGTTCACCCAGTGACTTAGTGGAGTAACTAAGTTGTGTTGCAAGGAAAAGTTTTGTTTATAGTGAAAACACTTTCTTGTTTATCAAAGCTATACTTTATAGACACATAGTCGAATTAAGTCGTTTTCATCAATTTGCTGCCATATGGCTCTAACTATCCTCTTTTCGTCGAAATGCCAATGTGTTCTGATCGGTTAGGTTCTGTTGGTTCTCTTAACATGAAAGTGAATTTGATGAAGCAAAATTTAAATTTTTTGGGTCAATAGTAGTAAATCATTTTACACTAAAAATTTTAGTCTTTCAATTTGCAAATAATGATTCACTAAGTGTTTTAATTGGAAATCATCAATGTTCATCAACTTCAGAAAAAGTATAGTCCTATTATGTGGAAAAGTTAAATCGTTCATACATAACACCAAAAATGGTCAGAAAACAATACTCACAAATAATAGAACCAGTAATAAAACTCGGTTTGTGCACACTTATCTCTAAAGCGAGTGACAGCAATAGTACCCTAAGCGACACAACACCGTCATCTGCCGATGAAATGACCGAAAGTGATGAATGACGCAAAAAATCGTCTTGACAACATTATGATGAATGCATTTACCATATCAATCAATCATCATGGCGATGTTTATCTCTTGGAGATAGACATAAAGTCATTTCATTTTGATTCACGTCACAAAGGCCTAATATGCCTTACAATGTACCAAGTCACAAATTTAACGTATATAATTATCAAAATAACAAGGTGCTAGACTAGACCTTATATGTCCTAAAATGAACCAAGTCAGAAATAATGTACATAAAATGCTCAAAATAGACATAAGATGCTAGGCTTGATAATAATTTTTAAAATTCACTTACATCAACTTTTAAGCACATTGGTTATTACTAATCAAATATGAACTTCGATCGTAAAAACCAACACCTCAAAAAATTAAATAAATAAATTATAAAGTTACAACAAGCATAAGATTAAACCCGTTTATTAAAAATGGAGAGCAAAAAAGAAGGAGGAAATTTATATTTTTTAAATGCTCGCTTTTTAAACGAAAAATAAAGAAAAAAAAAAGATTTTAATCTGTAATAGATTTCAACAGCAATTGTTTACAGCAAATACCAATAACTGCAACTTCATTATAATGCGGTACGACATGCATAATAATAAAAATATTAATAGCCCAAAGCGCCTCAAGCATTTTCTGTGCATTTCTCAGTTATAGTTTTTATTTTTTACATTCGCGCAATTCTTTTGAAACTGCGTAGAAATATTACAGCTAAATAGATTATGAAGGAAGGAATATTATAACGTGCGGTTATAAAGTAGCTGAAAGCTCTCAAATTGAAAATAAGTTTCTTAATTAAAAAATTGAAAATGTTAAGGAGATCGCAAATGATCCATGAAATTGAACTATATTGTATATTTGAAATGTAGTTTTATTTAATGTTAATGAAGTCGAGTGCATTAGATGATCTGGGGCAGATGTGGCTTTCGTAATGCAGTTTTGTGAATTTATGTATTTAGAGTTGCTTAATAAAGTAGATAATTGTATGAAGTTCATTAAAAACTTTGAGATTAAAACTATTCAAATATCTTTGGAAATAAAAAAAATATTTCCCATTCATGAAATTAAGGTGTTGGCTTGTGAACATTAATTGCTGGATTTGCGATTAACTTGTCTCATATGCGGTGCAAAATATAGATCAGGGTGTAAATTTTATACTTTATTTTAGAGTCCGGATCATCTGGCAGAAACTATGGATTCCATGGATTTTGTGGAATTTGTGGAATCCATGGAAAAATTTATGGAAATCATGGAATTTATGGATTTTTTGATGGAATCAATGGAATCCATGGAAATTATGGATTAGTTCGTGGAATCCATGGATTCAATGGATTTTTCCATGGAATCCATAGAATCAATGGATTAATTTATGGAATTTGTTGATCCTATGGAATTTGTGGAATCCATTGAATCTATAGAATCCATGGATTGTGGAATATATTGAAATAATCATTAAAAAAACTCTAAAATAGAATCTTTAAATCATATTTACCCTTTTCTAATGATTTTTACTAATAGAATTTGTAGAATTACTTTAAAATTTCTGCAAAATTCTGCTTATACATTACCAAAAATGGAATAATTACCATCTATTCTAATGTTCATCAAATTTTTCGGACTGTTTGTATAAGGAAAAATTATAGTGAGCGTTTTAAAATTTTATGCGCCCATCAGTTATTTAGGACTTATTTGTAAAAGGAAAAATTACAGTAAAATATTTAAAAAAGAATGGAAAATTAAGAATTTTTAGAAAATAGTTCCATGTATTCCATACTCCATGGAATCCATAGATTCAATGGATTCCACAAATTCCATAGGATCAACAAATTCTATAAATTATTCCATAGATTCTATGGATTCTATGGAAAAATCCATTGAATCCATGGATTCCACGAACAAATCCATAATTTCCATGGATTCCATTGATTCCATAAAAAAATCCATAAATTCCATGATTTCCATAAATTTTTCCATGGATTCCACAAATTCCACAAAATCCATGGAATCCATAGTTTCTGCCAGATGATCCACTCCCTTTATTTTAATGATTAAAATATTATTAAAATCACTATTTCCTAAGAAAAAAATGACAATCCTCTTGTATTACTACAGTGTATCACTGATTACTTCTTAGAATCAGATAACGTTTTATGTAATTTTATTGATGACTAGGGCGGCCATCTGCTGTATTTTTGCCGGGACGCTGCTGTACTTTTCTATCTTGCTGCTGTGTCCCGACAAAGCCTCAAAATGTCCCGAATTTTCAACAAGTCGAAAATTCCATACAATTTCATTTATTTTCTGCACTTCTTTGCAAGTTTCTAACTTAATTTAGCTAGTCTAAAAGTACCACAATAGTGCCAAAGAGATGGTGTCCTAGGAACTATAAGCTGACTTCTCAAAACTGTTGATCCAATTGTAATAACGTTAATCTGACTAACTGACTTTCGTCTACCAATTTATAATACCAACACAAACAGCAAAACATGATCACTTGTGCATACTTTTACGTATTAATGGCAAGGCACGAAGTTATCCTGATAGGACACTGACGACTGATTCGTTGTCAGGTTAGTCACTTTGTTCAAATAGGATATGTGCAATATTGTCTTTATCGAGAGCCTCGTTCCTGATGTTCGTTAATGCTTCATTCCCACGTTATCAATCACCTCTTTTAAGGTCAGATTCTCGAAAAGCTCGAAAGTACTATGCCACAGTCACGATAGACTGATGCGAGATTTCAGACCCAGTTTTGCTATTCAAGATTCATATGCAGAACTATTGACTTTTTTATTGCCTCAATATTAAAGTCGACTCTGATTTTGTAGGAAGCTTAACTCGACTCCATATGAAATTCGGATCGGCAACCAGCCTTTCAAAATTCATTCAACACCATAAAGATGCACAACTTTCATAAAAGCAGCATAAGAAGAAGCAAATCAATAAAATTTTAAATTTCCATGATCAAAATATATCATCATAACTGATAATATAGTAGAAAATACATTATCATCATGCAAAACCCATTCAAATTTATGTTTATAAGTTTATCATTTTTTAGTTCTTCATTAAATATCATAAAAAACTCTTTGAAATTCATCCATCAAAAGTAACGAACCATCAATAATTCGATAAATGCCTCTTTTAAAAATATAATCAATACTTTTCAACCATCTCATAACTTTAAGCATTTACAACTCATTCACATTTGAATGTACGCATATAAAGGAATAAGAAAAATTGTGCATATTTAAATACGAATTAAAAATTGCAGTTCTCAGCCTGCAGTAATTCATACGCAAGAAATTATTCAATCATCCATTTCTCGTGAATAAATGAAGAAATAATAATAAAAATTTATCAGTTTGAAAGGTATTGTTAGTGATGAGCTTCGTGCGATTTTTGAGGTTAATTGAGGATTTTTGCGTTAATTTTTTTGAGGCTTAATGATGAATCAGAGTTGTGCTAACTTTATGCTGTCGAAATTTAATTAAAAATGCCATGAACCGCATATGGTCGACGGTCTCAGCCTAGGCTTACCACCAAGATGTGTCGTCGCACATCATTTTGGACACCACTGCCATAGATAGCTGCAGTCATAATATTAGGGATTTTCAGATCATACTTAATGTTCTTAAATATCCACTTAAGTGCACTTTTACTTCATTTAAATAAAACAAAGCCGACTAAATGAAGTCATAACAAGTTATCCACTTAAATGCATGAGAATCGAGAGTGAAATGAAATTATTTAGCTTACAACTTTATTGATCAATAAGCTACAATAAAAAACTCATCATTTAAGTCTGTTTTTATGGATTTTTGTATAAAACAAAACAAAAAAAAAAATACAAAAAGCTGAAATGAGATTCTTAAATTCAGCAATAGGAGGGATATATGAGTATATAATAATAATGAGAAAGAAAAAAAAAATGTTAAAGGGAAGACAGCAGTCAACAGTAATCATTAAAAGATAAGTTACACCGATGAGATGAGAAAATAAAGTAAGAAGCAATTTTTTAAAAGTTGAGAAAACTAATTTTCATTTAAATAAATTAATGAATGTTTTTTTTAACGGTGGCTGTGCTTTTTAGTCGATGTAATAATATGATGTTAAGAAGACGTGCCTCAATGCATTAATTACTTTATTTGTAGCATCATAAATAATTATTCGATTGACTTTTTGTTAAACTGAAAAAAAAATTTAAGATGAGTTGAGTATGGAAAATTTTTAGTTTTGTGGATGGAACGAAGTTTGTAGATTGGATGAGTCTTGGTTGCTTCATTTTAAATTGTATAAAGTTATACTTTCTTGGCCAAAGTATACGTAGACCTGTTGTTATGTCTGAATTAAGCTTTAGTTGTAGTCCACCATTTGTTTTTTGTGGCACACCTTATGGCTAATTCGTAGCCAAAATGGCACTCGGTTTATGGTTCAAGCCATACATAAAATTTTTAGCAACCTCGATACACAGGTAGCCCATTATTTGAATTATCCATCTGCCAGTTCAAATCTTTTAGAACTTACACTAATGTGCCACGAAAATGCACAATCAATGCCAAAAATTCATGGTGATACACTAAATTTACACTTGATAAGTCCCCTAGCTGGAACAAAGAACGAGTTCTCAAGGGGAAGGTAAGCTGAGTGCACGCTCATAAGCATGCATATCTAGTATTTTTAAGTTGAATAAGGTCTTGTCAACTAAGTCAATTGGCAGGCGGAAGCCGGAGATAGAATTAGTTTTAGGCGACACACTATGGGGCAAAATGAAAAAAAAAGGGACATTCACTTTGTTTTTTGGACTTTTTCGAATTACATCTAGTGGGTATTATTTTCTTGTAGTACATATAGCAATAGACTTGCATGCCAAATTTCAGGTCATTTGGTGCTGTTTGGTCGATTCTGGAGCTGTTTAAAGTTGAAAAGTAGTGAAAAAACAGATTTTTTCACATCCTGTTTGACTCGGGAAATTCCATATTTAATTAAAAGATATTGAAAAACGGTTTTCGGGTCCTAATTGTACTATATAAAAGCTTTAATTTTATATACTGGAAAGTTTATATGTACTGGGTTTTAATGGCAGGGCTTTAGAAAATGTATGAAAATACCAGGAAAAAAAGCTTCAGGCGTTCGGAACTGACATTTTTAGGTCGATTTCCCCCATACGGAGCCATACTAGCTTAAAGTACTTACTTTCTAGTTTTCAAAACCGTTAAAACCTTTACAATAAGTACTGGGGAGCAAAAGTTATTGCATTTTAAGTTTTGGACGAATTTTTTTCTCAAAACTAATATTTCTCATATAAATTTAGAAAATATCGGTTGATAATAGTTTTTTTATGTTTTTGTATGAATTTAGCCATTTAAGAACGATTAGTGAAGAAATTTTTACAAAAAGTTCAAAATTCGCCGAGTTAGAGGTACATATGCTATTTGACGACTTGACCCTTTTTCTCATCACTCAAATGGCTATAACTTTTACATGACTAAATATTTTTCAATTCTGTTTCTTGTTTAGTGTAGCTTGTTATAATACCTTTCCAACAATATATAATACTTAATAGTTGGAAGTAGTCTTGGTCGTGAAAACGGACCCTGTTTGTGACTGACCCTTTACAAAGAAATTTTCAAAAAAGTCATTTCTAAAACTACCACTTAGAAATTAAATAATATAATGTTTTTGTGTTTTTTAGGTCAAAATATGATAGTTATGAATCTCAAAACACAAAAAATCTCATTTTGTAAACTTCCGACAACTTTAGGGGCCTTTATAGGTAATACTCAGGTAATCTCTCAATTCTCAGATATGAAACATTTTTATTGACTTTTTTTGATTGATATTCAATATTTACATTTATTTTGTGCAAAATATATCAATTTTAAAAAGTTTGGGTCGAAAAAAAGTGATTTTTGACTATTTTGTTAAAAACAGGCTTAGGTAGGCCACATTTAAGGCAATCCAGTAGCCAGTATGATTAAGTTCTATACATGTTTTAAACATATTTATAAAGGTATTAGTAGTAACTAGTAATAACAGAAAACAGAATGGAAAAATATTGGTTCTAAAAAAAGTTATAGTCATTTGAGTGGCCAAAAAAGGGTCGAGGAGGGCAACCAGCATAGGCAAAAACACAAAAATTCAAAAATTTAATGAAATTCTTGAAGTTTTTTGAATAAAAATTAATTTTATGTCATATTAATTTAAAATAATGCATTTTTTGTCAAAATAAACGTAAATTTTTGAATTTTTGTGATTTTGCCTATGGTGGTTGCCCTCCTCGACCCTTTTTTGGCCACTCAAATGACTATAACTTTTTTTAGAACCAATATTTTTCCATTCTGTTTTCTGTTATTACTAGTTACTACTATTACCTTTATAAATATGTTTAAAACATGTATAGAACTTAATCATACTGGCTACTGGAGTGCCTTAAATGTGGCCTACCTAAGCCTGTTTTTAACAAAATAGTCAAAAATCACTTTTTTTCGACCCAAACTTTTTAAAATTGATATATTTTGCACAAAATAAATGTAAATATTGAATATCAATCAAAAAAAGTCAATAAAAATGTTTCATATCTGAGAATTGAGAGATTACCTGAGTATTACATATAAAGGCCTAAAGTTGTCGAAAGTTTACAAAATGAGATTTTTGTGTTTTGAGATTCATAACTATCATATTTTGACCTAAAAACACAAAAACATTATATTATTTAATTTCTAAGTGGTAGTTTTAGAAATGACTTTTTTGAAAATTTCTTTGTAAAGGGTCAGTCACAAACAGGGTCCGTTTTCACGACCAAGACTACTTCCAACTATTAAGTATTATATATTGTTGGAAAGGTATTATAACAAGCTACACTAAACAAGAAACAGAATTGAAAAATATTTAGTCATGTAAAAGTTATAGCCATTTGAGTGATGAGAAAAAGGGTCAAGTCGTCAAATAGCATATGTACCTCTAACTCGGCGAATTTTGAACTTTTTGTAAAAATTTCTTCACTAATCGTTCTTAAATGGCTAAATTCATACAGAAACATAAAAAAACTATTATCAACCGATATTTTCTAAATTTATATGAGAAATATTAGTTTTGAGAAAAAAATTCGTCCAAAACTTAAAATGCAATAACTTTTGCTCCCCAGTACTTATTGTAAAGGTTTTAACGGTTTTGAAAACTAGAAAGTAAGTACTTTAAGCTAGTATGGCTCCGTATGGGGGAAATCGACCTAAAAATGTCAGTTCCGAACGCCTGAAGCTTTTTTTCCTGGTATTTTCATACATTTTCTAAAGCCCTGCCATTAAAACCCAGTACATATAAACTTTCCAGTATATAAAATTAAAGCTCTTATATAGTACAATTAGGAACCGAAAACCGTTTTTCAATATCTTTAATTAAATATGGAATTTCCCGAGTCAAACAGGATGTGAAAAAATCTGTTTTTTCACTACTTTTCAACTTTAAACAGCTCCAGAATCGACCAAACAGCACTAAATGACCTGAAATTTGGCATGCAAGTCTATTGCTATATGTACTACAAGAAAATAATACCCACTAGATGTAATTCGAAAATGTCCAAAAAACAAAGTGAATGTCCCTTTTTTTTTCATTTTGCCCCATAGTGCGACATCTGAGGGATACCATGGATCAAATTTGATCTGAACGGCTATCGAAATAAGTAATTAAGTTGATGAAGCTATTGAGAGTATGCTCTTTGCTTATTAGGGGTTAAGGCATGAAAATTAAAAAAATAATTTAGAATAGTTGGGAACCTGGCTAGGGATATTGAGTACATATTCTTCACGTGTTGAATTAAAGTTGATAGATGACTTTGTGACAAAAATGCGGCACATGTTTAAAATTAGAAGGTTTTTAAAATCTCTGTTAATCAGAAAAACATGTAAAATTTTTGAAAGTTTTCATATGAGTGTTTGAGTTTAAAGGCCATATAGTCACTACAGTTTATTTCCTAAAAAAACCTTTTGCACCCAATCTGACAGACTCGTTGCTCCCTAAAACTCCAAATAATGCTCAGTCAAAATAAATGTTTTCCTACCGATAATCCTTCCGATGATCAACTCTCTCTTTCTCTATTTCATAAATCTTGTATGATTTCTTGATTAACGAACACTTAACTCGGTAATCGAGAATTTTGACATTTATCGACCATTTTTACAATGTATTTACAACATTGTTAAATTTCGAAGTAATGTTTTTTGCATCAACTCATCCATAAAAATGATTTTTTTTCCAGCCTGGCATTATTGTGAAATAAAACAAAACAGCAGGAAAAAAATGGAAGAAGAATGAAGATAATTATTCGCTTTAAAATGCACCTGAAATTGAACTTTTGACATTATGCCCGCTTTCAATTTTTTTTTGTTGCAGTTCTTTTACTTTTTACATGGCAAAGTACTTTGTGCATATTGCCTTTACTTCTCCATTTCTGCCTCCCAGTTAAATTATTCACGGTAGAATTGAAAATATAGCATCAACACATTTTGCCATGTTAATTATAATTAACGTAACTAGATTAGCATAAATGATTTTCACCTACTGGATTTATGGATGTTGTTACTGTTGCATACAAAAAAAAATATAACAGAGATCTTTCTCCTTGCTATATGTGAAAAAATAAAGATAACGAGATTTCTACCGTCACAAATGTATTTGTATGGAATATAAACATTTTGAGAATAATGTGCAAAATGCATGGGAGTAACCTCCATATATGTAATACCGTACTCTACATTAATGTTTATAATGAAGGATGAGAAGAAGTCTTGGCCCCCAGGGTTAATCGTGATAAACTATTTTTCATGTCTTTCTTTTAGATTATTTTATTTTTTTTGTTGTTCTCGTTTAGTTTCTTCTAAAATGTGCATTATAAAATAGTTTAATGTAATTCTACATTTTCATTCATTCATGGATTACTTTGTTGAAATAAGCTGTGATATGGATGGGAATATTCAATATTAGAGCGCTTAGTTGAGAATGATTTTGAAATCTTCTTCTGCAAAACAAAAAACTTGATTACTTTTTGAAAATTCTGAAGATTTAATACAATTTACTCAAATACTTGAAAGGCGTAATGCTGAAAATATTAATTTTTGCTGTAAGAATCTGCATAGACAAGAAACACGCTCATTTGTATGTTCACAAGATTGAACTTGTTCAATTATATTGATTGAGTGTACTCATTAAGAATTGTCATTTTGGTGAGTATGCTCATTGTCAGCTCTAATAAGGGAATGGGCCGTAAATAGGCGTCACAATCCCATCAATGAACTTTTAAGTCTTATTACGTTATCTCGGAAGAGTTATTGGTACGCAATTTGGATTGTCAGGAACTAAAACCAAACTGAACCAATTCATGCCTTACCTTGTATTACATGATGTAAATATTGAGTTGAAGGACAACGGATACTTAGAAATGACAAGAAGTTTCAAAATATTGAATCAATAAGCCCTAGGAACTTATTGGCTTGTAATGCCAGAATTAACAGTTTTTCACACTAATATTTGAAATTTGTGTAAAGATTAGACTCGGTCAGACATAACAAGAATTTGAAGTTACTTCAGATTTTGTATGGACTCAAGTCGACTTTTCCATACAAAATCCAAATAAACTTCAACATCCAGACAAAATGAACCAGAAACCTCATCCAATCTCCTCCCATCTCGCTACAAAAGTTAGTCTTATAAGAAAAACACATTTATTTAAATGACTTTTGTGACGAGTACATTAACAGAGAGAGGAGAAAAAAAAATCTTGACATTAGATGGATTGATGGCTTATTGCTTTAAATCAACTTAATTCTCTCTTTCATGATTGTTGATGACCCATGAGATTTAATTGACAATAAAAATTAAAATGAACGATGAATTAAAACAGAAGGAAAAAAAAAGTAGTTTCTTTAATTCAGTTTTTATAGTATTTTCTCTTTAATGACTTAATAACGACAGAAGATTTCAAGAAAAGAAGCTTAAAAGATTATTGAAAAAAAATGTGATTTAATAAATTATGAGATGATGTGACTTTTGTGGTGCATTTGCTGATTTTTAGCGTTAACTCGATTTGTGTCTTCAAAATAAGACTAGATCCTCATATAATCAACCAAAACCACCATCCTAACCTCACAAAATCCCATAAAACACGTGCAAATCCCATGTTCACCTGCCTGCCTGCAATTAACACCTTACCCATCAAAAGTACTAATCGAATGTCACAAGTGGTGCCACTGTGTACAGAGCAGTATAATTTAGTATTTTGCAGTAAAATTCTCTGAGTCATCATATAATGTAAATCACAGACTTGGCTTACTGCATCGTCAGTAAGATTTTTATGGGAAATTAAAATATTTTATTAGAAAATTTTATCATAAATCATAGAATGAACATCAAAACCTCAAAAGCTGATTAGGTTTGATCTTTTGCAGGTGATGATGCAATGAAGGTGATTTGTTGTTGATGGAATTGAATTGTGGATGGGATGTGAGTTTTAGTTGGAAGTGAATTTGATGGGATTTTAGGGGAAATATTGAATTTGTTGGAAATTTTAGGAAATTTAGAAAATTTTAATTTTTCCGGACAGCACAACCTGTTTGTTTAGACTCTAGCAGGTCGTCGTATTAACGGAAATACTTGAAGTTGCCCTGACGGCAACATGACATCTGATTTAAACCCATTCCAGTTTATTTTCTAGAAAATTATCGGATTTTCCATCTTTTTCTTCAATTTTGAATTCTTAAAAACTGCACATAATTCAATTAAAATTATGTTTTGAATTCTCTCCATCCTAACCCCAACAAAACTTCATCGCAAAGCAACAAAGAGCAGCAATTAAAAAGTTTTAATTTTAATTTTCAATTTTTCGCCTAACTTCACCTCAATTAACATTAAGCACATATTGTTTTCATAATTATAATTACTTTATGAATCAAATTAAGAACTTTAATAAATGCACAATTTATGCAAAAGTGCAACAACAATGAAAAATGAGGCATTTGTTTTTGCAAATTTCTTCAAGTTTTATTATTTACCTGCCCATCAAAAAAACAAACATAAAATGATTTATTTGTGATATAAAAAAAAGTGAATATAATTTCTGCTATATGATAATTATAAATTTCCTTAATTGAAAACTTCCCTCAAAGAAAAGTGAAGAAGTAATGATGATGATTATTATAAACAGTAGCCATCGCATATAAAATGATATGTAGACATAAATGTAGCAGTGAATGAGAAATATTTCATACAAATGTTTTAATGGCACTAAAGAATGAGAATAAAAAAAAAATATGTGAAGTTAAGAAGAGGACAAAAGAAAATAAAAATTCTTTGCGAATTGATAGGCAAGTAAGGAAGGCATGTGTGTTAATGATGGAATGCTTTAGGGGTTTTTGCAAATTATTTTGATGTCTTTCTTTGAAGTTAATATGCGTCTTTATTAATTTTTTTCTGTATGTCATTATATTGAATAACACAAATCGGGTAATTGTTCTAAAATCCTGCCTGAAGCCAGCGTGGCTCTGTATTGTATCGTATGCGACACCATGCTAGAATCACATTCACCTGATTCAAAACGAATCCGGAACCATGCTAGATTCACGCCGGCCTGGTGACCGTACAATTAACTCATTCCCGATCAATAAACTGACTTATTATATTTAAGGGGCGTAATGAGCCAACGGCAGCAACACATTAAATATTATATGCGTCTTAGAGCTATTAGCAGTTTAATAAGTGAGAATTTGCCAAGCTGACGCTCTCAAACCTAGAAATACAGTATTTAATGGGATCCGATGCACTCTTTTGTCGACATTACTGTCTGTAGCTTATAAAGAAAGGCTATGAGCAGCGGTTCCACTACATATGATTTGAAAAAGGATAAGTGAAATGCCGAGTCTCAAGCTCATGGTTGCATGGTCGGTTACAGCCATTAGGGTATCTCAAATTCAACTTTTGAGTGACATTAATCAAATAAACACTTAATAAACAGCAAACTAGACAAAATGACTTACTAATATCACTTCATTTCCCCATCTAATATGCTCATAAAAATGAAATTCCTCTTTTGTAGTTGCAATGAGTTATGGGCATCAAGATGACGAATGATAAATAATAAGAGAAAAAAAATTGCATAGGAATTGTAACACTTTACGTTATTTCATATTAATTACTTAATTGCTGCTATTTTTTCTTAATTAAATAATTTATTATTCTTTTCCTTTCTTTTCTTCTCACTCTTGTGCACTTTTCAGGTTGTTCTTTCAGCCTGTTCATCATACTTTCAAAGCCTTTTTCTGGATCACCCCGCCAGACATCCAATTGTTATACTTAAAGACGTTCGATTTGCTGAATTGCGAACATTAATTGAATTCATGTATAAAGGTGAAGTGAACGTAGAATATTGTCAATTATCAGCGTTACTGAAAACGGCTGAATCATTAAAAGTAAGATGAAATAAATAGCATATATCCATTAAGTGATGCATAGTAATGACATTGTGAAAATTGTAATAATAGGTTAAGGGATTAGCAGAAATGACCAATCAAAGTACAGCATCAAAAGAGCCGGAACGTGATCGTGATTCAGATCGTCTTCGATTACATACGCCAACAACACCATCAGCTGCGCCATCATCATCAATAAAGAATGAAATTCACGAGTTGTCAAGTAAACAGCAGCGACTTGATAATGATATATGTAGTCCATCTCCTCCATCTCGTGTTCCCTCATCTCCCGGATCATCTCTGTCGTCAATATATCAAAAGAAATTATTAACAACAAGCGCATCAGCATCGGCAACTACGACATCTATAACGGGCAGTAGCTCGCATCATATAGATTCAATTATCAAAGAAGAGCCGACATTTAATGATCATCGTACGCATCATCAGCATCGGAATGATGAGTCAATGGAAGATGATGATGATGACGATGAAAATATTCATATGAAAAATGAAGTTGGTAAGATAATGGATTATTTCTCACTAATGTACAGCTATGAATATTATATATATTTTCTTACCCATTTATTAGGTCTCAATATGACTTTGAATTCATCATTACTGCAAAATTCAATATCATCGTCTGTTAATTCTACATCATCATTAGCCGATATGCAATCATCTCGATATTCAAGTAATTTATTGGGAAACTCATCGAATTGTGGTGGAACGCGACAACAGAGTCCACTTAGTAGTGATTTACCGGGACCATCTGGGATTGGACCCATGCAACATGCGCCATTGGTAAGGATATTTAATAGTTTGGGATTGATGTAAGCGAATTATTTGATAAATTATTTGGAAACTACACAAGACACAAGACACATTGTGTAGAAATGGAGAAAAATGCAAAGCCAGAGCGGCGTGAGTTTAACTCGGGGTCATATTCGATGAAATCAGGTTTCAGGCTTAACTCACGTCGATCTGGATCGTCCTTTTTGCCTTTTATTTGCCGTGGGCCTTCTGTAAACGATTTATAATAAAATATATATGTAATTTTTTGAAAGATTATACTATGGGGAATATTCAGAAGAATATAGCTTGAATTCGGGTTAACTATATTAGAGTTTGTAAAAAAAACCACAGGCTTTCAGACAAAAAAATCATGCCACCAGCCTTATATGTACGATAGGTTGATTTTGAAAAGTACATGAAGAAGAAATGGCTAAACATCCGGCCCCAGGTTGATTTGTCTTTAACATGAGACCGAATTTAATCGAATTTAGATTGAAACCAGAGTCACGCTGGTCTGTGACCGGTTTTTTTGTCATTTCTACGTCGTGTGCTTTTTAGAACAGTCAAACAGTGCAAGTATGCGTATTTAAAATGCAGAAAATTCAGGCTTATGGTGCTTGGTCGAACTCTAAAATGAACCGTTGATTGGGAGTTGTGATTGCTATCTCAACTGATATTGCTAAATATTATGTGCCATTTCAACTTGTATTCATAAACATTAAGCTGCATAATAGCCGAAAATTTTCTAACAACCTCAAATTTAAATTTTATTTCAAGTCTCTAAAAAAGGAAGCAGATTGGGATCGTTCAGATGATAAGGAGAGCTCATCGTCAGAATACCGACACTCACATGGTGATATGGTAAGTTAAGAACCTTTTTCCCTATTTTTTATAATTTTTCTAACCGAAAGAACGAAAAAAATAAATAAAAATCGTTATATTCTATTCTACTCGATATCTTTTGTATTATGAAAAGTAAATATTATACTTACGTAAAGATCCATAAATTTTAAAAGCTTGCATGCAAAACTGAATCTTTCCTTCCTTTTTTCCAATTCGCAATAATAATACGTAAAATAAAAAAAAAGAAGGAAGAGATTTTTCGGTTCAGAAAGCTTTTTTCTTGAACAAAAAAAAAATTGGATTGAATGTTTTCGGAACAGCAAACAAAAAAGTAAATTTTCCGTGTTCAACTTTAAGTTTTTTTTTTTTCGCTGCATGATTTTTTTTATCCTCCTATTTTGTAATTTTTTTTAGTGCATGCAAAAGAATCATTTTTATTCACTGTATATAAAACTGTACATTGTAGATAGTCCTAGACATATTCACGAATATCATATTTTTTTTAGTTTTTATTACGTTTTTACTTACCACACTTTCATGACTTAAACCAAAAATAATAAAAAAAAAACTTTATTTTTGAGTCTATATACATAAAGTTATAGCTGCAAATCAATTCTCAACATTTAAAAATCATTGCAAAACGCATAAAGTGAAAATCAATTATTCAAAAAAATATGGATGAGGTATGGACGTTTTGAATTTGGGGAGCGCGGTTAACGAATGGGAATTTTTTTATGATTTTTTAGGGAATGTTAAGGTTATGCAGTCAATTTCTAAAATAAATTCACATGTGCTCATTGCACAGATAATTCCAAAGTAATGAATTGTACTTCCATACAGTCTTTGCCTTTGCTAACACGATGAATTAACTAATTTTCTAACTAAATGTTTTTAAATATATGTCCGATCCAGCTCGTCTGCTTCCTCATCTGTATCTCTTAATTGATGTTTTGTTGACCTGCTTTTATGCAGATGCTTCATTTTTAAAGTCCAATCCTCAAGGATCCTTTACATTTCCATTCCAACAAAGCTAGTTTTACCAAACTACATTGCATCCAGATTTAAATCGGTTCAGTTCATTTGTATTTTTACTCGCAACACGAATCAAGCTATTTAAAACAGCATCATCCAACATCCATAAATAGCAACTTCCCATTAAAAATAAATTAGATACATTTAAGCAGCGCATTATTTCTAACGCCAAAAGTCAAGGTTTCGGGGAACTTTTTCTTGCGAAATTAATGAATATTTGACCCTGACCTAATACGCAGACATATTATGGTCAGATTTTTTTGTTTTGTGCTATGATCTGTAATAACAGGTATTAATTTCGTATTTTTAAAGGAAGTTGTATTAAACCCGAATAGCTTAAATTGGTTAATCGATCATAAATTTGACCGTAAGCTGGCGTGGTTCTAACTTGGTTCTGAATGTGGCACTTGGTCATATTTCCGATAGATTAACTGAAGGGAAGTTTCTTGTTTTTCTTGGGATCCCGGGAAATCCTGATCCCGATAACGAGAAAGCATAATTCTACCTTCTGATATCCCAAGTATTACCGCCTTACCCAAAACAATATGTAAGATTCCAAACCCCCCATACCAATAATCCAGAGTAAATCAAGCTAAATTTCTTTTTCGGCAGATATGTCAATCTGAAATTGAGGTTATGATATATATATGATATGGTTATACGATATGATGGTTCAAATAAACCAACATAAAGTAGTCAAAAAATAGACAGAGAGGAAGAGTGTACAGCTGGAATATACACACAATAACACAGGAAAAAGGAAAGGATTTTAATCGATAGTTATTAAATAATAATCCAATCACAGCCACAACTCACATCACAATTTGTGTCTAATTCTCTACTCAAAATGTGCTCCAAATTTTTTTTTCAATCCATTCCAATAACACAAAATATCGAGACACATCTCCATCAATTCAATCATTGTCAATATTTCATTTGATTCAGCTTTTTTTTGTTCCATTCTCTACGAATTTGACTCGCAACAAAAGGCTTTTCTTGTTTTCCCATTTTGTGTGCAGTTGACTGTTCTGTTGATGTAATTGCAATATTAAGTCTTTCTATTTTTCGTCTATCAACCCAAACGATTTGACATCGATACAAATAAAAATTATTATTTTTTTCAACTTAATGATGAGAAAATTGCAGGCACACAAATAAAAAATTTCTATCGACATTCTAGTTTTAATGAATTTTTTTTTCCTTCAATTGAATGTAATCGCTAACGACCTCATGCATATTGTATAATCATCCCTGCATTAGAACGAAAGAATGAGGCATTAATGAAATTATTGAGTGTGTGTATTGTGTGTGTGGATGTGTATGAATACATGCGACTGAGTAGAAATAGGAAGTTTTAGGATGTTAGAAGATAGAACGCAGTTTTGAGACTTTAGAAACTTTGAACTGCATAATAGTAAAAGGATGTGTTGCATATTATCCATGAAAGACTTGAAACACAGTTGAAGGTCATTATAAAGACCAATATTGTTGATGTCCTAGTTGATGTTGTCTGTTGGTCTTAAATTCAATGAAAATGAGTGTCAAAAAGTGGATGACTATCCATTGCTGGCACTACACTATGGGGCAAAATGAAAAAAAAAGGGACATTCACTTTGTTTTTTGGACATTTTCGAATTACATCTAGTGGGTATTATTTTCTTGTAGTACATATAGCAATAGACTTGCATGCCAAATTTCAGGTCATTTAGTGCTGTTTGGTCGATTCTGGAGCTGTTTAAAGTTGAAAAGTAGTGAAAAAACAGATTTTTTCACATCCTGTTTGACTCGGGAAATTCCATATTTAATTAAAAGATATTGAAAAACGGTTTTCGGTTCCTAATTGTACTATATAAGAGCTTTAATTTTATATACTGGAAAGTTTATATGTACTGGGTTTTAATGGCAGGGCTTTAGAAAATGTATGAAAATACCAGGAAAAAAAGCTTCAGGCGTTCGGAACTGACATTTTTAGGTCGATTTCCCCATACGGAGCCATACTAGCTTAAAGTACTTACTTTCTAGTTTTCAAAACCGTTAAAACCTTTACAATAAGTACTGGGGAGCAAAAGTTATTGCATTTTAAGTTTTGGACGAATTTTTTTCTCAAAACTAATATTTCTCATATAAATTTAGAAAATATCGGTTGATAATAGTTTTTTTATGTTTCTGTATGAATTTAGCCATTTAAGAACGATTAGTGAAGAAATTTTTACAAAAAGTTCAAAATTCGCCGAGTTAGAGGTACATATGCTATTTGACGACTTGACCCTTTTTCTCATCACTCAAATGGCTATAACTTTTACATGACTAAATATTTTTCAATTCTGTTTCTTGTTTAGTGTAGCTTGTTATAATACCTTTCCAACAATATATAATACTTAATAGTTGGAAGTAGTCTTGGTCGTGAAAACGGACCCTGTTTGTGACTGACCCTTTACAAAGAAATTTTCAAAAAAGTCATTTCTAAAACTACCACTTAGAAATTAAATAATATAATGTTTTTGTGTTTTTTAGGTCAAAATATGATAGTTATGAATCTCAAAACACAAAAAATCTCATTTTGTAAACTTTCGACAACTTTAGGGGCCTTTATATGTAATACTCAGGTAATCTCTCAATTCTCAGATATGAAACATTTTTATTGACTTTTTTTGATTGATATTCAATATTTACATTTATTTTGTGCAAAATATATCAATTTTAAAAAGTTTGGGTCGAAAAAAAGTGATTTTTGACTATTTTGTTAAAAACAGGCTTAGGTAGGCCACATTTAAGGCACTCCAGTAGCCAGTATGATTAAGTTCTATACATGTTTTAAACATATTTATAAAGGTAATAGTAGTAACTAGTAATAACAGAAAACAGAATGGAAAAATATTGGTTCTAAAAAAAGTTATAGTCATTTGAGTGGCCAAAAAAGGGTCGAGGAGGGCAACCACCATAGGCAAAATCACAAAAATTCAAAAATTTACGTTTATTTTGACAAAAAATGCATTATTTTAAATTAATATGACATAAAATTAATTTTTATTCAAAAAACTTCAAGAATTTCATTAAATTTTTGAATTTTTGTGTTTTTGCCTATGCTGGTTGCCCTCCTCGACCCTTTTTTGGCCACTCAAATGACTATAACTTTTTTTAGAACCAATATTTTTCCATTCTGTTTTCTGTTATTACTAGTTACTACTAATACCTTTATAAATATGTTTAAAACATGTATAGAACTTAATCATACTGGCTACTGGATTGCCTTAAATGTGGCCTACCTAAGCCTGTTTTTAACAAAATAGTCAAAAATCACTTTTTTCGACCCAAACTTTTTAAAATTGATATATTTTGCACAAAATAAATGTAAATATTGAATATCAATCAAAAAAAGTCAATAAAAATGTTTCATATCTGAGAATTGAGAGATTACCTGAGTATTACCTATAAAGGCCCCTAAAGTTGTCGGAAGTTTACAAAATGAGATTTTTTGTGTTTTGAGATTCATAACTATCATATTTTGACCTAAAAAACACAAAAACATTATATTATTTAATTTCTAAGTGGTAGTTTTAGAAATGACTTTTTTGAAAATTTCTTTGTAAAGGGTCAGTCACAAACAGGGTCCGTTTTCACGACCAAGACTACTTCCAACTATTAAGTATTATATATTGTTGGAAAGGTATTATAACAAGCTACACTAAACAAGAAACAGAATTGAAAAATATTTAGTCATGTAAAAGTTATAGCCATTTGAGTGATGAGAAAAAGGGTCAAGTCGTCAAATAGCATATGTACCTCTAACTCGGCGAATTTTGAACTTTTTGTAAAAATTTCTTCACTAATCGTTCTTAAATGGCTAAATTCATACAAAAACATAAAAAAACTATTATCAACCGATATTTTCTAAATTTATATGAGAAATATTAGTTTTGAGAAAAAAATTCGTCCAAAACTTAAAATGCAATAACTTTTGCTCCCCAGTACTTATTGTAAAGGTTTTAACGGTTTTGAAAACTAGAAAGTAAGTACTTTAAGCTAGTATGGCTCCGTATGGGGGAAATCGACCTAAAAATGTCAGTTCCGAACGCCTGAAGCTTTTTTCCTGGTATTTTCATACATTTTCTAAAGCCCTGCCATTAAAACCCAGTACATATAAACTTTCCAGTATATAAAATTAAAGCTTTTATATAGTACAATTAGGACCCGAAAACCGTTTTTCAATATCTTTTAATTAAATATGGAATTTCCCGAGTCAAACAGGATGTGAAAAAATCTGTTTTTTCACTACTTTTCAACTTTAAACAGCTCCAGAATCGACCAAACAGCACCAAATGACCTGAAATTTGGCATGCAAGTCTATTGCTATATGTACTACAAGAAAATAATACCCACTAGATGTAATTCGAAAAAGTCCAAAAAACAAAGTGAATGTCCCTTTTTTTTCATTTTGCCCCATAGTGCACTATCCCTGCCTAAGACTTTCTAGAAACAGAACTAATCCGTGTGATTTCTTATGGATACACTAAGTATCAATTTGTACTGCTCTTATAGACCTTTGGGACATTAGTGATGGGACATTAGTGATGCGTAGTTTTAAAAGCTTAATAGCTTTTAAAGTAGTAGAACCGACATGAGCTGTCTGTTCAATGTAAAATCATTATCAACTTCAAGGTCATGTTAAGTCTCAAATTTGTGTAATTTTTGAGTCCGGCACTGAGATTGTGACTAGGACCGAGACTACGAGGGATTTCTTTGAAGTTTCGGTCTCCAAATCTTGAGGCTCAAACTTATGATCTCGGACTCGAGAACACTTACTCCTCAAAATAATGACGAGACTGAGATTAAAAATCCTAAAAAGTCAAATTTGATATCAGTAACTTTAAGAACTGATAATGATAGAGTCCAATATCTAGTTCCTTAGATTTCATACAGACAAAACGACACCCATCATCTACCAATTTTATCAACAATATTTCTACCTTAAATATTTCCAAGAATCATGTGCGATTTATAATATAATAACAGCAATTCTTTCTCTAGGTCTGCTTACTCATATAATATGTACACTATCCGCAATGCGAGAGAATCATGTAATATGAAGAGAAAACCGCATATTTTCACATTATGATTATGCAAGACTCGCAAGCCATCATGTATATTATGCTTAATCACATCAATTCCTTTTTTTTCCCATAATGCACTACCAACTCGATCTTTTCAATCAAATGGCATATATATGTATAGCTAGAAGTGAATTTACACATAGGCTCTCATGCTATTGGAATGCATGAAACACGAAATAGCGTTGAAAATTTAACGCAATTTCGATAATTATTATTGTAAACGCAACTATGCACTAGGCTTGCTCACTTCTTCTTGTTCTTGTTCTCCTCATTTACTGACAATGCGGAAATTTTTTTAATGCCATCGGAATGAGAAGTCTCCTTACATTTTTTATTCTACTTCCACCCACTACAGACGGATCGATAAAGTCCTACACTTAGGATACTCACAATTTTTTTTTATGCCTCCTCATTTTCTTTCTTTTCTTTGATTTTCCTTTTTTTTCATACGTTCGTTGTTTACTCATGATGTACTGTATGGTGGAATCAATATCGTCATTTTCTGGCTGTATGTAAAAATTCTCAAGCTTCTGTTTCCTTCTCTTTGCCTTTTTTTTCTCGGCTCTCTTTTTTGTTCACTTGTAGACGAGTGTGTATATAAACAGACGAAACTATTGTTGGGTGTAAGGACTGAATGGGATTATGGATATGTTGACACCGTTGGATGATTTAATGATGGGAATATTTTGGGACAAATTGTAGAGCTGCGGCTAGCTGGAGTGATGGGAATGGGTGATAGTATATACTTAGAAATAGTCTTGGTCTTAATAGAGTCATTAGTGTGTAGTTGAAAAATAGAAGAGGAATTGCTCTAACATAGCCGATGTTCAAACTTTCAAACGAAAATGTCCATACCTCTGTTCTGAGTGAAACAGGCTGTAGTTAAGTGCCTCTCCTGAACATAGAAGAATTATTATCATGACTATGTTCACAAAATTGAATACACGCAGTTATATGGATTGAATGCAATCATGACCAAGCTAACTTAGTTGAGTATGTTCATTGTCTGTTAGGGTATGTGTAGTGATTGGCAAGCATTTGGTTCAATTTTGGCATGGTAGCTCAAAAGTCGTCAGTTTGAAAACAAATCTTGTCATTTCCAAATAAGTGCTTTTTTAGGAGTTCAATTACTCCCTTGTTTAGACAAAGTCTCAAGTCCCTTGTTTAGACAAATAGAGCTTAAGGCAAGGTTAAGTTAAGCAACGGATCAGGAACATTAAGTGAAGCTTTAATAATAGGAACGAGATCGACAAGATTACTTTATGAATGGATTATTGATAGAACAAGATAGAACAAACCTGAATGTTTCACGTTTTCCAACTGCGGATCAAAACAAGAACCTAAATTCATACTTTAAGCATTAATGATGCACTTTAATCAGAGTTGCAATCTGTGACAGGTCAACAGAAACAGTCCATCTGTCACAGGTCGTTACCTGTTGACAGGCAGAAAAATTTGGCCTGTCACAGGTCTGACCTGTCGCAGGTCACGCCTGTCACAGGTGATGGCCTGTCGACAGGCGAAATTTTTCTGCCTGTCACAGGCGCGACCTGTCACAGGTGTCACCTGTCACAGGTGATGACCTGTCGACAGGTCAAATCTGTCTGCCTGTCACAGGCCTGACCTGTCACAGGTTTCGCCTGTAACAGGTCTTCACCTGTCGACAGGTCAAATCTGTCTGCCTGTCACAGGCCTGACCTGTCACAGGCCTGACCTGTCACAGGTATCGCCTGTCACAGGTGATGACCTGTCGACAGGTCAAATCTTTCTGCCTGTCACAGATGCGACCTGTCACAGGTCTTCACCTGTCGACAGGTAGACTTTCATCTATCTGTCACAGGTTTGACCTGTTTCGGTTATTTAATCTATGTTTTTTTGTTAAAAATATGAAAAAATGAAAAATATATGAATGAAATTTGAGATTTGAACTCTTTTCTCTGAAAACAAAAAAAAATTGGATAAATTTTGAATGAAATTTTATACTTCACAAGAGAAAAATCTTTTTTAAAAGATGACAGGTACATATAACAGAAACAGGTCAAGCCTGTGACAGGTAGAAAAAATCTGCCTGTCGACAGGTGAAGACCTGTGACAGGTGTGGCCTGTGACAGGTCGCGCCTGTGACAGACAGACAGATTTGACCTGTCGACAGGTGAAGACCAAAAATCTGTGACAGGCAGAAAAATTTCGCCTGTCGACAGGCCATCTCCTGTGACAGGCGTGACCTGCGACAGGTCAGACCTGTGACAGGCCAAATTTTTCTGCCTGTCAACAGGTAACGACCTGTCACAGGTCATCTTTTGACAGAACCTGTCACCTCTACCTGTGACAGGTACCTGTCATCGCAACTCTGACTTTAATAAATATCCTCAGAATACTACATAAGCTTAATACACAAACAGTCATCAACCATCACCACTAAAAGCTATAGCATCAGTATAATCTCAAACAAAAAATCACTTCAACTCCATTAAGCACGGTTTGAATACTACAGACGTCTGTCGATGTCTGAATGAGTGAGTGAATGTCGAATAAAAAATGAGTAATAAAAGGCAATGCACAAATACTTAATGTAATGTATTTTTCAACTTCAGACGCATTTCAAGCACTTTAAAATAGGAAGTAAAAAGAGACCTCTCTATTCTTCTCACTTTCATAAAGTGCGACATAATTCTGACTTTCTTTTTGTTGTTGTTGTTTTATTTCAAATGGCATTGCTGTTAATGAAAATGTGCGACTTTAGTTCTTTATTTTTTCGGAAAATGAGGAAGAATTAAAAATGCACTTTTGGTGTGAGAATGTGTAGGTTTTCTAGTCTGGTGAATTTTAAATGAGGAAATGGAAAGAAGCTTTTGAAAACACATTAGAATTGTGACTTGAATGCTTTGAAAAGCATACGTCTGTGCATTTTATGTGTGTCTCGATAAGTCTTTTGTTGGAATGTGAAGGACTTTGTTGAATGTGAGCCGTAAAGGCTGGTGTATTAAGTCTTAGTGCATGAGTAAATGTAATTTTGGAGAGTTTTTATTGAAGTGTGGGATGGATTATTATTTTAGGGAATTTTATGTGGATTGTAAAGGAAATTTAAGAGAGGGTGGTGAGCTATAAATGGAGGGAATGGATTTGAAGTTAATTTTTGAAGCAACATCTTGATTTTAGGATGCAGTTTGGTGCTAATTGGAGGTGAAAAGGATTTTGGGGTTTGAAATTTTTGTACACCTCAAATAATAAAACAAAGTGGGGGTGTGGGGGAGGGGGGTGCTCATAATGTCGACCACGCTACGGAATCAGTAAACGTTCCCTAATCTGTGTATGCAATGTGAATCATCAAAGCTTAAATTATGTTTTTCTCATAGATTTTCATATCATTTTTATTTAATTCTGCTTGAAACTTTATGTGTATGCTCATTTGTAGATGTTATTTTTGTAAATATTTTTAAATCCTTAATTTGCAACTGTATTTATGTAAATAATTTCTTCTCAATCTTCAATGTACGTTATCGATCATCATACTCTGTAAAAATTTCATCCAAAAAAAAGCAAAAAATCATTATCCATTTTAGATTGATTGTTGATGTTAAAAGTAATTAAATAAAAAATAATTTTATTATTTTTTTAAGTCAGAATTTTGAAAAAAAAGAAAAAAAAAAACCAAATTTTTCATCATCCTTAAAAGCAGTTTTCTTTAATTAATTCATGTAATTTGTTGTGTTTTTAATGATCAAAGTGAATCATTTTGAATACTTTTTATTATTTTTAATTATTATGTCAAGAAGTTGATCTACGTTTTTTGAACATGGCTGTGCTATATAATCATATATATATTTTTTTGAGTTTTATTTTTGAAATATCTATTTTACAACTATATTTTTAAAAACAAACAAAAAAAAATCCAATCCAAAATTTTAAAAATAAAAATTGATTTTTAATTTATTAAAAAAAAATATAAAATCTCTTTTAAAAGTTGTGCAAAAAAACGAAAAAAAAAACCTTTTTAGGCCCTCAAACAAAATTTTTCCATTTCGACACACAAAACAACTTTTTTTGGATATAAAAATAATAATTGCACAACTTTATCAAGAATATATTTCAAAAATCTATCAAAATTTATTTTAATTTTTTCTTTTTCTTGTAAAATGTTGTTTTTAATTTCGTTGTTTTTTTGAATAAGAGTTAAATCAAAACGATCCTGAGGTTGCTCAACTTTGCACGAAGATTATGAATTTTGTGATTAAAATATTATGGGAATGAGTGTGAAATGATTCCAGGAAGGAGTGACTTCAAAAAATTTTTAACAATATAAATTTGACGTCCATTTTCATGACATCTGTGAATAGAAGTTTTGGAATTGAAACTTAAAAAGTACAATTTGTACTTTGATTTGCAAAGAATTTTCATGACTTATTCGACCGACATCCTTGATGGAATCTATTAAAAGTTTATAATGCTTAAATTGACGTAAATTCAGAAGCTAAAGTAAAATTGATTTGGAAATTTCAACAAAACCAATTAAAATTTAATCCTAATAAATTGTATTTTAAATGTTTTCAACATTTCTAAATTTTGTTTCCAATCTGAAAACATTCGATAGAATTTAAGTTTATAATGTTAAAATGTGAAAAAATTCTAACTTTAAATAAAGTTTAGTGAACTTCAAAATAACAAAAAAGCAGTAAAAATTCAGAAATTTAAATATTTTTTCAATTTTCAATTTCTACCTTGTTATAAAGTCAATTTATTGCATTAGTGAATCTAAGGTTCTCCAGCAAATTTGTGGGTTTATTTAAAAATAACTTCAAATCTCACCGTCCACCGTCTAGGCTACACCCCTGATTCAGTGCTCTTAAGTCTCAACTATGAGCTCAAACAAGGAATTTTTAACCTTTTTCAATTATACTAGTTTTAAACTTGAATTTAACAATTTTCAAACAAGACTAAATACTCCAAAAACATAAAAATGGAACAATTTCACCGACTAAATACTCCAAAAACATAAAAATGGAACAATTTCACTGAATATTTCAAAATATTTTACCACAAAATTTCACAAATTTTCAATCAAACGTTGTGCAACCTCTAAGAAAAAAATCAAAATTCCACCTGCAAATTGATATTTTTTTATTACAAATTAAAATTCATCAAAATAAAAGAAAAAAAATAAAAATTTTTGTTTCACCGAAAAAGAGAAAAAATTAACGCAAATTTTTGTTATTGATTAGCATTTAAGCTTTATAAACAAATTTGACAAATCTGAGTGTTGAATGAGAACCTAAAAAAGTTATTTTTTGCGTGCCAAAAAAACAGTGAATATGAAATATAAAATGGAAATAAGTTGACTTATTAACACACCATATATTAATTAAACGCCCGTCAACTGTCCAGCTCCAGACAAAAATCGAACCTCAACTTCTTGAAAAAAAAAAAAAAACATAAGACACAAAAGAAAAAAATTTTTACTAAAAAATACTCAAAATAATAATAATATTATAATAATAATAATTTAGAATTAATCTAAAACAAAAAATCTTTAAATGATTTTTGAACCCAAAAAAAAAAAAATATTTTTTGTAAATTTTTTAGAGAATTTTTTTTAGTTGATTAGTTTTGGTTTCGTTTTTATTTGCTTATATTTTTTTTTATTTACCTTTTCCTCTCGAAAAAATAATCTTGAATCAGAGTTGCATACAGTAGAAGGACGTACCTTCTTAAAATGATGAGATTGTCATTAATTGAGAACGAAAAAAAAGAGATTTGTAGCATTTTATTTAATTTTTTTTTAATTTTCTAATACGGACAAAAAAAAAATTCAAAAAAATTAACCATCCTGAGCAGAACAAAAAAAGTTGTAGCATTAAAAAAAATATTACCTTAAAAAAAAATCAATCCAAAAGACACAAAAGAAGTTGACGGTTTTCTCTTTTTGTTTGGTTGCAGGAATCGTCGACGGACGTGCATGGTGAAAGGTCAAGTAGTGTCGTTGGTTTGCCAATATCGTCGTCTTCGTCTAGTGAGCTAAATAGCAGTGTTAATAGTAACAATAGTGGTCCAATATTTCCGTGTATGTATTGCGGTCAAACGTTTCCACATCAAAGTAAATTGACAAGACATATACTGTCACATTCATTGGAGACGCTCAAGTATCGAGAGGTATCACATCTACTTGGGCATACGCAACTTGGATTCTTGCCACACGACCTACCTCCGCCATCTCATTTTCCCAGTCGACAAGTCTCAATGGAGTCACTGGAGCCTTCTGATAATTCACCAATTGATATGGAGAATCCGTTTGGTAATAATCCTGGTACGAGTAATTCATCAAGTGATCCAAATGCTGGTGGTAATAATAGTGGCGGTGTTGTGCTGTGCAAATTCTGTGGTAAAAGTTTTCCTGATGTGTCATCATTAATAACACATCTACCAGTTCACACTGGCGATCGTCCATTTAAGTGTGAATTTTGTGGAAAGGCCTTCAAATTACGGCATCATATGAAAGATCATTGTCGTGTTCATACCGGTAAAATTAATTTAAATTTTCACTTTTTAGGAGCTTTTTTTTAAAATGATTTTCATGACTATCTAATTATTCATTTGCAGGTGAACGACCTTTCCGCTGCCAAATGTGCGGGAAAACATTTTCACGATCGACTATATTAAAAGCTCACGAGAAAACACATTATCCGAAATATGTGAGAAAATTTTTATCGCCAAGTCCTGTCGATAGTAAAGACGATGCACAACAATAGTAAAATCCATTTGATTTTCAAATAAAATCTTCTAAAATAATAATCTAAATAATATCATCTCTACGATTCCCCATTCTATCCTCACAAATCCCCCAAAAAAATGATATCCTTAACTTCTACAACCAACAACAACTTTATCATCATCAATGAATGAAAAAAAAACATAATATGAAGTATAAGATTTGATGAAAAAAATCTACAATAATTTTTATTGAAAAGCAATATTTTTTAAAATGAAAAAAAAAAAAATGTTTCCATAACAAAATATTACACAGAAAAAAAAATGAAAAATTTATAAAGGAAATTCAGCTCATATTTAAAGAAGAAGAAATTTTCATTAGACACACAAAATACACACAAAAAAAAATCAAGTTTGAACACATTTCGAAAGTTATTAAAAAAAATTGATATTAAAAAAATATTTCGTTAAAATCGTAGAATCTTTCCAAAAACAACAAACAAAAACTATATCGAAAATGTGGAAGTAGTTGGTGTGGATGGATGAGAAATTTGGAATGGAAAGTGGATTTACTGTGACTAGCTTGATATTTCTTTTGAAAAATTTAACTTTTTGTTTAAATTTAAAAGTTTTTTAAACAATTTAAATTTTGAAATTTTGAAATTTAAAATTTTAGAAATTTTCAAATTTAATAATTTTCAAATTTAAAATTTTAAAAACTTTCAAATTTAAAACATTAAGAATTTTCAAATTTAACATTTTTAAGAATTTAAGATTTTTAAGAATTTAAAACTTTGATATTTTGAAATTCAAAATTTTAAAAATTTTGAATTCTAAATCTTAAAATTTTTTAAATTTGAAATTTCAAGTTTGCTAATAAATTTTTAATTTTGAAGGTTTTCAAATTTCAAACTTTAAAAAAGTTTTTATTTTAACAGCAGCAGCATAAATTCCACAGAAATCAAAAATTTTCAACAATCCCACAAACCACTTCCAACCAGCATTCGCAAAAATCCATTTATTAATCATATAAAAATCGGCATCGCATAAAAAAAATCAACATTAATTGTATTAAACTATAACTGATAAAAATAATTAATTAATTAGAGAGTTATTGGTGCTACATATTATTAAAAAAAATATAAAATGAATTAATCCATTTTTACCAATTCGAAAATTTGTGCATGATTATCGACTCTCGAGTTTATTTTAGTTTCTCCATTTAGATGAACAAATTTATTGAGAAAAAAAGAAATTTTACTTCCATGCTTAGTGTGGAATCTTCTAAAAAAAGTTCGGCGTTTTCCGTTTCGTGTTTAGAAATTTAAAAATTAAACAATTTGTGACAAACTTTTTTTTTCAAAAATTCGCGTATCGCGTAATTATTTGATGTCGCTGTGGTGTTGATGGAGGAGGTCTTTTAGGAAGGTTAAAAGAGTTTTAATTCGGATTTTGGACTTTATTTGATTTTTGTCATTTTAAGGAGACTTGTCTCTTTTTAGTTTGAATATTAAAAATAGATAAAATAAACGATCAGGTGTCTTAGAGACTGTATTGTGTCATTCGAAGGGTTTGTAGACGAATTACGAACCACGCCTCAGAACCTAGAAATTCATAAGAATCTAATTATATTGCTGGCTCCTAAATGCTAATTTAGGAGAAAAATTACCCGAAAACTCTGGTTTATCCCTTGACTAAGACTAATTTTGTCAATTTTAGCGTATTTTTTTAAGAGTTCTCGAGGGTAAGACCTCGACTTCCCAGTCTTGGTCAAAGTCTGTTCCCACTTTCGGTTTCACTACCGAACGATCGGTTTCTGTTTCCGGGCTCGGTGTTGTTCTCCAAAATTCAACAAAACCGAAACTTAAGAAATTCTCAATTTTTTCGTCTTAATTCACCATTTTAAATTCAAATCAAATATTTTAGTCATTAAATTTTAAAAATTAATTGAAATTTTTTAAACCTTAGAATTTCAATTTTTTCAAAAGGACGTTCCTAACCCCCCAAAAGCGACCCCCTCCAACTCACCACAAAGCAAAATAAATAAATAAAAAATTTAAAGGATAAAAAAATATGAAAAATTTTTATAATTGGATGTAAGGAGCATTAGTAATATATAGTAGAAAATCTGTGATTTTTAATAAGAAAAAAAAGGAAGAAGCGCTATTGAGAGATAAAAATCAGTGTTTCAATGACAAGAAGATTAAACGTTCTCGTGTGGATTGAAACACTTTACAATATATATTTTAAGAATGCTTAACATTAAAAGAAAAAATTGCGGACGAAAATGCAAGAAATGTGAATTTTGTGGTCGTAAAAATTTTTTTGCGACGTAAAAAAAAAGAAGAAAATTTAAAAAAGGAAAAAAATGAATTTCTTGTTATACAATTGACTGAATTATATTTATACCTTTATCCTTTGATAATGGAAAAGTTACATGCAACTCAACATGAAGGAATTTATAGGTTTTTCAGTTGATCCTAGTAGAATTTTTATACATACACTGAATAAATTTTTTCAAAAAAAACACATACACATACAATACAATACAATAGTTAATAATAATAATGTTCATATTATTATTATTATTTTTAAAAAATTTCTAAAGCCATAAACAATTGAAATAGTTACAAAAAAAACCTACAGAAATGTGAAAGCAAATATATCAATAGTTACAGTTGAAAAATGATGAAAAGAAAGAAAAATTATTTCTATACCACAATAAATCAGCAATAGATACAATAGACATACAGATACAATAATAATCCTTCCCATTTAAGGTTATCCTACAGTTATAGTCCTCAGTAACGATTTTAATTATTTTCTTAATTTTTTAATTTTGTTAACTTTTTGCTATCGAATGATGGAAAAATTTGAATGATGAGGAAAATGTATTGGAAATTAATTTGAGGTTCTGGATCTCTAGCAGTCTTTGAATTGACTTTTCTATACAAAATACGAGTCAACTTCGAGCTCTGAAAAGACAGAAGAGTTTGACTGAAACTGTTTCAAATTTCAGTTCTAAAATAGTTAAAATTTTAATTTTTAAAAATTTAAATGTATAAAATTTTCATGATTTTTAAGATTTTTGATTTAAAAAACGCAAAAAATCACAAATTTTAGATTGACCCTGATTTAAAGTTATAAAATTTTTAAGGATTTAAGACAAACTTTCAGTTATAAATCCTGAAATCCTTGAATTTTCAAAATATCAAAAATTTTAAATTTTTAGTACATTTTCCTCATCAGTCAAATCCATCTCTACAATAATTTCATTTTTTTATAATATTCCTTCATACAACAAACCTGCAATAGCTATTTTTAAATACAACAGATCCTATTTTAATTAATTAAACCAATTTTAATTAACAATTATTTTCCAATTTACTAACCCAAAATTACCGATGAGAGAAAATTTTATTTTTCTTTATTAACATAAATCCCCCCATTGTCCCCCAATTTTTCCCCCCTTTTTCAAATGGCTGTTGAATGTTTATTAGAAAATTTTAGTTTAATTTAGTTTGAAAGGTGTAAATTATAGCGAAAAATTTTTATGACTTAATCTCAAGAGATCTTAATTGTTATTAAAAGAAAAAAAGAAAAGTAAAAAAACACACACATACATACACAAAAACACACATAATTAATACATTGAATGTACAACTCTTAATTGATTGTAAGCCTAAACAAAAATGATTCGAATATTTGCGGAGATGATGAAAGGAATTCGTTTTTATTTTATTGAAAATGAATTTATTAAAATTAAAAATAATTTTTGCGTTATTTTCTTAAAATAATAAATTTTCGTCTCTACGATAACACACAAATGATAAAGCATATAAAGTAAGAGAATGTGTCAATTTATTTAGAAATGAAAAGAAAAAAACCAATACAATTTATAAGAATTTTAATTTTCGTTACCCTTTTTATTATCATTTAATGATGAATTATTTATTACAATTTATTATTTTTTTATTTTGTAAATTATATGTTTCATTCAAACACAAAACACACATATATACAAATTGATGAAAGAAAAATGCGTTCCTTATTGATGATTCTTATATCTTTCACATACAAAACTTTAGTTAAGATTTAGTTTTTTTTGCCCTGTCAGAATTTCCTTCTCCTTTTCAAATAGATAAATTAGAGAATTTATTTTTGTCTTTTTACCACTTTAAGGTGTCTTTTTGAGGAAATTTTTTAATAATTTGTTCAAAGTCCTGATGACTATTTCTAACGGTTTTTGGTCTATTCGGGATTATTGTCGAATTCAACTCGAATTTCAAATTAGGTTGAATTCCAGTTTATTTCAAACTTTGAGAAATGCTCGATAAGTTGAATTTTGGGATTTTATGATGAATTTTGATTCAAAATTGTAGAACCTTAAAATTAATCCTCCAGAAGCATTTTTAATTAGAGTTTGTACAAAATTGCAGACCTGCAACCAAAAACCCAGATCTGTAGGCTTGTATGGTAAACCCCTTCAGAGGCTTATCTATAGAGGTCATACCCCAATTTCGGACAAAATTCTTCAGTTAAGTAGGAATTTGTGGGGAAAAAAATATTAAATTCTCCCAAAATTGTTTAAATCCCCTCTAAATATTCGGGATAGTACCCAACAACCTTCAATCACTATAAAAGTTCATAACAAGTTATTACTTGTTAAATACCAATTTTCATTAAATTTCCTATTTTCTTACATCAATAAAATGTTGAATTGGATTGTATATCTCCAAGAATCTAATTATATCCCCACAAAAAGGACACAAATGACAAAAGAAAAATCATCAAATTTATCTAAATTAAAAACCGAGAAAATAAGTTAGTTTATTAGTTAATTATTAATTAAGCGAGATGAAAATCAAACTTTTAAGAATTTTAAAGAAAAGAAAAATTGTGAAAAAAATCAAAACACACACAAAACAAAAAATTTGTTAATTTTAAATTATTAAATAATATTTTCATTAGTTTAGTGCTTTTAGTTGCTTAAGTTATTATGATTATTGTCCTTTTTACGAAGGATGATAAAGCCTTAATTATATAATTATTATAGTAAAGGAATTAATTACCAAAAAATATTTTTTCGAAACCAAAAATTTTATGAGACAAAAAAATTCAAAATTATTTTTTAAAAATTTAAACTTTATTTTAAAATTTTGGCTAATATTTAACTTGGTGTGAAGTTAGCTTGATTTACTTTTGGATTATAAAATTATAGCTAACTATCCACCAAATAGAAAATTGAGATTTTTGAGTCAATAAATTTATTTTTCAAAATTTTTAAAATGTGAGAAAAAAAATTTGTGTTCAACACAAAAAAAGTTACAAAATGAAATTGAAATCATTGGCTGTGAATCGTTAATTAAATTTAATTTTAAATTTTTCTATTTTGTTTTGAATAAAATTAAAGGAAAAATTTTTTATATAAAAAAACCTTTTGGATGAAGAAAATTTACAAAATTATTGGCACGATGGATCTCAAATTGTGATGAAAAAAATCAAAAATTATTATTTAAAAATTTTTATTTTTTGGCAAACTTTGGCTGTATATTTCGGAACTTATTTATAGTCGAAAAAATATTTTGTAATTATTCCTAAGAATTTTTTGAATGGATGAAGAAAAAAAAACAATTTTGATGTAAGTTTCAAAAAATGGCAAGAGTTTTGAGGATCAATTTGGTGTAAAATGATGAATTTAATGAATATTTATTGTGTGGTTGATGTGGATTGTTACTAAATATATGATGATAATTCAATTTTTGGATGACATCATTTTCTAAAACACTTCGCTTAAAAGACACTATGCAGGAGAAGAAGTCTTTATCCAGAATAGGACAGTTCGATTAGTCGTTCCAAAATCTGAACCCAAGCTGTACATGACTTTGACTTGATGCCAGATTCGGTTTCAATATAAGTCTGTATCAACCATGGTTGATGCCTGAATTTTGATCGATTAACAGATTTTTGTTGTTCATATATGATTTCTCGATCTCCTTTTGGCATCCAAATTGTTGTCTTGCATCTCACAATCTGGATTCATAAATATTCGTAACATATTTGAGCACAAATAATTTATAAAATTCTTTGAATTAGTTTAAAACTCATCACTGTATAAAAATGATGATTTAATCAACTTATGTCCACAAAAGTTACCTTTTGAACAAGAGTGGTTGCAATGTCTAGTTTAGGGCTTTCAATTTCGAGATTGAATTATATGCAATCCTTGGAATAATTTCAGAATTCAGTACAATTCAATCCACGGAATTGAAAACCCTAATCTATGTTATAACAAAGCGTTTTTTTGATTACTGACAAACTTTTTTGGAGTTCTCCATAAAGTTAACTCAAAACGAAGATGTGTTTAGTTATTAAATAGACATTACACCTTAACAGATAATGAGAACACACAACAAAATGCCGTAAATCATGAGTAAATTCAATCAATCTAATTGAACATTATAAATTTTGTTAGCATACTCATGAGCATGTTCCTTGTCTGGTCAATTACACTACTTCAAATAGTTCACTTGAGTTAGTAAAGATCATTACTATTTCCCATCAAAAACCCCGACCAAAAAAATATTCAAAAACTCATCAAACACTACCAAAGACCCCTCTCAACTCCCGAAAAAAAAAGTTTATGAAATAGTTTTATTTTTAATTTTAATTTCTCTTTTTCTTTTTTCTTTTTTGCGTTCAGTAAAAAAGTTGAAGAAAAAGATATAAAAAAAATTTATGAAGAAGAAAAAAATTGGATATTATTTGCAATGAATTGTATTGATTTAATAAAACATGAAAAAAACATTCCTGTTGAGAAAATTTTTTCTGATTTATTATTTTTTTGTTTTTTTATTTAAGCTTAAATTATGAGTTATTAAGGTTTGGAATATTGGTGGAGCATAATTGGGTAGTTTTGGGAATTTAGGGACAATTTTGAGGTTTGCGGTCTAGATTGACTTTGAAATTTGGGGATTCGGAATGGTTTTTTGGAATTTCTGATTTTTGAGTCAGTCTATGGATCGATCAAGACTACATCTGTGCCTAATTCACGCCCAAAATTGCTCAAACCTTCGCTCTTCATTATTTCATTTTATGTTGTCTTTCACCTCCTCTTTTGTTCTACACAAAAATGTTCACATTTATCTATTATTTTAGCAAGGAAAATTTCCACAAATACACACAAAAAGAGACCATATCACTAACACAAAGGCTACAATATTCATGTCAATTTGAAACCGAAACAAAATAAAAAAAGTGAAAAAAGTTTCTGCAATAAAATTTTATCAAAAAAATATGTAAATTTTCAATTCTCACGGTCAATGACCCGTTCGGCGTAATAGCAAGGAAGAAAAAAGGTTTTTCAAAGCTCAAGAAAAATTCACTGACTGTACATAAAAGACACTCACACACATACAGAAATGAGACAAAGGATAAAAAACAAGCTTAATAGAATTTTTAGATGAATTATAAAAAAAAAAAACAAAAAAAATTACAAAGAACATTTCATGAAAGAAAAAAGAAAGTTTTTTTTTTGGTTCTATTTCAGCACATGCTGCTTACAGTCATTACACTGCGATAATATTTGGAGTATTTCACTAAAAAATTCCAACCGTGCGTGGTACCCTTGGGGTGGATTTTTTGAGAATTTTTTTAGAATTTTAAATTTCAAAATTTTCAGTTTTAAATTTTAAATTTCAAAATTTTCAATTTTAAATTTCGAAATTTCAAAATTTCAAAATTTTTAATTTTAAAATTCAGAATTTTCAATTTTAAAATTCAGAATTTTCAATTTTAAAATTCAAAATTTTAACCATTTAAAATTCCAAAAAATTCTCCAAATTACCATCAAAAGGCAAAAGATACAAAAAGAATGAACAGAATCACAATTTAAGAAAGAAATAAACCCGTAAATAAAAAAAAAAAACACTTTATTGTGAATGAGAGCGTCAATTAAAAATTTTCATTAAATTAATTCCCGCACTCATTCACAATATCACGCTTAGAGTGCCTCTTACAATTTTTAAAAAAATATTTAAACAAAAATTAAAAAAAAATTAATTCACAATTATATAAACAAAATGAAAAAAATAATGAAATAATAAGAAAAAATTTGTAGGACTGCGGTTGTTGGGCATGTGTGTAAATGAGTATGAACTTCTTAATTTTTGATCAACAGAAAACAAATGATAATTAATTAATTAACTGAGATGAATTTGATCAATTAAAATGTACATTTGAAGAGAAAAAGCATTAAAGTCTCTTGAAAGTTAGTGACTAAAGCGCATTCTTCCTTTCTATCTGATGGGGTTTTTTGGAAATTTATAGTTTAAATTTAATATTTGTTAAATCATTTTGCATTTTACCACCTGTGCTACACCCCGTATTAAATGTAATAAACTCATGTCTTTGAAACCATTGAGATAATCAAGGATTCATGGGTTTAGAACTTATTAATTTCAATTTTATGAATCTTGATGATTTTTGATCAATTTTACATCCTTTGATTATTCTTTTCAAGGGATGTAGGTTAAGTAGGGAGGGTTGAAACTGAAATCATATCCCTTAATTTGAGGCATAACCAAAAATTTTTAAAAGTTGATTTTTATTATTTTTGAATGAAATTTGACAATTTAAGGGGATGAAAAGGGAATGGTCGTAAGTAAGATTGGAGGTTTTCCACGAAAACCATTTTTAAAATATAAACAATTTTCTACGCCAATTTTCAAACAAACAAATCCTTCAGAAATTAAGGAAAAATGCGTTCTAATGCAAATTATACATTTTAAATCAATTCTTAAAAAAGAATTTCAATTAAGCGATTCTGATTGATTATAATTTAAATTTTCTCCAATCTCATTTCCATTAATTTCACTTCTTTCCAATAATTATTTGTTGTTTAATTTTTCCTTGCAACTTCTCTACAGTAAATAAAAATATAAATAAAAAAAAGAATAAAGAAATAGCAGCTCAGGGGCATCTCAAATTCTTCCATAACACAACAAAATTGAAATATTTAAATAAAAACAAAATAACAAGAAAAAATTATATCAATTAATCAATAGACCCAGTTAAAAAAAAATAGAAATTTTACACAGTGCAACCAGAATTAACAATTTAAAAAAAAATATTAAAAGTATGGCAAGAATTTCCTTAAATTCTAGGAAATATTTGCCAATGACGTCGCTCTCAATAGACCTGATTAACAGAATTTTTTATAACAAAATACATGAACACACTCTCACAGGCAGATAATAGATGAAATTTTTTTGTATACACAAGGAACAATAGAATATTACAATAGTCCTTAAATTGGGATACCCATTTTTCTCTCAAAACTCATTCTCCGTGACTCACGTGATTTATGTTAGAAAATTTTTTTACATGATATAAAAGATGATTGTTTAAGTTGATATTTACATAGATTCATACATTCATATTGAAATTGGCTTCTTTATTAGATTTACATTAACCTTTTTGATCTCGACATAATGGAAAAAATTAGAAAATCTTGTATTATTTTATAGGTTTTGTCAGAATGGTAAATTTTGAGTGATTTTTTGGTATACTTTAGATAAGAACTCGGATTTTGTATGGAGTTAAGTCGACTTGAGTCTCCTAATTCATTCAAAATTCGAGTTCATTCAAGCTGTTTTACTATCGGAGCTATTTTTGATTGGCAATAAATATTTTGATCAATTCGAATTTCACTTTAGACACACTAGCTCAAAAATGACTAGCTCAAAAATGACTGAGTTGGTCTGAAAATGATCAAAAACTCTTGATAGAATTATGGATTATCGATGGCTCAACTTCGACAAATTCTCGAGATTGAGACGAAATTTTTATCAAACTTTATCTGAGCTATGCAATTTTGTTTTAAGAAAAATTGAAAAAATCTTGAAAAATCAACATTTTTACGATGATCCTGAGCAACATAAATGAACATGACTCCGCTACGAAGATTTAGGACTCCGTTTCACCTCTTTGGTTAACACGAAATACAAGTTGCCTTTTTTAAGAAGCCATTTGGGAGACAAACAAAGGCGGCTTTCATTTGGTGTTAATAGAAGAGATTTTGCGGAACCTTAAAAGTTCCATGGTGATGCTTTCTTCATTTAAGTAGCTCAAGAATGTTTAACTCTTGATTATAAGCCTGATTACATGCTGAAAACAGCTCAAAAGAGTCAAAGTATACCAACTAATCCACCAATATCCTTTAAAATTCTGATTAAATTTAGACTTTATTTCATAATTTATCTCAAACATTTTCAATATGAATGCAGTTATTTGAGTGCCAATTGCTAATTAGACCATAACTTAATGATGAAAAACATAAACAATTTTTAAGTTTTTTTTACACAATACAGAATAAATATGCAGAATCACTACGGTTCATATAAAAATTTTGTTATTTTTAAAAAGTAAAAAATTGAAATGAGAATTTTCACAGTGAAAATACGTAAAAGAAATTATCAAAAAAGGAAGTGAATGATTTTTGACATAAATTTCGTAAATTTTTTTAATTTCGACACACATCTCATGATACAGACAAAAAAGGAATCTCTTTAGTTATTTTAGAAAACAAAAAAAATGAGATCAAAAAAAGAAATTCTTTAAATTTTTAAAATTTCAAAACTTTTTATGTTGGAATGTCAAAATAAGCAAAAAAAAAAATAAAAATAAAAATGTGAATTAAAGAGATAAAAAAAATGTTTAAAAGTAAGAAGGAAAAGGAAAAAGAAGAAGAAGAAATAAAATAATTTACACTGTAGTGCCTGTTCTCCCAACAATTTATATGATGATATGAAGAAAAAAAACATATAATAATAATAATGATAATTATGATAAATATGATAATACCAATAATAATACTAATGAATAATGATAAAAAATAGTGATAGATATTTTGCAAAAATAAAAGTTTTTTGCATGATTAAGAAATTTTCTTCTCATTTGTCTGAGTTTTAAGTTTTGTTTTTCACGAATTTTCCTGAAAGTTGAATTTTTTTGAGAGGTTTATTGATGGTTTTAATGATGAGCATAATTGACTTATAGTTGCACCCCAGAAAAAAATTATTTTTCTACTGGAAATAAAATAAATGTCAAAACTTAAATATTTGTAGAAAAAATAATAGAAATTGAATTTAAAAAGTCAAAATAAAATTGCAATAAATTTCAAATCTCGAAATCTTTCAAGGATTTTAAACTTCGGAACAGACATTATCGTAAAAATCGTAACGATGAGTTTTAAATTTCAAATTTAAATCTTTAAAAATGTAAAAAATTGGAATTTTTTTAAATTCAAAATCTTAAAAATGGCAATTTATAAATTCGAAATTTTTAATAAATTTTTGAATTCAAAACTTTTAATAAATTTTTAAATTAAATTTTTAAATTTAAAATCTTAAAAATTGCAAAATTTAAATTTAAAATTTTGAATAAATTTTTAAATTCAAAAATTGAAAAATTTGCAATTCTTAAAAATGAAAAAATTTGAAAATTTAATGTTTTTTTAATTATCTAAAATTTTAAATTTAATTTAATTTTATTTTCTTAAATTTTATTAGGAAAAACTTAAAAAATCTCTAAAGAATTCACAATTTTTACGATAGTGTCTGACTTTACAAAACTTAAATGTAGAAATTTTGCAAAAATTCAAAATAATCAATACAATAAGCCAAATTCAATTATCATCACAGAAATCCATCAACAACCCCCTAAAAATCTCTTCTTACCCTCCACAATCCCTTCTTTTCTCTCCCCAAAAAAACCCCAAAAATTCAAACATAACATAAACAATATCATTTATTTAAAAAAAAGTAATGAAATTTTTTGAGTGCACTAATCATCACGTTGCAAAAAATGAAGTTAAAAATATTATGACAAAAAAAAATTATTAAAGGAAAAAAATTTCACGCTAAATTCACATAAAAAATGATGAAAATTTTTAGAAATTGCTTGATTTAAAGGAACAAAAAAACTATTCAAACATAAAAAAATTCTTTATTGCGTATTCAAAAAAAGTAAAAAAAAAATATTTATCAAAACACACACAAAAAAATTTACAACACGATACACGCAAAGGACATGACTAAAAGTTTTTTAGACATTTTTTGGTATTATCTCGAAAAAATTAATTTTTGTATACGTTTTTATCGTAAAAATGAAAGCCTTTTAGAGACTTAAAGTATTGATAATTTGGCATAAGAATTTTTAACATTGATGAGGCACTAAAATCATGTTAGTTTGGTACTGCTCTAAGTAATCAAAAAGACTAAAGTTCTCTAATTCTTGGTTAAATTTAAGAGAACTCACTGTACACACCATGTCCTTAGTTTTCATTTATAACAAGTCTTAATTGACATTTTGATTACTTAAAGTCGAAATGATAAATTCCAAAAATTTCAAAAAATGAAGGGCAGAAAAATGACAGTCGGACAAATTTTTTTAAGTTAGCTGTCAAGTACACATCAAACCCTACATTTTTAAGCAAATCGAATTCATGTTATTAGTGTAAATATTTAATTTAATTTATCTAAATTCTAATGAACTATTTTGGTTGATAATTGAAATTTTGAACTTTTCTCGAACGTTTTGTGAACTAAAGATTTCTATGCTTGAAGAAGAAACGAAACTTTCTTAATCATGACATGGTTTTGAAAATTTTCGAAAGTTTTCTTAATTTGAAAATTTAAAAAAATTGATATGTGTTCAAAAAAAAAAAATAAATTTTTTTGACGAATTTAGTGAGTGTTAATAAATTTTGAAATCGAAAGACCGAGCAGCACAATTTAGTTCCCTTAATTGTTACATTATAGACATGCCATAAGAATGCCTTGTCAAATCTTCGGAATGCTCGATGTATTTTCTAATAAAGAGACGCAGAACTCTACTAATTTCTCTAATATATCAGATTTATTGATAAACTTTGGAGTCATCCATATTATTTTCATCCTGCAGTTCGACCAAACAGATCGTCTAAACTATGATCTAGGCTCGAATTTCATAAAATCAGGCTTAGCGTCATAGTCAAACGGACCGGTTTCTTGATATACAACTACTCCTTTTCCTACATTTCGTGCATATCCTAAGGAATCGTGCACGTTCCCTCGTACCCTATACTTCAGGGTATGAGGGAACGTGCACGATAGGTTTAGAGGTAGATCAAGGAATGGATGTATATTGAGAAACCAGCTTCTAATGTCGGATTTTCTCAAAAACCTTTCAGGTCCTCACAGTTGATTAAATTTCAATTATTACAATATATCGAGAATCTTAATAAAAAATGAGTTCCAAACTTTAATTTCTACAAGTTCATTAGAATAACACATTTTATGTTTAATTTTCCAATAATTTTTAAAATCAAAAAACGATCATTTTAAACTACCACACGGACACACAACAAATGAAGAAAGTTAAGAAAAAAAAAAAATTAATAAAAAATGCATATCATAGTTGTAAATCAATTACAATTCGAAAAATTATCATTTATTACTGATGATAATTTAAAAGTAAAAAATGATGAAAGAAAAATTTGAAAAAAAAAATCACAATTTTGATGAAATAAAATGAAAAATGCTGTAAAAAAATTTACGTGTGACTTGAGTTTTTAATCTGCATGGATGTTAAATGTTTTTTTTTGATGTTTTTCTAATCTATAAGTTAAATTTAAATCAATTAAAGTGAAATTTTTAAATTTTATTCTTTTAAAAAAAAAAATTAACGGATTTTTAAAATTTTGAATTTTCCAGCGTGACAGATATCAACGCTTTATGGCACCAAAGCCATCATCTTCTATCATGAGTGGTCTGCACCGTTTGAAATCATCATCAACACCACAAATGAGTTCAACGGCAACATCACCATCAATGGTTCCTTCAATGATGCCTTTTCACTTTCCATTTTCACCATTTTCACTTGGCATGAATCTTTTTGATATGAATGCAGCAGCAAATGAGAATCGCAATTCACCATCAATTGATCCAAGTCGCATACTTCACATCTTGCATCAACAATCATTATTGGCTGAGGAATTATTAAAATATCGTTCATTACTCGGCATACCATCACCATCAACATCAACTTCTTCAACATCATCATCGTCAAACTCATCATCACATCCATTTTTCAATGATATGAAGCCATCAATTGAATTATTTAAAATTCCAAATTCACATGATACAAAATTTAATAAAGATATCGTCCATGAATCAGAAATGATACCATCCAAACGTCAAACTCCCTCCTCATCAACTGAAATTGATCTTACAAAAGATGATGGATGTTCAACACCGAAAATTAAAGCCCGTCCTGAATCGGAATTGTTGTCGGAAAAGTCATCGACAACATCAACAACAATTTCGCCAGCTGCTGTATCAGCGATGCTTATTGATCCCGATGAATTAAAATGTCATATATGTATGGCTAATTTTCCATCACTTTGGCTTCTCGAGCAGCATACAGCATTGCAACATAGTCAGTTGTCGTGCTCTGAGAAGCAGAACAAGTGTGAACATTGCGGTCAAAATTATCGGTGAGATTTTAATGAATTTTTGGGGTGATATGGGCAAGCTATAGTTGGGGTTAAATTCAAATACAGATGCTATTCAATGCTCTGGGCTCATCATGCTTAGGCACATGACCACATATACCATTCTAAATGTTCCTTTAAGGGATATGAAAGGCTAGATATTTTGCAGAAGTCTAATTTTGGATTGTCGTCTAAAAAACCCCTGCAGAGTTATTATTTGGGATTGATTCTTTTCAAATAGCAGGAAGTGTTATCCTGACACTTAACTTGAATCCCCCCTTGCCTCTGATAATATGCCTGATGATTAAAAATCGTGAAAACTTTTAATATTTCCAAAATTTCATTAATCATTTATTTCAGTTATAATTGCTGCTTACAATCAACATTGTTGATGAACTCACAAGACCATCCAGGAAATCCGAATCGTGCACGAGTTCCAGCTGACAAGTATGACCATTTTAACATTAAAAAAGTAAAAAATCAAATTAAAATAGAAATTTTAAAAATTCCAGATTATTCACATGTGATGTGTGTGGTATGCAATTCCGCTACTTAAAATCATTCAAAAAGCATCGCTTAAATCATGCATTAGAGCGTCTTCATGGCAAGAAAGAAATGAATGAGAATTCAGGTGAATTAATGGTATCAAGTACAAATGATGAAAGTGGCATTCCAAAAGGCGTTATAAGTCTTGAAGATGAACAAATGTTGTTAGATGATCAGGATCAAGATGATACAATAGATTCCATTAGCAATACAAATAGCAATATGAACTTTTCTTCAACTAATCTTATCAATACAAAACAAATGAATGATCCCAATTTAAGTATTTCAGCAGATAATAATAATTCTGGTGGTGATATTAAAGATAAGTCGTCGATTAGTAGTGCAATAACTGAATGTGATAAACAAGAAACTAATGGCAATATTACCAGTTCGGACAAAATTTTAGATGAGATGAATGACACGGCAAATACTCAACTTGAAGCTGAATCATCATCAGCTATTAATTTTACGATGGCATCATTACAAAATTCATTTTCAATGCAAGGCTCAAGTGGATCATTAAAGTCATTGACACTGACCAATCAAAATTTGATGGGTTTGAATTCTCAGGAAGCTTCGATATTGAACTTTTTACGGGTTGATGCTGATAAACGTGATAAACGTTTTGCATGTCCATTCTGTGGCAAATGTGTGCGTTCAAAAGAAAATTTAAAGCTTCATGTACGAAAGCATACTGGTAAGAACTGCTTACATTCTCTGAATTTATCTATCTGCTTAGATTTTGGATAGGAATTTTAAGTATCTAATCTGATTTTAATGTCATTTCTAGGTGAACGTCCTTTTGTTTGCCTGTTCTGTGGCCGTGCATTTGGTGGCAAGAGTGATTTGACTCGACATTTGAGAATACATACGGGCGAACGGTAAGTACAAACATCTTTAATATTTATAAACTTCGGCTAATAGATTTTATAAAGTAACACACAAATGACACATTAGCCCGAGCTGCAAAATATCATTACACTCCCTCATCACGGTATCATTAAGAGATCCTCATGTCTTGTCATTAAGACGCCATAGCGGAAATGGCAAACTTCGTTAAAATGGCCGAAAATTTTGATAGGCCACAGTGATTCTGACCTCATGTCAGATTCAATGAATTCAGTCAAGTTTGTCTGAATCCAGATTTTCTGTCATTTCTACACTGTGTGATTTACATGGCAGTGTTGCTCGATTAGCTTTGACATTATGATCAGCTTATGACTGTATTTAAGGAAGTGTTGTGGGGGGTTAAGGATCGACAACTCGAAACATCCTACCCGATATGAATTTAAGCTCAATACAGTCGTCAAGGTACTCCAAGGTTCACTTCATGTCATTTTTACGTTTTGTCATCAACACAGCGACGAAACTATGCTTTAACTGCTAAGTTGAGCTTCTGTGATTAGAAAATTTGAAATCTTAAACCTGAAAGACAATAAACCTATTCATTTAAATGGGCGTGATTATGAGTATGCTCTATCCAAATAATTGAGTATTCTCAATTTTGTGACCATTCTCATCAGCATCTTACTTATCTGTTCAAATAAAACAATTTAAAAAACAAATTTTTCCATTTAAAAATTTCTTCCAGACCATACCACTGCGAAAGTTGTGGCAAATGTTTCGCTCGTGCCGACTATTTATCAAAACATTTAACAACTCACGTTCATAATACTCAAACACAACAGCAACGCTGAGATATAGGAAGGCGGAGACGCCATTTCCTCCGCAAAGGCTCAACGGATGACCATAACAAGCAATATATGTAATGATGACAGTCACTTTATAGAGATTCACAAATTGAATAAATTGCTGATAAATAATTTTTAGCTATATATACAGAACAATTTTATCAACGAAATTAGTAACTTTAAAAAGTAATTGAAAAGGAAGAGAAAAAAAAATGAAAGAAAAATAAAAAATTTTATTTATTATTTTAGTGCAATGAAAAGTCTTTTTAAAGGAAATAATAAGCTGCTCATGTAAGAACAAAAAAAAAATATTTTTAATTATATTATATGTGTTTTCCTCTCAAAATGACAAAACATAAATATTTCCACGTGGAAGTTCATAAGTATGAAGAATAAAAAAAAACGTTACCAACGAATCGAAAGACATAAAAAAAATTTAAGTCTCATTTTAATAAAGTTTTGTATTAGACAAATGCTTTGAGACGAAAATTTGAGATTGAATAGCAGCAAAAACATAAAACATTCATACACAAAATGAAATAAAACAATTAAAATGAAACGCAAAGTGTTACCTCAACAAAAAAAATATTAAGGACAGAAAAATAAGAGAAAATATATGTTTACATTTTTTTATTAGTCATTTCAGTTAAAATTAGTGAAGAACAAAAAAAAAATGATGAAATTAAATGCAATATTAAAATGAAAATAAGAAAAATTTAAGAGAAAAAAAATTAATATGAATGTGAATCATGTTGAAGTGATAATGTGTGAAGAAATTGTGATGATGAGTTGTGATGAGTGAGGTAGAAGTTAGGTGAATGGTGTTCAGTTTTTGTGGATTGTTAAAGATGTGATATATACTTTTTATAATAACCCTATACTTTATAGTGAAGAAAAAAGATATCATCAATAGCAATGTTTTCAGTCTGATTTGATCCCTATTTGACAACTTGACGTAAAGCTTAGTTAATAACTAGACTTACAGTCTACTAATGACATTTTTTACGGAAAATTCCAGAGAAAGTAACATTAGTCAATCGTAGGGGGTAGTTATTAACTAAACACTATCACCCGAGAGCGCAAAGCTCAAAGTTGAGTCAGAACTTGTACGAAAATGATTAATAAGATACTAAGCAACAAAACTCGATGACGTCTTTGATTTTGAAGGAAAAAGTCGACCTAAGTCGATTCAATTTCAAATGGAATTCAAGTCAATTTCGAGCTCTATTGATCAGTATCCCTAATAGGCTTATAGGTGCCGTAGTTGTATTTCTTTACCATGAACGCATACTCTTTAAAAATCCAATAAAACTGAACTCAATTTACAAAATTAAATGAGAATTTTTGTACGAATTGTATGAATGTGTAAGGATGTATTCCTCCCAAAAAGTGGGATAAAAATTGGACCGGTAATTTTTTTCTAAAAAAAAAACATTATTTTATTGACTTTAAAAAGCAAAATAAAAATTCAACAATAAAAAAACAATTTGAGCTGAACAAAAAGGTGTTAAGAGTGCAATGGAATTTTTTATTAAAAAAAAGTGTGAAATGAATGAATTCAGCATGAAAATGAGAGTTTCTTTTTATTGAATATAAAAAAAATAGGAATAGGGAAAAAAATCAGTAAAAAAAATAATTTTTCTTCATCGGAAGAGTCTGTGATTAATGATAAGATTTAATGATGAAAACACATATAAATTACGATGATTAATTATTAAAAAAAGAAAATTGTTCTCAATCAATTAGAGATGAATTTTAGTTTGATATGAAGAGATTTGTAGTGATTGATACAAGTTGTTTGCTTATCTATTTTTGTTACCGACATAACTAATAGTTTAAAAACTGTTTTTGTTTGTTCTTTATTGATTTTTGTTTTATTTTAAACTCAGATGAAATATTTTTATATCCTTTTAATAAATGTGGAGTTGGATTGAGAGTTTTGAGGGTGATTTTTTGGGGACAAATGTCTTTAAAAATGCCAGAAACATAGGATTTGTTAAAAATGGAAGGACTGCATCTTTGGATGAGTTTTAATTTGTATTTTTGCTGAAAAAATGCAAATCTAGTTTTAAAATAATTTTTGCTGATCTTGAAGTTGACTCGGAATTTAAATGAAGCCTAATCGTCTTGATTCGACTTTTCTATACGAAATCCGAATCGACTTCAAGCTCTGAATATTTTTCATAAGATACTTCTCAAAACTCTCACTCAAATTTCACTAGAATTTTAATCAAAACTTTTTTTGTTGTTAACATAATAATTAAAAGTATTTTAAACTGTGCCAAAATCAATGTACCTCAATAATAAAACGATGAAAAAAAATGTAATAGAACAAAACAGTCAATAAGAAAAATACTGCAAAACAAACAATATTAAAAAAATTCCATAGAACTGGATTTAGTTAGGAAACCATTGACTCATATAAAAAATGAAAAAAATAAACCACACAATAAGTAACAATAATGAAGACATAAGAAAATGAACAAAAAATGTTGAAGTGGAAATTTTGGGTAAGGATAAGAGAAACAATGAGGTTAAAATGACAGAAAACTTGTCAAAAACTTTGAAATTTTGAGTAATTTCAAGTAAAAAGTTCAAGATCAAAACTAATTTCATACTAGATAACATTCACTGTCTATGTTTTGGTCCTCTACACCAAAATTTCCATTGCAACAAAACTCAATAACTCAATAGGACATAAAATAACTTAAATAATGTTTTTTACAAACGGATTTTTATTTCTTTTTTAATTTTTTCGGCATAGAAATCTTTCTTTGATCAATTTTTACGACAAATTATTATTTCGGAAAGCTACAAAATTGAATAAATGGGTTAGGAGTGAACAATTGGATATACAATTTAACAAAAAAAAAAGCTAAATGTCATCATCAAATGGATTTGTATAAAACGAGATGAAAATTTCTGAAATTATAAATTTCATGACTTAGAAATATTTTGAAAATTCAAATTTTTAACAATATTTTTCAATCGTCATTTAAAAATTTGAAATTTTGTAATATGTCGAATAGCACAAATCACCAAATGGATCAAAAATTCGGAATTAGGCTGGTATGACTCTGACTCTGATTCGGTTTTAATTCGGTCTTATATCAGGACCATGTCGGCCTAGTTCGAATTTTTGGATTTATTAATTGACTTGTGCTATTCATGTATTTCTAACTTATTTGCAGTGTTTAGTAAAATTTCATTTTATGGTGACATGAAGCTTATTCCTCTCGAGTTAAATAGATTGCAATTATTCGAACATAAATCAAGGTATGAACTTGGATTTTTACGAAAGATAATGATCAATTTGATGACTTTTAATCACTTTGATCATCTTTCCCCAAGCAATACAAATGAAGAAGGCTTCGCAAAAGGTATTTCCATTGAGAAGGTTTCCTCATTTTTGTTGTTCGGAAATTCAAAATCAAAAAATCAAAATTAAAAGAAACAAATTTGAGATGTGAGAGAAAGAAAAAATTATTTTTGTGGCATAAAAGTGGAGATAAAGAATGAAACAAAATTTTTTAATGAAATTATGAAATAAAAAATATTAAATGAAAAATGGAAACATGTTGTACAAATTTAGAGCAAGGACGAGTATAAAGTTGAAAATGGATTACAATTTTGGAGAATGTAAATTTAAGGAATTTTGATTTGAGAGATTTTAGGAAAATGTTTTGGCGATAATTGGGGTTGTTTGATATCTGCTAAAAAATAAAAAATTAAAAAATAAACTTTATCCTTGAAGATGCTCAGAGAATTCCAAATTCGTGTCGGTAATTCAAAAAAAGCAACTAATTTGTCTTGAGCTCATCCAAAATTAGAGTCGAATTCAAGGTTCAAAATTCATATATTTTAAATCAAGTTTAATCCTATAAATTGATATAGAAAGTAGTTTAAGGTCCGTCGGTCGATTGAAACATACCTACCTAAGTCAAAACCTTGTATTTAAAATCTTAAAGATCAAAAATCTTCAATCTACATCCTTCAAAATTGTAACGCAGAACAAAACAAAAAGTAAAAATTAGGATATAGAATGAATGGAAATGGAAGTTTAAACGAAAGAGATTTTTTTCTATAGACAATAAGAAGAACATTTAAAAAAAAAGTTTAATACACTAAATCAATGTTTTTTGGATGTTTTGTATAAAAAAATGAAGTTAAATATCAAAAAAGTAATAATAATAGTAATACTATTAATAAATAATAAAAAAAAAAACATTAATTAAACTCACGATGTGCTTATTTTTTCAAATCAAACGTGAAAACTTGTGTAAATCGTCCAGTTTTTTTACAAAATGGAAAAAATTAAAAAACGAATCGAATGAACTATTATTGATGATATGAAATGAAATGCGTTGAGTGAATGAATCGAGTCCTTATACCTTTTTAAACTAAATAAAATATAGATGTCTACATGTCTTTCAAATATTTTATTATTTATACACGTGATGAAGATAAGAATTAAGTGAAAAAAAAAAATGATAAAAACTTTTTATTTATGATGAATTTGTAAATAAACTTCGAAATGTGAGAAAAATAAAAAATTTCTAAAGATTACCATTAATGATGAAAATCAAACGTGTGATATGCTAGAAACGACTTTTTATTAAAAATTATGATAAGTAAGAAATTTAAGAAATTTTTAATCAAAAAAAAATATTTGTTTTCATCTAATTAAAATGAAATTCGATCGATAATTCCTTATTCTATAAAAATTCAAATATTTTTGACATATATTTGGGCTTAGACGAAAAAACAGTTCCATTTTCTAAAATCACTCAAAAGTTTAAAAAACGACTTCTGTTAATTAATCTGAGTATCAAAACACAAAAAAGCAACATAAATACAGCCAATTCCAGTTCATTAATTAACAAATTAAGCTATTAATTTTAATTTTTTTCGAATTTTTGTGAATATTTTTGTTGTTGTAAACACAGAAAAATTTGTATGGAAAAATTCAAAATTTTCTTAACGTTTTTACAAAAAATCATTAATTTAACTATTTTAAACCAGTTTTTGATTAACTTTTGACATTTTACATTGTAGAGCATTGAAAAATGAACAAGTACAACTAATTTTTGTACCATAGAACTCGTTATTCATAAAATTAAAAGCATTTTTGTCCAAAAATTCAGATTAAGTAACAAATTTTCAGTGTCAGAAATCGAGTTTGTTTTTCAAATTTTGGCTTAATTATAGTGTTTTATTTAACATATTATACATCAAAATGTTTGTTTTTTTGGAACTATACAAGATAGACTATTTAAATATTACTTTAAATATCCAGGAAAAGAGAAAAAAGCCAATTACATCACATTTCTGACACTGAATTTGCGAACGACTAAGCCCATTTAAATCAAAATTCTTACATTCTCAAATACTTAATTGTTCCTGAATCGAAATTTTGAATTAAAAATAGCAATTTTCTTCTTTTTGCGATTTTAGGTCCACAATTCCTTTTTTGTCCTGAAATAAGCAATGATTTTGATAGATTTTTAATATTTTTCTATAAATAGCTTAATTTTAAATTGCAGCTTGAAATCGACTTGAATTTCATATGGAGTCGAGTCAACTAAAGTCGAACTTCCATACAAAATCCGAGTCGAGTTCAAGCTCTGCTTTTTAGATATTTTTTAAAATTTCATAAAATTCTAATTTTAATTCCAAAAAATAAAAACTGCACAATGGATACTTAAAAATTGCACATTGACTTTTCCCACACATTTCTCTCATAAAACAACCTGTTTAAATTTTTCAATGTGGTCAATTTTTCCAATAAAAAAATCTAAAAAAAATCATTTCCCTACTTAAATTTAAATTTAAAATCTTTAAAAAATGCGAAGAAGAAAAAAAACTGTAAATCGTGAAAAAAAGATGAAAAATAATTTTCATTTCTCTTTTGTCTCTTGGAGGGTTGTAAGACTTAATAAATTTAAATTTAAATTCATTCAAAAATGATGAACAAAATTAATTAATTAAAAAAATTCAAAATTTAAGACAAAAATTTACGAAATATAAAAAATTGTAAAAGAACGAAAAAATTTAATGTAAAATTGTAGAAATTATTTATTCGAAATTTGAAAAAGAACAAAATTCATTAAAAAATTATGAGAACTAAAAATATATATAATTTGATGTTGTGGCCCGCAAAAAAATTATAAAAAAATTAATTAGAAAATCTTATAGTGTTGATCCAGTAAAAAAAAAATTAATTCTATTCATTGGTATCACAAGCATAAAATGAAAATTTGAAATCATAAGTTTCACACAAAAAAAAAGATGTTGGCAAAAAAAATATTTATAAATATTAATAAAAAATTGCTTTCAGTGTTGTTTAGGTGAACTTAAATGAAGAAAAAAATATTTAAAATATTTAGGAATATTTGAAAAAAAAAATCACACATACACACTTAATAAAAAATTAAGAAAAAAAATTACAAAAAAATAAAAAATTTAACGAAAACAAAAATGAGATGAGAAAATGAAAAGAGCCATATTGATGGAAAATTATTTTAATTTCTTTTGTTTTCTTCAGAGTTGGTGATGTGAAAAGTGGTTGAAATTGTGAATTTATTGTTCTAGCATACAATCAATTTGAAACAATTTTTTCAAAAAGAAAAATTCTTAAAAAATTTAGATTTTTACAATTTTTGAGTTAAAAACTAAAAATTAAAATTTTCTAAGATTTTTACGATAATTTTGAACTCTGGCTTTCGTATTTTATTTACATGTCCCTAGTCTTGATTTTAATTTGAGATTTATTAAGAATTTTTAAAAATTGAATTATTAAAATTTAAAAAAAAAAAAGATTTTTATTTATTATGGATTTTAATAATTTGAATTAAGTTTTCCAAAAATAACTTTTCAATGCTTTGTCATTTCTTAATCCCAATTTACACAATCAAATCCTCTAAAATCACCATCAACCAACTCTGACCCTCTGTTCTGTACATACAGTAACTTGTTAACTAAATCTTTGTTACTCAAAAAAATAAAGTTTTATTTAAAATGGTAAAAATCTTAATTTTAAAGCCTTCAACTCAATCAAAAACTAAGAAAAAACTTGCAATATGCCTGCCAATTATTAAGTAAAAAACATGAACAGATATACCGAAACCATAAAGCCGTACCAAAATAAACAAAGATACAATAGACAAAAACTACATAAGTGGAAATTTAAGTTTAAGATGAATTTAAAAAATCGATTGATGAAAATTATATTTTGCATATTTTCGATGAGAGATTTTTGGGGTTTTTGTAGAGATATTTAAGGATATATAGTAAATTTGAATTAATATGATTCAAGTTTAATGTCTGAGCTTGATGCTCTGGTTTTAGAAGAGTACATGCATTTGTTTGTCGTTATTAACACTCTGGAAACCCAAGGAAAATAGAAATGGTCAAATATTTACCTCCAGACCGACTTAAATAAGGCCCAGAGAGTTACCTAGAAATTTTTGAACGGAGATTTTGAGATTTTTGTCTCGAAAAACTCAAGCAAATTGAATAGTTTTGTCCAAAAAAAGGTTAACAATTCCTGCTCTATTTTTAGGTCGAATTCCATCGAATCTGGTCAGTAGCTAGAGTAATGCTGGCCTGGATATTTATTTATCATTTGGACATTTCAATCAACTTTCATCCAAACAGGGATCTGGATATATCACAAGTCAAATATTCCTTGACAGAGTCACATTCATTGAAAATCATCCATGACTTGAAAACCACTTTTATAAAAATTAGTATTTCTTAAGGTGGGAACTCTTATAATTAAGAGAAATAAAAATTCAGCAACTGCTAAAAATCCTTAAAAATCTCTATAAAAGCTTACAAAAATCATATTCACACCAAATTTTCAATTTGGGTGAATATATTGTTTTTGGTCTACCATGGAAACCACTTTTTTTGATTTGCTGGATTACCCTTGGGGAATTGCCCCATATAGTTCCTAGCCAAAAATCTGTGCCTGAGAATACCAATCCAACAGTGAAAACCGCATCTCGATTGGTGCTTCCAGTGCCGAGAAATCGCAAAAAAACGCTTTCTGTCCTTTAGTTAGCAAGTTAGTTAGCAAGTTAGTTAGCAAGTTAGTTAGCAAGTTAGTTAGCAAGTTAGTTAGCAAGTTAATCGGCTGGATAACTCGCTTCAAACTCAATATTAAGACTTCGGGTTTTTTGCATCTGATAGATATCGGTTATGGCAAGAACTGATTAGTTTTTGGAACCATAAGATGCTTCCAGTGAGGTACATGATGCAAATAACTGTCATTTTTTGCAAAATTATAGCCGATTATTCCAAAACACATTTCGAAAAAATCATATTTTTTGATCATTTTTTCGATGTTACACTGTGTAACAGTGAAAAAATGACCGAAAAAATATTTTTTCAGCACTTGTTACACAGTGTAACATCACTAAAATTACCAACAACCACTTTCATATTGCACCAAATTTTCAATTTCGTATTTTTTGACCATTTTTTCGATGTTACACTGTGTAACAGTGAAAAATTTACCAAAAAAATACGTTTTCAGCTCCGGTTACATAGTGTAACATCAAAAAAATCACAACAAGCACTTTCATATTCACACCAAATTTTCAATTTGGGTGAATATATTGTTTTTGGTCTATCACTGAAACCACTTTTTTTGATTTGCTGGATTACCCTTAGGGAATTGCCCCATATAGTTGCTAGTTAAAAATCTGTGCCTGAGAATACCAATCCAACAGTGAAAACCGCATCTCAATTCGTGCTTCTAGTGCCGAGAAATCGCCAAAAAACGCTTTCTGTCATTAAGTTAGCAAGTTAGCAAGTTAATCGGTGCGATAACTCGTTTCAAACTTAATATTAAGACTTGGGGTTTTTTGCATCTGATAGATATTGTTTGTCGCAAGAGCTGTATTGTTTTTGGAGCCATAAGATGCTTCCACTGAGGCACACGATGCAAAAATCTGTCATTTTTTTGCGATTTATAGCCGATTATTCCAAAACACATTTTAATTTCTTCATAAAACCGAGAGTTTTCGGTTTTTTTGAATAATTCCGAAAACGTCTAGAGATATTAGCACATAGTTTATGTATGCAAAATTTCAACTCATAATAGTGAAACCACTGACCACCAGGGCTATATGAATGTTTTTGTTCGATTCTCCTATTGGTGCACATATAATGAAATTTTTTCTGCATAGGTAATCTTCTATAGCCTATAAAAATCCAACTGCAAAATTTTTAAGATCTAACTCACTTTATCATATTCACACCAAATTTTCAATTTGGGTGAATATATTGTTTTTGGTCTACCATGGAAACCACTTTTTTTGATTTGCTGGATTACCCTTGGGGAATTGCCCCATATAGTTCCTAGCCAAAAATCTGTGCCTGAGAATACCAATCCAACAGTGAAAACCGCATCTCGATTGGTGCTTCCAGTGCCGAGAAATCGCAAAAAAACGCTTTCTGTCCTTTAGTTAGCAAGTTAGTTAGCAAGTTAGTTAGCAAGTTAGTTAGCAAGTTAGTTAGCAAGTTAATCGGCTGGATAACTCGCTTCAAACTCAATATTAAGACTTCGGGTTTTTTGCATCTGATAGATATCGGTTATGGCAAGAACTGATTAGTTTTTGGAACCATAAGATGCTTCCAGTGAGGTACATGATGCAAATAACTGTCATTTTTTGCAAAATTATAGCCGATTATTCCAAAACACATTTCGAAAAAATCATATTTTTTGATCATTTTTTCGATGTTACACTGTGTAACAGTGAAAAAATGACCGAAAAAATATTTTTTCAGCACTTGTTACACAGTGTAACATCACTAAAATTACCAACAACCACTTTCATATTGCACCAAATTTTCAATTTCGTATTTTTTGACCATTTTTTCGATGTTACACTGTGTAACAGTGAAAAATTTACCAAAAAAATACGTTTTCAGCTCCGGTTACATAGTGTAACATCAAAAAAATCACAACAAGCACTTTCATATTCACACCAAATTTTCAATTTGGGTGAATATATTGTTTTTGGTCTATCACTGAAACCACTTTTTTTGATTTGCTGGATTACCCTTGGGGAATTGCCCCATATAGTTCCTAGCCAAAAATCTGTGCCTGAGAATACCAATCCAACAGTGAAAACCGCATCTCGATTGGTGCTTCCAGTGCCGAGAAATCGCAAAAAAACGCTTTCTGTCCTTTAGTTAGCAAGTTAGTTAGCAAGTTAGTTAGCAAGTTAGTTAGCAAGTTAGTTAGCAAGTTAATCGGCTGGATAACTCGCTTCAAACTCAATATTAAGACTTCGGGTTTTTTGCATCTGATAGATATCGGTTATGGCAAGAACTGATTAGTTTTTGGAACCATAAGATGCTTCCAGTGAGGTACATGATGCAAATAACTGTCATTTTTTGCAAAATTATAGCCGATTATTCCAAAACACATTTCGAAAAAATCGCGGCCTCGCTTCGCTCAGCCGCAGACAGTTAAGATTATTTCTTATCATCATTTTCTTTAAGTAAAAAATTAATCATTTATATATGTGTTTTATCCGTAATATTATTATAAGTTTATAATATGATATGGCGGAATGTACTCGTAGGAGAGTAAAAGTATTTCGCCCTTAGGTCATGTGTTCAAATCCTACAAGATTTTTTTAAATTTTTTTTTTTGAGGTTTTTTTATTGTACGCATAAACTTTGCCCAAAATATAAATAATAAATCAAGTAATTAAAGATATCATAAATAGAAATTTATGCCAAATTTTAGTTAGCAAAAACTATAGAAAAACTGACCGTTAATTTTGTACGGTTTTACATGAATTTGTATGGTTTTCAGCACTCGAAATTTGAATAAAAATTTAACGGTAAAAACACAAAATTTTCATTGTTAATGAATCAATTGATATTTACTGAATTAATCATATATATTGATATAATACCTAAAATTTATTAACTAATTAACTGTTAAAATCAAATTGTATCTTTAAAATTCATGAAGAAATCATTTTTTTGTGATAATTTTAAACAGTTTTTGGAATTTCAAGCATAAGTGCTAAAACGAATTCTCGATCCGTTTACGTTGGACTAAAACATGTGATAAAATGGACTCTCTTTGGAATCAACTAACAATGAAATTTTGAGATTCAGATCCCTTCTTTTTCACGCATAGCAGACATATGTATGAGTCTATCGAGCAAACTTTCGTACAGATTCTAATGTGATCTACATTAGTACTGTAATCTACCCAAGTCAGGCGCGCGAAGCTCAGCCCGGCTCGTATAGTGATCTATATAAGGACTGTAATCTACCCAAGTCGGGCGAGCGAAGCTCAGCCCGGCTCGTATAGTGATCTACATAAGGACTGTAATCTACCCAAGTCGGGCGAGCGAAGCTCAGCCCGGCTCGTATAGTGATCTATATAAGGATTGTAATCTACCCAAGTCGGGCGAGCGGAGCTCAGCCCGGCTCGTATAGTGATCTATATAAGGACTGTAATCTACCCAAGTCGGGCGAGCGAAGCTCAGCCCGGCTCGTATAGTGATCTATATAAGGACTGTAATCTACCCAAGTCGGGCGAGCGGAGCTCAGCCCGGCTCGTATAGTGATCTATATAAGGACTGTAATCTACCCAAGTCGGGCGCAGAGCATTAGAAACTGCACTTGTATCAAAATATGTTGGCATGAGAAGAAAAATAGTTCGAGCGAAGCTCGAACTGAAGTAGTTCGAACGTAGTTCGGACTTGATTGAGCGAAGCTCACAAATTTTTGCGCCCTGAACGGAGCGAAGCGAGTGAAGGCGTGAAAATTTTCCCAAGCATTAGAAGCTGCACTTATATCAAAATATGTTGCCATGAGAAGAAAAAAAATTCGAGCGAAGCTCGAACTAGAGTAGTTCGAACGTAGTACCCAAGCATTAGAAACTGCGTCCAAGCGAGGCTCGAATTATCACATTTATTTGATAAATCTATTATTTTGTTCAAGTTTTTTTTTTAATTCTTACTTTTCTGATCTACGTATGGTGTGAATATTCCATGAAGCGTGATCCGCTTCATTACTAGTTTACCATTGAAAACAATATGCTCAATAATTTTTAATGCTTTAAACGTATGCCGTGCAACAACATAAAACTAAAAACAAAAATTCAAGCTAAAAATGTGAAAAAATCTTTGTTGATTAATTTTGAATTAAATAAAAAACGAAACTTTAAGTTACCAACTTCCTCTTCTATACACTATTACAACAATACCATTAAAAATGCTTAGTGAATTAAATGAATAATGAAAAAAATATTTGAACAACTCACACAACAAACAACAAAGCTCAGGAAGATTTTATTAATGAAAAAAAAATATACCGTGAATGAAAAATAAATAAAAATCTAAAGTAATGAAAAAAAATTAAGGAAATAAAAAAGTTTTTTCAAAACAGATGTAAAATTATTTTATCAGATGAAACATTTTAGAAAGTATTACAATTTTAATTCAATTTTTTTACAGAAAATATTTACAAAAATGATGAAATAAAACTTAAAACTTAAATAAACAAGCCACAAAAAAAATGCAATAAAATGGAATGATTTTGATGTTAATTTTAAATCTAAATTTACAAAAAAAAACAAAAACGAAAACAAAATTTCAAAATTGTAAATTGATTTGCAATACAAAATGTGAGAAAAATCTATTAAAAACTTCATTTCCTATTGAATTTGAATGAATAAAAAACATTCACAAAAAATCACAATGTTTGATGAAAAAATGAAAAATTATGAAAAATTGATTCAATTGAGAATAAAAAAATGAAAAACTTGGATGCAAAAAATTTAAGGAACGAAAAAAAAAACTATTGATGTAAATTTTTAATTATGAAAAATGATGAAATAAAGGTTATTAAAGCAAAAAAAAATTCTAAAAAAATCTAAAAAAATTCCTCTAATATTTCAGTTTCTAATCAAGAATCAAATTTATCACAAAAAAATCCTTCTTAAAAAGAAATCTGTTCAGTGTTTGTATATCATCCAAACTTACCATCAGCGCCATCTATGAAACGTTTTCTCAATTAAACTTCAACTTGCATGATTTTAATCAAGTTTGAGTAGAAAACAATAATAAAAAAAAAATTTCGCAATTAGCAACTTAAATTTAATTTCTGCCGAATACATTTTGTGCTTTTTGTAAACGGAGAACGCCTGTGTTGGTGAGTCTCAGAACGTTTGAGAATACAAAAAGTACATTTTTTTTCATTCATTTTTCTTGGGTTCGAATCCCGTCAAATCCAAAAAAAGTAAAAAGAAAATTTTTGTTTTCATACAAAATCACCATTTTTTGAGCATTTTTCACTTTTTCTCGGAGCAATTTGCATTAAAATATTTTTTCTCCGATGCACAAATGAACATGAAATCATTCTGCACATATTCTGCCTTCATGAAAAATTGTGTAACACTGCGTAATGCGTAGAAAAGAATAATAAAAAAAAATTTAGCAATTAGCAACTTAAATTTAATTTCTGCCGAATACATTTTGTGCTTTTTGTAAACGGAGAACGCCTGTGTTGGTGAGTCTCAGAACGTTTGAGAATACAAAAAGTACATTTTTTTTCATTCATTTTTCTTGGGTTCGAATCCCGTCAAATCCAAAAAAAGTAAAAAGAAAATTTTTGTTTTCATACAAAATCACCATTTTTTGTGCATTTTTCACTTTTTCCCGGAGCAATTTGCATTAAAATTTTTTTTCTTCGATGCACAAATGAACATGAAATCATTCTGCACATATTCTGCCTTCATGAAAAATTGTGTTACACTGCGTAATGCGTTGAAAAAAATAATAAAAAAAAAATTTCGCAATTAGCAACTTAAATTTAATTTCTGCCGACTACATTTTGTGCTTTTTGTAAACGGAGAACGCCTGTGTTGGTGAGTCTCAGAACGTTTGAGAATACAAAAAGTACATTTTTTTTCATTCATTTTTCTTAGGTTCGAATCCCGTCAAATCTAAAAAAAGTAAAAAGAAAATTTTTGTTTTCATACAAAATCACCATTTTTTGTGCATTTTTCACTTTTTGCCGGAGCAATTTGCATTAAAATTTTTTTTCTTCGATGCACAAATGAACATGAAATCATTCTGCACATATTCTGCCTTCATGAAAAATTGTGTTACACTGCGTAATGCGTAGAAAAGAATAATAAAAAAAAATTTCGCAATTAGCAAATTAAATTTAATTTCTGCCGACTACATTTTGTGCTTTTTGTAAACGGAGAACGCCTGTGTTGGTGAGTCTCAGAACGTTTGAGAATACAAAAAGTACATTTTTTTTCATTCATTTTTCTTGGGTTCGAATCCCGTCAAATCCAAAAAAAGTAAAAAGAAAATTTTTGTTTTCATACAAAATCACCATTTTTTGCGCATTTTTCACTTTATCCCGGAGCAATTTGCATTAAAATTTTTTTTCTTCGATGCACAAATGAACATGAAATCATTCTGCACATATTCTGCCTTCATGAAAAAATGTGTTACACTGCGTAATGCGTAGAAAAGAATAATAAAAAAAAAATTTCGCAATTAGCAACTTAAATTTAATTTCTGCCGAATACATTTTGTGCTTTTTGTAAACGGAGAACGCCTGTGTTGGTGAGTCTCAGAACGTTTGAGAATACAAAAAGTACATTTTTTTTCATTCATTTCTCTTGGGTTCGAATCCCGTCAAATCCAAAAAAAGTAAAAAGAAAATTTTTGTTTTCATACAAAATCACCATTTTTTGCGCATTTTTCACTTTTTCCCGGAGCAATTTGCATTAAAATTTTTTTTCTTCGATGCACAAATGAACATGAAATCATTCTGCACATATTCTACCTTCATGAAAAATTGTGTTACACTGCGTAATGCGTAGAAAAGAATAATAAAAAAAAAATTTCGCAATTAGCAACTTAAATTTAATTTCTGCCGAATACATTTTGTGCTTTTTGTAAACGGAGAACGCCTGTGTTGGTGAGTCTCAGAACGTTTGAGAATACAAAAAGTACATTTTTTTTCATTCATTTCTCTTGGGTTCGAATCCCGTCAAATCCAAAAAAAGTAAAAAGAAAATTTTTGTTTTCATACAAAATCACCATTTTTTGCGCATTTTTCACTTTTTCCCGGAGCAATTTGCATTAAAGTTTTTTTCTTCGATGCACAAATGAACATGAAATCATTCTGCACATATTCTGCCTTCATGAAAAAATGTGTTACACTGCGTAATGCGTAGAAAAGAATAATAAAAAAAAAATTTCGCAATTAGCAACTTAAATTTAATTTCTGCCGAATACATTTTGTGCTTTTTGTAAACGGAGAACGCCTGTGTTGGTGAGTCTCAGAACGTTTGAGAATACAAAAAGTACATTTTTTTCATTCATTTCTCTTGGGTTCGAATCCCGTCAAATCCAAAAAAAGTAAAAAGAAAATTTTTGTTTTCATACAAAATCACCATTTTTTGCGCATTTTTCACTTTTTCCCGGAGCAATTTGCATTAAAGTTTTTTTCTTCGATGCACAAATGAACATGAAATCATTCTGCACATATTCTGCCTTCATGAAAAAATGTGTTACACTGCGTAATGCGTAGAAAAGAATAATAAAAAAAAATTTCGCAATTAGCAACTTAAATTTAATTTCTGCCGAATACATTTTGTGCTTTTTGTAAACGGAGAACGCCTGTGTTGGTGAGTCTCAGAACGTTTGAGAATACAAAAAGTACATTTTTTTTCATTCATTTCTCTTGGGTTCGAATCCCGTCAAATCCAAAAAAAGTAAAAAGAAAATTTTTGTTTTCATACAAAATCACCATTTTTTGCGCATTTTTCACTTTTTCCCGGAGCAATTTGCATTAAAATTTTTTTTCTTCGATGCACAAATGAACATGAAATCATTCTGCACATATTCTACCTTCATGAAAAATTGTGTTACACTGCGTAATGCGTAGAAAAGAATAATAAAAAAAAAATTTCGCAATTAGCAACTTAAATTTAATTTCTGCCGAATACATTTTGTGCTTTTTGTAAACGGAGAACGCCTGTGTTGGTGAGTCTCAGAACGTTTGAGAATACAAAAAGTACATTTTTTTTCATTCATTTCTCTTGGGTTCGAATCCCGTCAAATCCAAAAAAAGTAAAAAGAAAATTTTTGTTTTCATACAAAATCACCATTTTTTGCGCATTTTTCACTTTTTCCCGGAGCAATTTGCATTAAAATTTTTTTTCTTCGATGCACAAATGAACATGAAATCATTCTGCACATATTCTGCCTTCATGAAAAAATGTGTTACACTGCGTAATGCGTAGAAAAGAATAATAAAAAAAAAATTTCGCAATTAGCAACTTAAATTTAATTTCTGCCGAATACATTTTGTGCTTTTTGTAAACGGAGAACGCCTGTGTTGGTGAGTCTCAGAACGTTTGAGAATACAAAAAGTACATTTTTTTTCATTCATTTCTCTTGGGTTCGAATCCCGTCAAATCCAAAAAAAGTAAAAAGAAAATTTTTGTTTTCATACAAAATCACCATTTTTTGCGCATTTTTCACTTTTTCCCGGAGCAATTTGCATTAAAATTTTTTTTCTTCGATGCACAAATGAACATGAAATCATTCTGCACATATTCTACCTTCATGAAAAATTGTGTTACACTGCGTAATGCGTAGAAAAGAATAATAAAAAAAAATTTCGCAATTAGCAACTTAAATTTAATTTCTGCCGAATACATTTTGTGCTTTTTGTAAACGGAGAACGCCTGTGTTGGTGAGTCTCAGAACGTTTGAGAATACAAAAAGTACATTTTTTTTCATTCATTTCTCTTGGGTTCGAATCCCGTCAAATCCAAAAAAAGTAAAAAGAAAATTTTTGTTTTCATACAAAATCACCATTTTTTGCGCATTTTTCACTTTTTCCCGGAGCAATTTGCATTAAAATTTTTTTCTTCGATGCACAAATGAACATGAAATCATTCTGCACATATTCTGCCTTCATGAAAAAATGTGTTACACTGCGTAATGCGTAGAAAAGAATAATAAAAAAAAATTTCGCAATTAGCAACTTAAATTTAATTTCTGCCGAATACATTTTGTGCTTTTTGTAAACGGAGAACGCCTGTGTTGGTGAGTCTCAGAACGTTTGAGAATACAAAAAGTACATTTTTTTTCATTCATTTCTCTTGGGTTCGAATCCCGTCAAATCCAAAAAAAGTAAAAAGAAAATTTTTGTTTTCATACAAAATCACCATTTTTTGCGCATTTTTCACTTTTTCCCGGAGCAATTTGCATTAAAATTTTTTTCTTCGATGCACAAATGAACATGAAATCATTCTGCACATATTCTGCCTTCATGAAAAAATGTGTTACACTGCGTAATGCGTAGAAAAGAATAATAAAAAAAAAAATTTCGCAATTAGCAACTTAAATTTAATTTCTGCCGAATACATTTTGTGCTTTTTGTAAACGGAGAACGCCTGTGTTGGTGAGTCTCAGAACGTTTGAGAATACAAAAAGTACATTTTTTTTCATTCATTTCTCTTGGGTTCGAATCCCGTCAAATCCAAAAAAAGTAAAAAGAAAATTTTTGTTTTCATACAAAATCACCATTTTTTGCGCATTTTTCACTTTATCCCGGAGCAATTTGCATTAAAATTTTTTTTCTTCGATGCACAAATGAACATGAAATCATTCTGCACATATTCTGCCTTCATGAAAAAATGTGTTACACTGCGTAATGCGTAGAAAAGAATAATAAAAAAAAAAATTTCGCAATTAGCAACTTAAATTTAATTTCTGCCGGATACATTTTGTACTTACAAGGCTTAGTAATTAAAACATCAATTTTAAAGTAATTCATTATTAATCTTTATTAAAAATTAAATTGTCTATATTATTTAATAATTAGTGGGAAAAGTTATAACAAATTACAGATTTAACATTTCATAGCTTTAGTCTTTAACGATGTACTTTTCTCAAATTATATTATTTATGTGAATTTATATGCGATCAACTTTTATTTTGAGCTGTTTTTAAAATAACAAAGAAAATATATTTTAGGGTAAATCATACAATTTTAGATCCTGAACAGTAGAACATCCAATAAATTATGTTGAAAACAATAAAGAATATTGGATACAAAATGCGGAATATTTTATCAGCACATGGTGTTTTTGTGGCGTTCTTATAATTTTCAGTGTTCGCGACGAATGCAAATTCTAGAAAAAAAAATTCATTATTTAATTAAATCCTTAGACATCCTTAACACTATACTCACCAATGAGTGCCAAAAAGACAAGAGTCATGCAAATTCCAGTGTAAATATCCAAAGCTTTAGCATATGATGTTTTTGGGACATAAGTATTGAGACATTGAAGCTCAACAATCAATGACAAAAGTCCAACAATGCACATGACGAGACGAATATTCGAAGCATTTTTGTTTAAGAAGAAACTGATATAAGCCATAATTACGATCATGTTACATGGAATGTAGATTTGAACTAAATAATATTCAATTCCTCTTTGGAACTCCATTGCCAAGGAGATTCTTGAGTAATTTCCTAAAATTTCAATTTAAATTATTCAAAAATTTACTTCAAAACTCCAACAAATCTCACCATTGCTAAGCGAAATCAACTCATTTGAGGTATCAACATTGCTAACTGAGAACAACGGTAGAGTAATGTCACTGTTTACACTAACCGAGCTACTTCCATCGCGCCAATAAAAACTAACGTCATTCGCATTATGACCGTCTACAAAATAAGAAAAAATAAAGTTTTTGTAAACAACATTAACAATGAAAATATATTTTAATAAAATGAATGAAAAAAGTCATACAAAGATAATTTGTTAATTTAGTTAAAGTTCACGTAGATACGAAAAAAATAATATTGCATGCTGATGAATTTATTTGGTTGGGAATGTGAATATTGAGAAAAATATTTGTAATTATTCAAATGAGCTAAATGTATTTAGATTTAAACAGCATGAAATACACGAAAAATGGTGTCCCTGGATAGAAGTGACTCTAGCTAGGGTTCCTATTCCACGCTAGATTTACACTGGCCTGGTGCACTCATTGCAACCTTTTTAATGCCGTGTCTTTCAGGATGAATAATATCTAGTTTCCTAGTCTAGTGATCCTAAAAGATCACTTTGTAGCTGTTGTTTGAGCTTGATTTAGACAACATCAACGGATGGTATGGATCACAATTCTTATTTTCAGCCAGCCAAGTAAGAAAGCTTAAAGATTATATGTGTTTTATGGATTCAATTAGCACAAATGGGTTAATCAATTCCAAAATTGTCATTAGACCAACGTGACTATGTCATGGTCCAGCATTTCGAAATTAAGCCGGTTGCATCTCAGAGTCACGCCATCCTAGAGCCGGTTTATGATCGATTAACTAATTTGTGCTACTCAAATATTGTTGTAGATAAGGCCAAGTGTACACTCCGTTTTAGAACAATTTATTCTACTACACATACAGTTTAAAATTATTTCTCATGAATCCATTAAAAATATTTGAAGTACTGGGAAACTATCTTACTATTTAAACACCCACTTAAATTTTCATTACTTATGTAACATCACTAAACTGTGTAAATTGCTAATAAATTGCATTAACCATTTTGTTGTTTGTTTGTTCTTTTTTATATGATTTATCATGCTGCTTTGAATACTACTTACAGCTTTCCATTGGAATCGTGCAAGTTTGTTTGTCCATCGGATATTTAATGAAGTTCATTGAACATGAAAATGTGACACTTAACCTGCGAAAAATAATGATCATGACATTAAATTTCAAGTTTTTTGCCTGAAAATATCCAAAATTTACCTCAAACTTTTAACGACATTTCCATTATAATCGATCCTCACAAACTCATTCTTAGTTGTGATTGTATGCAAAAATGATTCCTTTTCGTTCACAAAAAATGTGTCAGGGAACCAAAGTCCTCTTCCATACTCATATCCAGGTGTAATTGACACAATAGATTTTCTAAATGCTAACCTTGGATCATTCCAATATTGTCGAAAATAAAAGTCCATTGTAAACTCCATATCAGATTCCGAAAATGAATGAATCGACAATATGTGCATTGAGACTCCAACATTGACAGCATTTTCTAAGCAATTTTAAAGAAGTTCATGAAAAAATAAATTTGTCTCAATAAAAGATAAAGTTGACAAAATTGTCTTTTAAGTCATAAAAGATGATGATGATAATGATGAAGAAGAAGAGTGAATAAGTATAAGGCATGGACGCTGTTTGAAGGCTGTGATGTGTCGGTTTGCTGATTGTGATTACATTATTTATTAAAGGGCAGGGGTGTAGCCAGAAGATGAGATAACAAGGAAGTTCGATCAGACTGAAGAATAGAGACCCTTCTTCTTAAATATACCCCTGCTAACGGACTTCACGAGCTAAAAAATTCAATTTGACACACTCCTATCAAGCAATGAACATGTTCACATTTTAGTAAATAATGCTCAATGTGAGTATGCTTATTGACTATTATAGTAATTGTTTGCTGTCAATTGCAACTTTTGGCTGGCTTGACTATGACATGGTACCGAATTAAATCTGAATCTATCTCCAATTTACTGTCTGAGACTTAAAGGTTGCACATTCTTTTACACATACCATTATGCTACCTAAAATATCACTTTTATGGCTACACACTCCCCAAAATTAATCACAAACCCGCTTTGCAACTCCAAACATTGAAAAATCATCAAAAACTCCAATATCTAGTGTCCATGCCTCATTCAAACATCTTCGTGATCAAAAAAATCTTTGTCATTATTCTTACTTCCATAATTTGGCCTTACTCGTTTATCATATCCTTCCATAAGCGAGTCTAATATACTTGATACATTTGAGTTTTGCTGTGCGCTAATAAAAACAATAGAAATTCACAAAAAAAAAATATTAATATGAATAAATAGTTTTAGTTGCTTCAATGAGATAATGAGCGATACGATTAAGTTTAAATGAAAGAGGGGAAATTTCAAATAAGTCATAAACATTATTAAATCTTATAATGGATAAATTGTGATTAAATTAAGCTCAATTAAATATTTATCATAAACTCACCTAGCATTGCTGAATAAAAAATTTGAAAACACAATTATTGCAATTATTATTTTAAAATCCAACATCCTGAAATGTAGTCTTAATTGATGATATGCTGAGAAGATGATCTATCGCGATGGAACTGTCACACTCAAATAAGCTTGTTACAGCTTATGATACTCAATTTTATATTTTATTTGATAGGAACAAATCACACTCACGCGTGAGAGATACGGTGCAACGTATCACATTATTTATTATGTATGTGAATATCTCAATTTGTATCGTTTAAATTGTTATGCTTAATATTATTTCTAATTTTTTATGAAAACCGTTCAACGTTTTTTAAAAACATTTGTGAGGTTTTTGTAAAGCTTTGGTGAATTTAAGCTGCAGATTTTATGATAAATCTTTAGATTTAAAATCCAGTTACATATAGCGAGCCAATATTAAGTCAATAAAATATAAAAATGCTGAGTAATGCTCGAAATAGAAAAGAAGCTATTCCTAAATAAATTGGTGTTTAAAAGCCAGTTATACACCCAGCTTTAGGCGCATGTAAGATTGAAGAAACTATTTTTTCTCATCATTCTTATTAAATTTTGGTATGACAGGTCCAACTTGAAAAATTCTCTTGTAGTGCTTGATCATCCGAACAAAGATGAAGAATAGAATTTCACACATGCTTAGGATGCTCATTCCTAGACAAAGAGAAAATGCACCACCAAGATTGGCTGCAAAAAAATTAATGAAAATAGTGAATTATTTAAATAAGTTTAAATATATATTATCTTCAACTGGGTTTAGTTTAGGTTCCGTCCAATACAGCGTGTTGGCTAGAGCAACGTTACATCGCTGTATTAACGGGAAGACTTGATGTGGCCCTAATGGTGTCGTGACGGATGATTTCGAAACATTTTTAAAGCAACTCGTGCGACATAAATGAAGAAGGATTAGTTACGAAGTTTTTAATGCTCGACTAATGCTCAAATCAAAGTAGTCTCTAGATCATCCATATAGCTCCATATTCCGGGCTTTCTTTCCGACTTCTTTTTTTGAGACGCTCGGATTCTTCTACTTACATAATAAGGATATCCATGACATAACAACAATCTTTTTGTTTGCAGCAACTCTTTGTCCACCAAAAAATATACGAACGACGAATTCAGTGTCCGTTATGTTAGTGTAAGTACTAAAATAAATTAATCCCTAGATTCGAATATCATTTGACATTAAAAATACCATACTTACTATAAATCATCAATTGCATGGTCTAACTGATCAATATTCATTTTGAATGATGTCGTTTTATAGACAACATCTGAGCATGATGGAAAGCAATGGTCACATTTTGCTGTTTTAAATTGAACTAGAAATATTGGCAAAAAAATTCAATTATTTTGATGACTTTAGGAAGATGTGCTCAAAAAATGTTTCTCTAAAGGCAATGCTCGAAGCAAGGATTCTCGAGATCAATACCAAGACTTCGAAGTATCAATCTCGAGCCTTTGAAGGATTTTTCTTCTTGTCTCGGTCTAGGTACCGGACTTAGTCTTGATCTCGATCTCGGTCTCAGTTCTGGTTTCTGTTCCGGTCCCCACTTCGATCTCGACTTTAGACTAGAAAAATCATCAAAGCCGAGACTTCGTGCAACATTAGCTCAAAGTCGACTGGGATTCAATATGGATCAGGCGGAATCAGGTCATATTTCAACTCACAATAATTATCCACCATACACAATATATCAACAGCTCGGCAATTCCTCAAAGTATTTGTTTGATTTGATGCTCTAGGTAAATGAAATGGATGACATTGACATCTCTGATGTATTTCATCTCTTAAGCATTCCAGCATACATTCTGGTTGTCGATAATTCAATTTTCCTTTGTCAGCAGGAATAATGCATTTCCGTTGTGCGAATGGCAACACCAAAACTTGGCTAGAACATGACGAATGAATTGGCTGAATGTCCACAAATGTCTCCTTTTTCAGGTCAATGTATGTAGTTGGTGCACTTTCAACAGCAAAATCATTTGGATGATGAACAATCACAACAAATCCTTCAGAATAAATAGCACCTGAACGACCGTCACTTGCTTGTGGACGTCCTGTAAAGGATAAAGAATTGATGCTTATTAAAATGCATGAAATTCCTGGAATGGATTCATTCAAACGAAATTAATGGAAGTAGGATAAATTCTTAAAATAATTGGATAGATCATAGATACATGAACGTAGTTCCATTCACAATTAGCAACAAAAAAGTATTTCACCATTGTCGTAATGGATTAGCAATTAATCTACAGATCAACCCACCAGTGCCAACAACGCTCAATCCTCCATCAATTCCAAATGTATTTGCTTTAAAAAAGTCAGCTGTTGCTACTGTATTCGGATGATAATTGAACGAGCAACAAGCACCTAAATATGAATAGGATTCCTCGAACTTCATGTATGGATGTTGCTACAGTAAAAATGATAGACGTAGACACAAAAAATTAATTAGGAGACTAAAAATAACTTTCGTACCTGAAAACATGGAAACTTTTTTCCAGCAAATACACAAACAAGCAAAAAGTCAGCACAAACAGTTCCAAGTTTATCGATTGCTCCCTTAACAGTCAAATTATTTGCGTCAAGGATTGCATCAATCATTTCCAAATCTTCTATTCGTGGGACGATCCATTGTCGTTCTGTGAATCCAGCTAATAATGGCAATATCTCTAATGTGTATTCAGGCGTTGCACCAAGTGGAAATTTTCTATGAAAAAATTGTGTTAATTATTAATGAAAATAAACATTCTAGAAGCAATAACCTACGCTGATCTCACAAATTCTCTTGACTTATATTCCATAACATTTTGTGGATGACAGATTGTTATCCCTGGAAATGGAATCTCATGAATGGACATTGGGGATGCAATTGTAACTCGTGTAGGTGAATCGAGAAATCGTCGATATAATAAGTAGATTAATACAGCAGCAAATGACAATAATGATAGTATAATGCAACTCCATAAAATTCGTTGAAATCCATGAGTTATGAAACGGCGTAAATAATACATTCCATTTACTTTTGTTATTGCTGCAAACTCATAAAATGTGTCAATGATTACATTCATTAATTTTTTAATTATTGTTTCTTTGTGATACTTTTTAGGATCAACGAGGAGGACATTGCCAGGCTTTTTTGGCTTCTTTAACTTTTTATCCTTTGGAATTAAAATCTTTTGCTTTTTCTTGATGAGTCGTTCTTCGGACCAATTGCGAAGGAAGTCGAAAGGTAGTTGTCGCTTTTTTGTGAGTAGTGACTGCGATGTTTTCTGTTTTTGGATTGCTGATTGCTCATTAATTTGAACTTTTGAAGTTTTAGTGTGCTGGGACTGTTGAGGGTTCTAAAATGTTAATTATATTAATGCCTAGTATTGAACTAATTGAGCAGATAATTGGGCAAATGATGATTGTGTAGTTAACTATTGATTTTCAAGCTAATCCTACAATATTCTAATTAATACAGTATGATGATGATTAGTAGATATTGATCCACTTTGAATCGAAGGGAGTTACTAAAGCAATTGAACTGGCTTTTGTTTCTGACTGAAACAGCTGCTTCCGGTAATTTCTTTTTTGTTGCTTTGACTCCTACATATATAACATTCTCTGTTATTTTAGTCTGTACGCATTTTCTAATTTTTAGCTCTGTTGCTATGTTTTACGCAACTTCAGGATGAGATAACAAAAAAATTATAAAATGGAAATTTGAGCCATTAATCCAGTAAAATTAGTGTTAAACTTTCTTCCAATAAGAATTGATTTATTCAGACTAAAGTCACAAAATTTGTATTAAACCACAAAATATTTAAAATTATTTACAATTATTCTAAATTTTCAGTGTTAAAAATCAGTGCTTAATTACCTGAACAATAGAGTTCGAATTTTGATCTAAATTTGTATTGCCATTTCCAGTTGAATCTAAAGTTTCTTGAGGATTAACAGCATTCTGAGCTCCACTTACATCTCCAATTATCCCAGGATTGTCTATTTTAGAAACTTCAATCCTCTTCTGCTCTTCCACCTTAGATAATTTTGCCTTGATGACTCCAAACATGTCGATTTAAGACTTTTCAACATTTTCGGAATGTCCGGTCTTTTATACGCCAAGAAACTATTGCCATTTGCGGTAATTATGCTCATAAATGATCGTTAAAATAAATTGCATATGATTTGTGTTTTCTCTGAAGCTTTTGAAATATTAATGTGAAATGTAATAGTCTACAAGGGCTTAAACATTGTATTAATTTTAGTTGTATAGAATTTTTTGAATTGGGAGGTTCACATGATGAAATATCGAAACAAAATGTGCTTAAACTTATCAAGTCAGCGCTTGTAAATATCTAAAGTCGTGACTTACAACAAGGGAATCAACAAGGTGATTTGCAATAGACACCGTTAAAGTATTGGAATTTCCGTTTTTTTGATGTGAATTTCAATTTCTTGTGATTTTTTATGAAATCTATTCATGCAAGTTGAGATAAGACATAACTTAAGTGAGAGTGGATTTTTCATTTTTGTTATTCAGTACCAGTCTTTATGACTCGAATTGTCATGGATGTAGATCAACCAAAAGTTCCAAGTACTAAACCTCAATGTCAAACGCCGGAAATTCTTGAGACTTTGTGCGGAAAATCCAAAATTTATTTTGGCTGTGTTACAAAACATGTATAAAAAGTATAAGAATCTGTGAGATGCATTCGAATTCAGATTTCTCTTTCATTAACTGTACACATGGATTTCGTTTTTAGTTTATTTTTGGATCAGACATATGTGAAATTGAACGCATATAAATTCGAAGAATCTTGGAGATATAAAATTTCTGTGATCTGCATTATCAAAATTGTATTTATATTCTTTTCTTGAATGTTTTCATCACATGCACTGTTGCTCAACTTGATTAATTAATTAATTAAATCATAAACTATTTTATTTTTATGGAACTAAGACTAATAGACTTTATTAATTTATTTTCATGCAATTTTTATAAAATTAATAATTTTTATTATTTTCAATTATTTCTATCAAATTTATAAATTGATTGATTTTAGCTTTAAAAAATCAGAGTGTATGTCACATTTTTTTGTAATCATTAAAAATATAATTTTTAAAGATTTTTCAAGAATTTTCTAAATTTTTGAAGAAAAGATTTTTAGATATTAACTAAATATTGAAATGGAAATTAGTTTTTAAATTCTAGAATGTATTTAAATTTGAGCTGTGTGAAAATTTAAGGATTCTACTCCGATCGACATTTAAATGCATACATGGAGGCTTCCATTAGCATAAATAAAAGAGTTTTACTGGACCTTCAAAAATTGAAGTCTTTTTTATTTGTGCCGCTTGTGTGAAGATTATAAATACAAAAATATATTTTAAAATTTGTAAGACTTTTGTAAGACATGTGATCATTCTTGAGTCAAAATTCTCCTAAGTTTTTTATTTTTTGAAATTTTTGTTCATTTATTCCTGGCGAATTCATTATAAGTTCTATAAATCGAGACCAAAAATTCCCAGTCAATATTATTCTCAGTCTCGTTCTTGATCTTAAAAATTTGTCGAAATCGAGATTTTGGGAAATTTGGCTTCAATACAAATTAATTTATAATTCTAAGAAAGTGGCAAGAACCCAAGCTATACAGAATCTTCACGACTGAGAATTAACTCTCTCTAACAGGCAAATAGATTGCACAGAAAGACCACTACGGAAACTAAAAGCGATCTATTTCTCTGTTGTCTGCCAGGTTTTACGAAAAATTTATTAAATTAATCATAAAAACCCAACTTCTAAAATGTTTGAGATATTCCAAAACCTGAAAAGAACCATCTGAGAATCAGAAAAAATTAGTCGCAAACAAATTTTTACCGCCTGTCAATTTTTTTTAACATATTCAAGCAACTCAATTGACAAGCACACAGAAAAATAACAAATTTGTAAAACAAATAGAAAATAGACTTAAAAGTGCTAAATGTCTGTAAGTGTACAATTCATAATAAATGTCACAGTTTTTAAAACAACTCTTAAAATAAGATTCTATACTGTCTTTTAAGTTCTTCAATTTTATTGTCAGTTTTGCTGAAATTGAGCATGTTTTAAGGTCCATTTCGGGTAATACGCTTGGTTCATTTGCCATGCCATATGATATTTTTGCTAGCTATTACATCAGCTGAATATTGAGTCAAATAATTAAAAGTAACTCTAGGAAATCCAATACAAGCTATAGCAATACAAGCAACAAGTTCTTAAAAATACCATACATATCCATATCCACTCATTCTCCATATCAAACCTGATAATGAGAGATTTTTTACCACATGTTACATCACTTCTGCATCACGAGATATGTAAATGAGCTCTCAAAATAAAAATAACAAAAGAAAGAAAAAAATCCCAATTCGAGCTGTATATTGAAGAGTCATAAGACAAACGTGTTTTTGCTGAGAGTGAGACAGTAACTCTATCCCATAGACATCTCGAAAATATATTCTCTTTGACTGTGTAGAAACTTTTTTTCATTTTTTTGAGAAAAATTCGTGTATATTGTATTAATTTAGTTCAGTTTTGTTTTCAGCTACAAACTGAAGCGGTGAAAAAAAAAATTTATTTCGTTGATTTACGGCGAGAAATTTTTGTGAGGAAATTTAAAAATACTTTTGTTTAATTTAGTGTCGTACACGGAGTGAAATTTTAAAGTAAAGTTTTGAGAAAGGAATTTTCAGACATATTTGGAAGTGTGATAAAATTTTGGAGAGGATTGAAGGCAGTCCAGCAGCAACAGCAGCTGTTTGTTTAAGTTTACTTCAAGTTAAGGAGCAATTCATAAGGTGAGTCCCCAAAAATTCATAAAAACTCTTGAAATTTTTCAAAAAATCCCAATCAAACTCATTAAGCAACTTAAAATTCTCGATCAGATTCCAAGGTCAATGATTTTTTTATTCAAGCACGCTTCAAGACTCCCAAATAATTTTGCATACGCTTTGTTGGAGAGAAGTTAAATTAAAAAAAAAGAGAAGAAAAAAATCCACAATGACGTCAAAAATTGACGTAGTTATTTCTCGCGTATAATGCGCAACCGGCGTATTGTATTTGTATTTCAACACTGAAATGAATATTTCAATCATATGAGCAATTAAGTCTAATTAAAACCAATAAAATTAAGTACTCACAATTGTGAATAACTTTTTTTGTGGAATGAATGAATGAAAATTAAATAAGTTTTGAATAAACTTGAATTATTTATTTGATGAGCTGGCAATATTTTCATTGATTTGAATAAACTTAAAGGTGTCTCTCACAGATTTTTAAAGTTGAATCACCTAAAACAAATGAATGAATTTTTGAATAAATTAAACAATTTTTGGGTATGAATTGGAGAAATATTTACGGATAGTCTATTGATTAATATTGACATAATGTTTAAATATTAAAATCTTCTCTTTTTGTGGATCCAATTAAAGTTTAGTATCATTTACAATGTGTTTGGGATTGTTCGAAACTTATGTAACGTCTAGGGGGAAAAGGGTTTGTAATTTTGTTGCGGAGACCAAATTTTGGAACCATGCAGTTAGTAACTGAGTATCGTGAAATCAAAATTGATAGAACTTTGGGTATCCGAACTACTCATAGTTAGTTACGAAGGTCAGATCGTGTGTTGGGTACAATTTCATAATATTGGGTTCTTCAAGGATTATATATGATATTGTCTTTCTGATAATAACAAAAGATTAAAAGACGAGTTAAAAGACCTTACCAGACTGAGTAACAAAACGAATCATTTAAAGAAAACCCCGATGAATATCAAATGGTTTTTCAGTAATTCTTAAGGAATTTTTCAGTTAATTGTTCACCTTAGTCAGTCAAAGTATTTAAGGCCTTTTATGGGTTTCTAAGTTAATATGGAGTATTTTTTTGATATACTTTGTCAATTTTTTGGTTTACAGAATCAACTTGACTTTTAAAAATTATCCAGAAATTTAAATAAGCAATTAAATACAAACTATGCATTTAAAATTTTAATTACCATATAATCTATATCGGCAGTAAACGTGATACAATAGATTATTATCTATAATTCTATAAAACATTCACATTGAAATAGAATTTCACTTTGACCGTCAAACATAATACCACATATTTTGGTTTTTACATTATTGAAAATTACATCATATTAAAAGCGTGCACAAATCTCGTTCACATGTAGATAAGAGAACGAAGAGAAAATAATCTCTAGAGCGTCATGTGAACAATTTTGTGGGTGATTACACCAGATTCTCAGTTGACCAATCAGAAATATTTTAATAATACCGAGCAACACGATACAGGAAATTTAGTTTTTTGCCTCAAAAATGGGCTGAAACTAGCTTTTTTAATCAGAGCAGTTTTTTTATGTTTCATCATTGACATAGTGATGTAGTGATGCCCTAATGCACTCTCATGCCGCCAAGAATATCATGAACCGTATGCCGTGTGTGGTTTCAATCGAGGCTTACAGTTTTTTGAAATTAATTATTTTTTATTTTATTAAAAATTTTTCGTTCAACTACTCATAAACATGTGAAAAATACTCCAATGGTGAAATAGAGAGAATAAAAAATAAAAAATATTTTAATGATGATAAGAAATTTTAATGTTTTATATAGCGTTTATAAAAACGATTGCATCGTATGGTTTTTTATGGGAGTCTCCAAATTATGTTGAAATTTTTTGTTATCAGTCAGCTGAATTTCACTTGTATTTGATACACTTTTCTCAGAAATGGAGTTTGAGAGGAATTCCTCAATGTTTTTGAATGTGATTTTATAAATTTGAATGTTTATGTGTATGCATGCTCGACTATATTGTCCATTTGCATATTACAATATTTTGATTTACAATGTTTATGAATCTATATTTCTATGCAGAATCGGGCAGATTCAAGAATTCGTTCTATCAATATTCTATTGGTAAGATAATCTTGTAGCTCTCGTTTCAAACTTTAAGTACTAACTTTAATTTTTTTTTCTTGTCCATAATTCTCCTTAACCTCCATTAAATGATCGAAACTTAAGTAGTCATCGTCCATTAACACTATCAAAACTTCTGAAAAGGCACAAATATAGAAATGGTAGGATTTTAGTCAACGAATTTCGAGTTATCACACCAAATTTTAGTCTTATCGATTGCTCCATAAGGCATCTAAATGGTTTGCTAATGAAGTCTTCACTCATAATATGTCAAAATTTTGATTAGAGGGTACAAATAATAGCAACAAGTTTTAGATTGTATGGACTCCGAACATCATTTCAAATGTTTGATAGAGGTGCAGTCGTAATCTTTGTGCACATCATTATCGCTAAAATCTATTATTCTAATTACTTAAATTCATTTAAAATCATCCATGGCAGCTAATCCTAAAAAAAAACAACAAATCTACCTCCACTTGTTTTGTGCAATGAATTCAAAAATAACAACTTTTCTGACGCACGTTGGTTTTAACGAGAATTCATTGATGATTTATCCAAATTTTCCAAACAATTGCTCTTCACTAAAGTCAATACCTCAGTCAATACAATATTACATAAATCAATAGAACCAGCATACTTCATGAATCATTACATAGCGTATTATACACTAGCTATTTCAGGTGAACATAATACATTGTGTGAAATATAAAAAAAAACGTGAGCGCAATAACACATTTGCATTTCATTCATTAACTCAAATCCCCCTCATTCATGCGGATACGAGAAACCAGAAAGAAATCAAGTTCACGAACAAGTGACGCTTAAATGAGAGAGAAAATGAGAAGAAAAAAAAATCCCCAGCTGTTGGTATTGTATAGCAATTACTGTTCAAACCATCAACAACAGCTATGAGTCATACGATTACAGCACTAACAACCTGTAAAGCTTATTTTTATTTCCACTACGCCAAACTCGACAGACAAGCCTCTTCGAACGCATGTTGAGACGTTTCAAATCTCACGTTTTTGACGTCATTTTAAAATTTCATTCATAAAAAAAATATTGAAAATGTTTGTGTTTCATTGGAAATATGTGTGGCTATAAATAGATTTTAGTTAGCACGTGAGCGATTGAGTGTTAAATATGCGAGATGAATACTGACCTAGGCGAATATTTTTGGCGTTTGAAAATATGATAAGAATTTATTTTGAATTTCAATGTGGATTAAGATGAAAAAAAAAATAAGAACTGACTCAACATTTTAAAGAGCTTAGTCAGAAATCAGCTTAACAATGAGGATGGGAAGGGTATGCGTGGGTCGCCAAGATGTAGGAAGGGTTTTTGGGATTTTTTCATGTAAACCCCAAACAACTTGAGGAACCTTCCCCAAAAAAAGGAATTTGGTGTGTAGGTTGACCCCCAAAATCCCCCCGACCTTGAATTCGTCCCTGCCACTTAGTGTATCTTCATTTCTTAAAGATGAATCAGTTCTGTTTACTGCACAACGATGATGTAAGAATCATAAATTCTCCCGATTAAATAATCCACGATCTTCAAGTATCTATGGCTCACAGAAATATTTTAAGCAACAATTTCCTTAGAATTTTTTCTTCATCATCCGTCCAAAATGAAAATATTTAGCCATGAAATTTTTCTCTGGTGAGAAATAAACAAAAACAAATCCGTAACGTGAAAGAAATTGTTCAGATTTCAATCGACTATGATTCATTTTTTTGGCGCAATGTTGTAGCAGTAAACAAGTCATCATTAAATGCATTCTCTCAGCTTGATTGAGTCGACTTATAAAGTGATTCATTATGCTTAGTCTATGACTATCATGAAAAGCTTAATTAATAAGGAAAACCGCATATAATTTAGATAATAAAATCACATTTTCTAATGATTATTTTGGAAAAATGTTTCTGATTGTCATGTAGCATATTTGATGAGTTAATTATCTCTTACTTGCTTGCTAAATTCGCTGGCCGTATCATCTGTATCATCTGTGATACATGGTCTCTCTCAGTTGAGGTTTAAAACGGACTCTATTGTTGCATATTCTTTGCCAATTGCCAATCCCAAATGCTTCCCTGGCAGTGAATTATCAATCATCTCTAAACCAAGATAGTTCAAAATACTAAAAGACAAAGCTAATGCTTCCATATTACAGAAAGATTACTAAGGTACCTTAAAGAGGTCACTTTACGTGTTAAGGAAATTTCCAGCAGAAATGACAAATTTCCCAAAAATATGGAGAAACCTAATTCCTTTCAATGCTACTTTTTGTATGTTCGTACGATTAAGAAGTTCTTGAAGGATAGAGCCAGCTTTAGACGCTCTCAATGGTCTTTCGAGAGTCTCAGTCAAGGGAATAAGTAAAGTACGTCAATATTCAAAGCAGAAGACATATTAGTAAAAATGAAATATTCAAGATTTTCCTTAAAGTTCATACTCATCCCTTTGGTGACTAAGTACATCAAAGAAATTATTTACTTTTTAATAGATGGTTTTTTGGAATTATGAATATGTGTCATTCAAATTCATCAGCATTACCTTAACCACAGTAAAAAATTAACTAGTTTTCTAATAAATCCAAGATTCCTTAACATCAATACTCAATTTAAACATCAATAATGAGTCACCTGCAATAGACACATAAATGCATTATTTAGTAAATACCTCAGTGAGCTAATTTTAAGGTCATAAATTTTTTCACCTCACATGAGCTGCACATGATACTTTAATGAACGTAAATTGTTTTTCATTACACGTTTATTCCGATTTTGTAATAATTTTAATCGATACTAATTAAATTTGAGGTGTCATATGGATATTAATGAGTAATACGTTAATTGTCTGTCTGTTTTCATTCATAAATTGTGAATTTGTTGAAAAATGGCATAACAGTATGGACATTTTTTAAAATGTATAATGACAGTTAAAAAGGAACTCACATGAAGCTCCTAAAAGTTCCTGTAATGAACAAGCAAAAATTTTCTAAATTTGTGATTTCACATACTGGAATTTCCGTTTTTTATGATGAGAATCTTCCATTAACTTTGAACTTGAATTACGTAATTTACTACACAGTTGTAAATTATTGAGCTTAGAAAAAAATGATTGGACAACTACCGTATTGTTAAACATTATTGAACAATAAACAGCCGTAATCATCGATTAAGAAACATTTTAATAAAGTTAAATAATTTCATTAAGTTTATCTTTTATTCCTTAGAAATTTTCACTTTTTAAACTCATTGATGAGATAATCAGATTGGAATCATTCTTCGAAATAATAATATGATGATGCACGAATGTTTTAACCCAAATACCAACGTATGCTCTTTACTTTCTTCACCGTAATATATTCGTTTATGGGAATTTAGGTCATAAGAATTAGGATGTATTTCATAATGTGTTAAATTGGCTAGATGGACAATTCTTGTATTGAAAATTTGATTTATTAGAATTTCGAAAAAAGATTAATTAAGAACCCAAATAGCACAACTAGTGTTCACTAGGGAACCGCCTAACAGACAGAGAGGCAGCTTTTAGGTACTGTAGTAGTCTTTCTGTACTAAGAAAGGATGAACTTTGTCTATTAGGATGATCCAAGAGTTGATAAAGTTTATTATGGCAACATTGTTCGTACCATAAAAAGTCTCACTGGTAGGCCAAGCTTCGCCTTACTTTGTAGAAATTATTCTTGGCAAAATGATTTTGCCCCATATAAAATTCTCAGCAAAACGTTTTTGCCCCATAGGATCAAGATCTATGTCTGTCAATGTGTTCTTTAACCATTTGCAAAGTCAGATTTAAAACCATATTTAACAGAGCTTCTACAAGTCTTCTAACTATGATTCTATATGACTTGGTTTTAAAATACTAAAACTACAAGTGCTGTTGAAACATCCTCTAAAATCCCCAGCCAAAAATAAGCTTATTAAGCTTCCACATTTGAAACATTCTTATTAAGTCATAAAAATTTTGGCACTTCTTAGACAAATTGATATTTATCATCAATGATCCATTGACAAATACATACTTGAATTGGGATTTCCTCTCTCAAAATATAAACTATGACTTTATTACGTTAAGGAATGAGATATGATTCGATCAAATTACGTATTCATGTGACAGTCCCAAAATTGTGTATAAAAACCGGTTTTTTGGAGCATCTTAAATCTTTGAATGGAATCGTCCAGAAGAAAATATCGTAAAATTGACATTTCCAATAACGTAGATGGAATTCCATTACGGTGTTTAAGCTTTATACTATAAAGGCTTTACGTTTGTCTTTTTGGTTCCTAATCCCATGACAATGAATGTCTGAAACTTAAACATTTATGTAATTTTGTCAGCAAATTCATCCTAAAATTAAAATTTTCACATTTTTTCGAATTTCACCATCAACTGCAATAGATTTGGTAAGTCAGCGCCAAACGTCATTCATCATTTCAATGGTAACCACTTCACTTTTTCAATGCAATTTTTCCTCTCTTTTTTTGTGCAATTTTTATTTTTTTTTCTATTTGCACTTTACGTGGTCATTATCGACCCAGAAACAGTAATCCGTTTGCGATCATTTAGGAAATACCTGAAATTCCTCTCACATAACGTGGATTTTATTTGCTTTCTTTCTCTGCATTTTTATGAATGGCTCACATGATTTGTCACTGAATTGACGTCCTTAATAACCTGAGCTGCAAGAAAAATGACGTCAAAATATTATGGTCGATTGGCCTTTCACATGCTCATTCATTTGTAATTTGTTGGTGTAGAGAGCCTTGTAAATAATCAATTGATAATTAAAGCATTAAAAATAAAATTTTATTACGGCTGATGCAGCGTTGTGTAGTGTGGAACTACACGTACGATTATGGCTTATTTGGTTTTACTATTGTGGTCAATGTTCGGTTAGCAACAGCGTATTTACAGTATTGATCCAATGTATTCTCTCTTCTGTACGCAATTTAATAAAATTCCAAATTGATGCGTCTCTTCTAAAGAATTTTGACTTCAAATTCAATGCGTAAATTCGGTCAGTCTTCTTCTAAATCAATGATGCGCATTCTCGACGCTGAGACACATAGGTGTGCCCCAAAATAACCTCAAGCATCCCATTAATAATGTCAAAAATTGAAAGATTCATGTTTAAAATTCAGAATTATTTTCACCTTAGTTTGAGCGTCATACCTGACGTGATAAATCCTAAACACGTCCTTAATACGTCTTTAGAAAGAAGCTACTTTCACAGATTGTGTCACGAGCTACGTTATAATAATCTTGGCACATAAAACACATGACTTTATAGGATGACGACAAATTTTGCGCAAGCATCTTCAATAGATTGACCGTCATGGATCTGTGGTTGAGTCATAGAAATTCAGACGTTATCCTGACTAGCACAATGAAGTGCCGATGGGTTCTGATGAAGACATATAAAGGTGCTATTTAGGAATGTTATTCAATTCACAAAAAGTTAAATTTCGAAAACTTCCTTAAAAAATATTTAAAAAATTCACAAGAAAGGAATTTGTTCCTGTCCATATCATATTTAAATTTTTAAAAATGCAAGACCCGATTTTGCCGGCACTATATTTAATGAAGACTTTGTAAGACAATAATTTGTGACAGTAATTGCTACTTAATTAAAAACTTAAATTGTTAATCGTGCATTACAAACGAAATTTTTATGTTCATTTAAAAATTAAGTTTAATGCTGTAGTTGGGTGTCTGATTCAGTATTTAGTTATGAACAATCCCGAATAGCACAAATTGGTTTATCGATACAAAATTTTTTCATGGTGCCAGATTTAAGACACTGTGTCTAAATTCTGGTCTTGGTGCCGGATTTGGGATCGAGTACCGGATTTGTGAGAATAAGCTAGTGTGGGGAACGGTCAGCTTCAATTCTTAGATTTTTGGAAAAAGAAGATAATAAATTTTCATTTGATATATTTGCTTTGAAAACGATGAGTTTCTGTCCTTATCAGTCATTTGATTCTTCGATGTTTTATATTTACGACTATTTATTTTGATAAGATATTTCATCAAATCATGCCAAAATAAAAGATATTTCATCAAATGATATCAAATTAAAACAAAGCAATAATATGCTGACGTATTATGTTGGGCAAAATTCAGTACTGTGATTTATTTAATTTTTTTTTAATGATAAGAAAATGTCGTGTAATTAAAAAAATGTGATAACAATTTTTAATATTTTATTGGGAGTTGTTCATGAGACCGACCGAAATTCGGCCAGATTCATCATATTTTGATCGAAATTTAGCCAAATTTTAGGAAAGTCGGGGCAGGAATGATCTTAATTTATTCGAAACCTTGTTGTGAAAATTATGTTCCTTGTTATCAATACCCGATGGACACAAGAGAAGAAAGCTCCACCACGGAGCTGTTAAGGCTTCAATAAGCCTCCGTTTGGCAATAATGAAAGGGGTTTACTGGAGCTTTTTAAAGTTCCGTGGCAATGCTTCTAAAGTTCCATGACGGAACCGTCTCCATTTGTTTTGCTCGGGACAGTCGATATGAAAATCCATTGTTAATTATTATCACTTTTTTAAAAAAAGAGAGACCTGCTCAAGAGTTGCTAAAAATAAACTCTTGAGACTTTAATATTAAACTTAATTTCTTAAATATTACATAAATATTATTAAAAGTTAATAATTTATATCATGAATTGCTCTTGAGGCGTTTCCATCTGACGTAGAAATTCACACGAAAGAGCCTAAAATTCTCAGGAAATAAGGCCAATGATATGCATAATATCTCGTCATTACACGATACTTACTTTATTAAGTGAGTTTATGAGACAACTTACTGCACATTTAAATCGAATAGGAAATATCACGTATGGAGATGATTATTGCTCTTTTACATGGTTGCAGATGCGTAAAGCTGCACGTTTTATTTTATTGTTAACGACTGTGAGAAAATTTTGGTTAAAGTTACATATTCGTTTTGAAAATTATTCAAAATTTGAGGAGTCGTTAACTTATTGCAGGCAAAAGTAGGAAATCGTATGATCTATTATATATATTAGAGCTTGGAGCTTATTCAGACATAATGGGGAAAGGGTGGTTTGGGAGGATCCAAAATCCTACCAAAGTGATCTCCATTTGATTCACGGTGAACTGTGAAATGTGATATTTCATTATGAATTTTTGCTCTAAATTGAATTAATAAAATCAAAAAACACAATTAATTAAAATGTTTTTGATTTGATTTGATTGCTCAATAATGATAAAATCAAATTTTATGGTTGCCTAGAAAATAAATTACCAAGTATGCACTAATAGATATCACATGCCAAATGGATGTAATGTTATTTTCGCAAAAAAGTCACGGATATATTGAATGAAACAAGTTAAGAGATGGTAATGAAATTCTGCATTAGAAATTTTTGAGGTGAATTAGGAAATTTTTAAATGATTTTTTAAATGTTGTGTTGAGAACTGTAAATTTTGTAAAGTGTGCATCATTTAAAAAGCTTTAAAAATATTCTTAAATTTGTTGGAATTCAAAAAAGTTTTTTAAACTGTATTTTTATGAACTTTTGAAATTTTCTTGTATTTTTAATTTTTTTTAAATTTAAAATTTTTTGCAAAAAATTAACTTTCATTTTTTTCAACTTATTGAATTAGTTATAAAAATTTAAAATTTAAGAAAATAGTCGCCCGGGAAGAGAACTAAAGCCATGACATCTTGCTCTAGTTAGAGCACCGAAACATGTCGAGACATGAAATAAATTTAGAAAATGAATTGAAAAATCTAAAAAACGCAATTAAAATTTTTAAAAAACGATTTATTAAATTTTTAAAATAAATTAAATGTTTTATTTTAAATTAAATTTTTGTCATAAGTATGTAAAATAATGTTTAATGAATTGAATTTACGAAAGTTTTGTACAAATTGCGACGGAATTTTCGCTCTGATAATAAATTCACCCATGTTATTACTATTGACGGGTCATCGGCGCTAAGATGCTTCGACGGTGATGAGAATAAGAATTACAAATGTTGAAACCATTCTGTATTGATTAATTTGAATTTTTTGGACGTATGCAGATTTAATTCAAATTTTTAAAATTTGCCTAAATCAATATATATTTATCAGCGTTATTTATTTGAATTACCATTTTAAGTAACAAGTTGACTTCTTGAAGATGAATTTCATAATGCACTGTAATTGTTAGTTACGAAGAAAATTAGTGGAATGACTTTCTTCAAAAGTTTTTATCAACATAAATATTTGATTGATTATTAATCATAATATTTTTAAAAAAGTCAAAATATTTCTATATCAAATCAATTAAAAATTGACTCCATTAAGGTAAAATTTTTGTCAATTAATTTTTGTTACCTACACGACTATTCCATTCATAATAAAAGGACATGAGACATAAGATAGAAACTAGAACAGACAAAAAGTGAAAGGAATTAAGAAAGAGAGAAGCAATTTCATTGATTAATGTATTTGTGAATCAATTTTTAATTTTTTTTTTTAAATTTCCCACTTTACAAATAATTATTTTTCTACCTAACCATATCTCATATTGATACCTAACATCTCTCTTATTGCCAAAGGCAAAAGTGTTAAGGCAGAGAAAGAGAGACACACGATGCACGTGTGTATGTGTAAACGAAGATGCGACGATTATTAATAAGATATCAAAATAGATAATTAAATAAAACTCGCATATTGAACACGATGTGATTTGCTAATCGCATAAATAAGACATGTGTGTAAAAGACATAAAGAGAGTTTGATGAGAGTATGGACAGCAATTATATCTCTCAAAACTGGACATATCGACGTCATTCATAAAAAGAGACGAATGCTAGCATATCGACTGGTTAGAAATACTATAATACATCACAAAATCATAAAAAAAAAATAAGACAGAGAAATGCGATGCTTACAACAACAACAATACTGTCAACAGCATTTAAAACGTCAAGTACATTGATTACAAGCAGTGTGAAAAGAAAAGAGAATATCTGCGCAAAAAATTGTGTGTCTCTCACTTATTTTAGAGTATATATGGCTTCAGTGGGATTATTATGATGTTATTATAAATAAATATCGCAAGCCAAAGAGAGAGAAGTATAAGAGGCGAACAAAAAAAAAAAGAAAAATCATATTGGAAGTCAGTTGAAAAAAAAAAGGCATCAAATAGTTGTACTTTACAATACTTGTGTACATATATATAAAGGCTTGAGCATTCGAATGTGCGGATATATATATTTTTTTTCCTACCCTAAGTAAGACTACGACGACAACGTTTGTAGTTTTAAAAAAGGCAAAACAGATAACACTTTTTCGTCAGTCACATTCAAATCATCAAACGATCAAGACATAACTAGTATAATAAATAATAAATTTTTTTTTGTGTGGTGGAGTAATGTAAAAAATTGTGAATGGAAATTATTGTGATTAATTTAATGAAAAATTAGAATTTTTAAAAGAAATTTTGCAAAAAAAATAATTTAATTTTTGCCGTCGAATAAAAAAAAGACTTTTTAAGAGGACTTAAAAGTTTTGTGTGTGATATTAACTAAAAAAAAATATTAATTAACTTAAGTGAATAAGACTATTTGCATAAATAATGGATACCAATATGATGGAGATTATTAATCGTGACTCAAGAACGGCAGTATCACTGCTTAAAATCAAGACAAAATCATCGAATTTAGAGTTTAATGAGATTGAGGAAATTTGTGATAAGAATCAAATTAAATTCACAAAACGATCGACACTACGGAGTGTACAAATCCATAGAAATTGTTCGAAAAGTAAGTAAGGATTGTTATGCAAAATTTCATCACGGGCTATACAACAACAATGTAACATCATTATGTGTTATATTCAGCAATTCTTATCGCGACCGCAACTGAATTTCGCGATGAGAAATATGTTGCATTTACGGAAGCTGTACGCAAAATAATAAAAAAAAAATCGTTTGGTAAATTGTAAGAAGATATTATTTGGCGCTGGCCGCACGCGATTTTTTCTAAGAAAATTAAATTGATGACGAATCACTTGACGATCGCCGCTCAAAAAAAAAAGTGGAAAATACACCTTTTGCGAGTAAAACTTTTTTTTTACTCTCTTATGGCATTGGCTTTAGTTTTTTTTTTCTTCAGCTCCACATCGATGAATCATATTTCTTTAAATTGGTTCTATTGCTTTTTAGTTGATTTGTAGAAACGGGGGAAGTTTTCTCTGCTTACAAATATTTTCTATAATGTCAAGAATTCGTCAAGAATGTTAACTATAAATAAATATTAAATTACGTCTGTAAATATTTATGAATTTTATGAGATTATGCTACAATGTAGTTAATAGTATGCAATATTTTCAATGTTAAAGATCGACGAACTTATTTCATTTTTGTGGGAAGATTTGTTGGTTTTTGGGAGGTCTTGAGTGAGAACTTTTAAACTTGTTTTGCAATTTTTAATTCATATGTTGTGAAAGAATTTTGAATTTGAGAAATGCCGTCGTACATTTTCTACTTTTGTAATTTTTTGATATTTCTTTCAATTTAATTTGATTTCTAAAGTTCGAAAAAGTTACAATTTCAAATTTTCTAAATTTTTTCAATATTAGACCAATATTTAATATTCAATGTTAGACAAATATCTAAAGCTATTAAAAAGCAGCAAAATATTCAATTAAATTCAGTCTAAATTGCCACAGAGTTCTAAGTCAACTAGAATTTTTTATGAAAAAATCAACTAAAGTCGCCTTAACCAGAATTTGATTAAAATTCAAATTGACTTTAAATTATGCTTCATCTCTTTATTATTTAGTATAAAACTTAAATATTAATGAATAAAATTATGTAAACTATTAAAAATTGAAGTTACCAAAACTCATTTCATCATTACGTTTATTTTCAATTGATAATTGCACTAACTGCATTTATTGAGGCAGAATCATTCACATGACTTAGGTCTGTTCAAAATATTGACTTAAAATAGTTCAACTCCATCAAAATATCAAAAAAATCATCAAAATCAATCAAAATCACTTAATAAGTCACTCTTAATTTATATCAAATTCAAACCAAAAATCCAAAATCTCCAGCTCACCAGAATTGCATGCCACCGAACACCCCCAACCAAAATATTTACAAAATTCTATTACACAATTCATAATTTGCAACAAACTTTAAATTCCTGGAATGTTACATAAATTGATAAAACAATTTAATTTCATTAATAAACAAATTTTACATCACAAAGTCAAATAACATACATAATAGAACATATATTTATTCACAAAATCAATTTCTCAGAATTGTCAATCCTACCTGAACTTCAAAAAATTGTTGACTCTAAATTCTGCTCCTCCCACCCACACAAATGAAAATTTCATTAACGAATCTCTTTATTTTTTGGGTGACTTTTTTTGATTTGTGAATAAGAAGATGAGAGACATTAAATTTTTGTTAATGAATTTTAACTGACTTTTGACTTTGTGGGCGTTATGAATAAATTTTATACCTGATAAGGACTTTCCATCAATTTGATGCATTCATTTTTCATGTCTCTATTAATCCATTTCATAAAGTTTTAAATTTTAAATGTTTGATAATAATTGCAATTTCATTAACAAGATCAAAATGTCATATTCAATAGCAATTTTAATTATAATTCGTGACATTTTATCATTATGTGATTTAATATGTTAAGAATTTTTTCACAATTCACTGAAAATCGCTTTTTATTGTCATCTCTATGACGACAATATCCCATAATATCGTTATCATTATCGTCATAACAATTATGATTTCTGTTTTTTTCATCATAATAAGTATATACGTGACAACTAAGCTCATGTATAAATATAAAATCAGTTGTCCTGGTGTAAACTACATCCGATATATGATTTTATGTAGGCACAATATAATTAGAATTGACTTTTTGCCTGATGCATCCACTAATTAATATAATAATCGATTGAATATCTAAAATTATTATTTTTTCTATAATTGCTTATATTTTGTTGATGGGGTTGCAATGGAGATTTGTGCGTCGGCTGGTCATGGATATGGCGATGGAGTATGAAATTGTCTATTTTTGGGTATTTTATGGATGTTATATTAATGAACTGAATTTATTGAAATGTAATTAATGTTATATCTGCTTTACGATTGGGATTGCAAGGACTTGGCAAAAACATATGAATGATATGCAGCTTAATGTGCGAATATAAAATAAGTTCGACAAATTTTGACATATTTTTGTGATATGTCACATAATTTGACATAATAAGCGATTTGATGCTTTAAATTGGCATGCTGTAAAGCAAGTCTTAACGAAGGAAGCCATAGATCAAAATTGATCTTTACGAACAGCAAAGTAATTTGCGAAAATATATGGCAAATCACACCAAACAAGTCAATTATATTTTTCAAATCAGGAAAATGCTCTTTTTATGCAACCTTGCATACGATAAACGATAAGAAATTAATCACCGTCCACGAGGATTGCAAAGCCTTGCAAAATTATTTAATTGACATGTGGAAATTTTTAATTTTGCAAGTCTTTATTTCTTGCGTCAATGAAATATTAGAGATAATAAAATTTCGCTCGTCACCTTTAGAACTTTAATTAAAATTCGATTAGGATTAATAAAGATGGATGGGATAATGACATCTACATGTCGGTAGCTTCTATAATGTGTTATCAAATGCGATTTAGTTGAGTCTTGAAAGCTCTGTTGTGGAGCCTTCTTTATTTGTGTTGCTAGGGATATAATATCACTTATAACTGGTCTATTACGAGAACTTTATAAAAAACGTTGATAATGAGTCTTAAAATTAGGATTTTGCCTAGAACCGCAGACTTGTATCTTCAAGGTTTGAAGCTTTTGGCTTTTCCATAAAGCTCATCCAAGGCTGCAGACGTGCAGTTTGGGACAAACGTTTCTAAAAATACATTCATATTTAAGTCCAATCTTTTATCAAACAAGCAGACTAGAATAAAATAGTCTGAAGATAACAAAATCTTTTATAATCAACTTTGAACTTATCGTAAGACTAAATATATTTTTTATCTTGTATCTTTTCAGGACTTTTAAATTACTTAACAGTAGTACTAAGTATTTATTTTATATTATCAATAAATCAAAGTGAGGCTAATCCAATCATTTCAAGAAAGAGATTTGAAAACGGAAAGATTTTTAATCATAAGTGTGGATCGGATCTCGGTGATAGAATTACAAAAATGAATGATCGTAATTTAAAAGAAAGACTGAAATCAATTTTGCTCTCATGTGAAGACACGCTGGTTCAAACTAAGGCACTAAGTGAAGAATATGTAAGTACAAAGAAAATGCTTTTAATTATCATACATAATGACAAATCATCAAAATTGTACAAAAGTTGTTGACAAAATTATTATTTTGCCAACTATCATGATTTATGCATCACACTGCGGTAGTTTATGTACAGTTATAGTACCTCAAACATATTTATTTTGTAAATATTTGCTTAGATTCTCCTGACACATGCTGATATTATTTAGTTTTCATTGCTTTCACCTAAACTTGACTTATTTATAAATATAAAGCTTTTAATGACGCCAGAACAAAGAATTAACGTATTGAAGGGCTTTTTGACTTTCCAAGATGATGTCACACAAACTGGTTTCGTTAAGGGATTTTTCAATGAATTTTTACATGCCATCCAAGAAAATACGTTCATACGAGCAGACAATGTTCGTCATTTCAGAATATCAATTTACGTCTAACGAATAAAAAAAATCTACACGTGAATCCATTTGATAAAATTTTATCTTTATGATACATTTGAACTCATAGATCTTATTTCCAAAGCCATAATGAAGTCAATTCTCGGAAAGCTTATTTTTGGTATATGCTTATCAGATAAATAAGAATTAAATAGATTATAAAAGTTGATTATCATTTTATTTTAAGATAATGTTTCTCTAAATATAATTAAGTGATAACATGTGTGTTGAGTACATGAAGTAGATGGCAAAATGAGACTGCTTAGTCTTATGAATCCGCAGATTAAATCTTATGAATTGCTCAAAGACAAAGCGGGTTACAGTAACAGATACTCATTTACAGGGGGATATTCCAAGTGTATTCAATGAGGTTGAGTGGACATGGCTAGTTTGACTTCAATTGATCCCTATTTGAGATTTTTCTAGAATTTTTCAAGTCAAAAATTGAAAAACCCTCTAAAAGTTTGCGTTCAACACTGCTACGCCCCAGTACCTTCATATCCACTAATAATGGAATAATACGTTGAATCTGCAAATGACATTATTCCGTAAAATATTAACCATAAATTATCATTGTCCTCAACTGATGTAATTTGCACATTTAATGGAAATCTTAAAAAGACTGAATTTTATGTGATATTTAACCTTATAGGCGGTCTTCGTACTGATGTTGAATACAACTGGTTTCCAGCATCATCCAATCATGGTTTGAGATGAAATTTAAAAATATTGAGATTTGAGGCAGAATTTGATTTGAATATTCAGTGACAATCGCTTAATATAAAATCATCGAATTTGGTTCTATATTAGCATTCAACTGAATAGCACAAATTGTTCAATTGATCAAAAATCTGACTTCAAATTTGCATGACTTTGATTTGTTGCATGATTCGATTTTCGATCCATTTATCGACTTGTGCTAGTCGAATCATCTATATTAATTTCAAAAAGAACTTAATTCTATATCAAGCTCAAAACCATTCTATTTCCAAGTGCCAATCAACTCAATGAGCTTCATATCCACTTGGGAAGTCACAGAATTATTACAAAATCTATACAAAAATAACCAATTTGTCACTTAAAAACTTGCACACGTTTTTCAGTAGAACGTTAGACTTATCACGTTACGTTATGTCTATCCATATTACTAACAAAATTGTTTGTGTGTAACATACATGGAAATTTTTTCTATAAAACTTGCAACACATTCACAAAATAAATATTAATGCACACATATTTTTCAATAAAATTGAATTCCGCGAGACTTTCCGTCGCCAAAGATTTTTTTTTCTCCTCGCTGATCAAGTCTCTAAATGTTGTTTATGTTTGGACATTAAATATTATAGCGATAATTTCAATGGTAAATTATAGACTTATAAGTGCTAATTGACTGATATTTAAGCATTAAACACAGTAATTAAGAGTAATTTAGAGCAACATCTTAAATGTCTGGCAAAGAATTGAGTCCAGAATCGGGAAACCCCCTGAAATACCCAAACAGATTATCTTGGCCAATGAACTTTAAAATTGTTCATCAGAAGTCCACTTGAGACACTTATTCAAGTGATATTTGGCGAGTTTTAAGCAGGTCATTCAAGAGTTGCTTGCAAAAATTGAGAACTTATAGGAAAAACAGATTAATAATTGCAGTGACTAGTAAACAACACTCTAATTGAGTTCAGTTCCTCAAAATTCAAGTGAAACAATCTAAAAATGCGTTCAAAAATCCCCACACAAATTTCCATACCAGAAGCCATCAACATCCTTCTTATTTGCACTGATCGAGTAGCAAAACAAAAATACATTTCAACACCTGTCCATTGAATTGCACTCATTAGTCATATTATTACATCATTTTCATTTTCGGTTTCACTCTCTTTGCTCTCTTTTTTTGTCGTGCCGTACGTCTTTGACAAACAAACCAATTTAACAGCATAACATGCTCCGATTTCTCACTTGTTTCTCAGCGCCGCGCCATGCGACATTCAAAAAAATTCAGGTCACGACGTCAATACGTTAATGATTAATTGCAAAGTTCAATTGAAAAAAAAATCAATGCAGTATTGCAGTTCCTTGTTGAAGGTAAACAAAACAAGAAGGAATGTCGGTGTATATCTAAATTGGCTATTTTTCTATGCAAAAAATAATATCTCGCGTGTATGAACTTGCGACAAAAAAAATTATAATGAAATGCCACTTATTTTGCCGTTCTTCTCAACTCTTTTGTCTTTCTACACACAAAATGCTTTTCGTTTTCGTCAGCATTAACAAGCGATACAAAACGGAAACAAATACAAAAAATTCTGCTATATTCCAAAGAAGCAATAACAACATTGTCAGATGGACTTCATGGGTGTGAAAGGGAAAGAGAGATGGTAATAACCGGATATAAAACAAATAAATTATGAAATTTTTTTTATATATTTGCTGTTAGTTGAAGATTTTTTTTTTTTTGTAATGATTACTCAGCACTTTTTGGTCTTAGGACAATAATCGCATTAATTTCACTTAGATACTTTAAATATTGTGCAAAGTTATAAATTAGACATCATTCTCGCAACAAAACATCATCAAAATTAATGATAATGTATAAGAATGGCACACATGACGCTATGAATTAATTAATGATTTGAAAATTATGTAAATTTTTCTTTCCTTCTGTTTTTGTTTCCATTCTTAAGTCCATTTTTATTGCTTTTTATTACTTTTCCTCTTCTATACACTTAACTGTGAGTTCTGGTCGTAAAAATTGACTGAATAAGTTTGGAAATTTTATGGGGTTATGGGGGTCAAAGTGCATCTATAAAAGAAAGCAGCACAAATCAGCTAATCAATCAGAAAACCAACACTAAGCCTGCATGACTCTGACTTGGTGTCGGATTTTAACCGATTTGAGCTTCTCTGTAATTTAGCGCCATTCTTGCTATATAAAATACTGTCAAAACTACCGTTAACTACTCATCAATTATTTATACTGTTTGCATGAAAATACACATTATATTTATTGGTCCTATATGCTTGTAAATTATAATTGCATCACTCAAGAAATCTTCGCCCGAACAACACACAGTGCTCGTTAGCTTACCGTTACACCATCATATTAACGGTAAAGTGCAAAGTTGCCCTGACGACACTGTGACGGCTGATTTTGAAATTATATGAAAATCAGACATTCACTTAAACTCGAGTGGTCAAACATAGACACTAGGATTTAAAATTGACGAAGGGATGATTTCCTTGATGGCACCATGACGTTCATTTTGGTCATACTTTGTAATATTGAACCTGATTTGCCACAATATCCTACTCAGGACTACCTTTTAAGCTCATATAATCAAAAAATATATTCCATAAAACTATATAAATTACTAAATACTTCACAAAACTCATCAAATGTATATTCAATTCATTTCTCATATGCTATGCTGTAAAATACGCTCGGGAATAAAATTCTGCATGTCAAACTTAATAATTTAAACATCAGAATTTTTCAAGTCAAGGTTTTACAATTTCAGGAAACAATTTTAACAACACTGAGCAAAAAACATGAAAAACTATCTTGGGATAGGAAATGTGCTTCAAAACCCTCATTAGAGTGTTTCTTTATGAAAGAAAAGGTAACTATAGACATTTTTCAACGAGCAAGAACCAAATGGGGTTAATATGCGTTCTATATTCATCCTTATGATGAGAAGAATTCTTGAATTTCCCAGCATAATTAGTAATTTTACTTCAATTAAGCAGAAAAGTTTTGATTTTATGAATCTCAAGAAACTGGCTTTATCGCTGAATACAGCATATCTATTTTCCATTGAGTTGGTGACCTTAAATCGCCATTTTTTATTTAAATTGATAAAAACCACCGCACTTCCTTCAGTAAGTTCAAAACATTAAAAACTTCAATTATGACCAAAAAGATAAGTAATCAGGAAACTAAATACTGTAGCTTGAATACGCATAGCTACATATATACGCGAAAATGAATTTAACAGTAAATATAAGTCAAATAGAGTTGCTGTCATCTTGCTGAATATTCAAATCTCGAAAAACACCAATAGGGCATGCCGTAGAAATGGTGAAAAATCTGACTTGTTGACCTGCACAATTCTGAGTTAAAGACTCTGATTCTGTGAAATCTGGCCTCACGCTAGACTCACGCTGACCTGGAGTGCCATATGCACAAAGCGCCATACTCCTAGGTCACCATGTGTTCCCACCATTCTACTTCATGTGTCTTTCGGGACCACCACATAATGACATCCATTAAAAACTCGCCCAAAACATTAGAATCCCTTTAGAAAACACAAAAGAACAATTATTCCAACCAATTTTAGTCATAATGGCAAGTCAACCAAAGCGATAATAGCAACTTACATTGTCCATAAAAACATTCACTTTAACTATCAAACAAGACATGTATTGATTGACTGAATCATATCAAAAATGAAAAATCTTCTATACGTATGTCTGTCTTTATGGCAATAAATAAATTAATTTGTCACTTCATTCGAATTTTAATTTTTTTTTTGTCATACAATAAAATGTGCTTTATTGTTGACTGTTTGCTGTTGTTGATGAGATTCTTATTGACCGCCTCTGGGACAGGATGTTCCGACACGCACAAGAATCAATGTCGGATGAAAAAAAAAAACGAGAAGAAGAGTAAAGAAAACAGATATGCGGCACGACGCGCAGCATTAAAAAGGTGCAATAAAAGAATGCACACAACTTGACAAGTGTTTTGCGAGGCCTCATAATGGTGACAAATTAACTTCTCATAATTGCACTTATCATATGTCATTTTATAAACTTCTTCTTCATTCCTTTATTTCACATTCACACAAGTCCGTACTAGTAAGAATGTTCAATTCATGTTTAATTGGCATTGATGACTGACTGAAGAAGCTAAATGAGCAAGCAGAAGAATTGCGTACAACTAAATATAGATGAGAATGAATGAATGAAACGCAAAGAATCATTTCACTATTTTGATAAACAATATCAATACTTTTATCGGTGTCAAATATTTTGCGCATTCAAAGAACTTCCTTTCGGAAGCCAAGCAGACGTGTTAGGTCTTTATTTTTTTTATTCATTCACTTATTTATGCTTAATTTGTAGGCTAACTTATGAAGTGAAAGAAATATATAAAAAAAATTGTTGAGAAGTAGAAGGTTCTTCAATGAAATGAAAACGACATTTTCGTCGATGCGATTGTTGTGTGCATTATTTGGTTCTTTTCCTCTTTTGTCGCTTAACTTTGTGACGGAATTTCTGTTTTATTTCGGTTTGGTTTTTTTATTACTAATGTTGTGGAGTTTTTGATGATTATCTTTTGGTGTTTGACTAATATTATTTAATCTTGATGTTAAAAAATTAGAATTTGAAGTCGAATCGAATATACAAGGAGCATACTCATCGGTTTGCTATCAAAATTAAGCTCACCACTTGCTATGATTGCATATCCTAATTAGCGTTCTCATTTATGTAATTAAGTGAGAATGCTCAATGTCTGTGAAGGCGATTTGACTTTTTTTCAGAGAAGTTGACTCAAATTCATATAAAATTACAGTCCAAATCTAGCTTTGAATATTAAGAATCCAGCTTAAACTCTCTAATTTTAAAATGTGCAACTTTTAAATGATAGAATTCAGAATTGTGAATCAAGTTTGTGTGTTTGGCAGATTCATAGTACCCTGTGTCACTTATATTCTCACAATATTCTATCTTAAATACTAACTTTATTTAAATCAAATTTGAAAGTAAAATCTAATAAGAATAGAAAAATCTCTTTCAAAATTATTATAAAACCTTCCAATAGTAAAGCTAATTCTAGTAAGAAGCTTCTGTTTTAAATAACTTTTGAATCCTATTTGAGTACAAGCTTATTGAAAAAGTGTTTATTCCTATTTGAGTACAAGCAATATGATTCAAAATCTAATTAGATTTAACTAGATTCCAATTGATTTGAGCAGTAAGTTATGTGGAAATCACTAATCCAAGCATCCCAATGTGTTAGAAGAAATTATTAAAATTTTATGAAATATTAGAAATTATAGTTAATGCAATCAAACACACACAAGCAATTACACATGAACACAGAAACTCAAACTGCACGTTCTCTTAAACACAAAAATCTCAGTCAATTTTGATGAAAACAATTTAATAAAATATTATAAATTTCAACAAAAACTCACACTAACCAAATCTTCAATTCTTCTCAATTCCAGATAAAAGTAATGTGGAACACAACAGTCCAAGAACATCATGAATCATGGAAGCATCACAAAGTTCCGGAATGGATTCACCCAGAAGGTGTGCCATTAAAAAAACAGTATTCCGAAAAAATTCCTGTCGAACATCGAATTGAACTTGAGGCTGTTCATTGGAAAGATCATAAGAAGGTAGGTGTTGTTGTGGATTGTCTTATTGATGCTAATAATTCAAAAACTTTTTCAAAAATTAGCTAAAATTAAAAAAGATTAAAATGTCTAACAAATATCAAACTTTGTCAATTTTAGGTATTTGAATATCTCGGAAAAATCTATCAACGACTCGAAAGAATTTACGTCGGTGTTGAAATTGTCAACAAGTGGATTGAAATGGCAAGAACAAAGGATGGAATGTTGAAAGAACAAGAATTACAAAACAGTGAAATTTTATTCAAAAATGTCACGGAAGGAATCAAGACAGTCTTATGTAACATTCAGGAACTCTTTTTGGATGTCGACATTAATCCCACAACAGATTTGGACATAACGCCATTCAAAATGGACGATTTAATTAAAATTAATCATTGGCTCATTTATCGTGAATATGAAAATTTGATGGAATATTCAAATGAACTTTTGAGTTTAATAGTTGCAAGATACAGCAACGTTAATTAAAAAACTTTATCAATCGATGTTTAAATGTCGCTTTTAGATAGACTTTTGCTTGGTTTAATGCATGATAGCATCCTAAATTATATTCAGCATTTCATGCACAAAATTGATTTTTCAACCAGCTGAATACCAGTGATTATTATCGTTTTTTTTTCTATATATTTTAAGCAGGATTCTTAAATATAATTTGCATCACAATTTCTCTCTTAATGCTACGCTTATGTCTATTTATTGTATTATAATTGTATGATTTAAAAAGGAAAACTTTAAAGTAAATTGAATCAAAATTGAGAAAGGATTATTGAATTTTTAAAAAGCAAACCTCAATCATTACTATTTGATATAGTTGTGATTCTAAAAAAATTAAAATAGAAGACCAAAAATTCATTTTAAAAAATTTAAAAATTGCAAAAATTCAAATTGAAAATTCAAAAAAAATCCTCGAAATTTGATTTAATCTTCCACAAAATTATTCTTAACAAATTCGCTATCTCAAATAAATTTAATAATATTCTTTATAATCTAATGTATATATAAGAAAAAGCACTTTAAATGTAATGTAAATGTTAGAAACACAAATTAATTTATTAATCAAAAATTAAAAAAATTGTTGTATATTAAGATACAAAAACAATCCCAACGCATGTTCAATTAGATATCATAATATAATATCCAACATAGTTATTGCCATTATATTAAAAAAAATTAATTTTATGATATTATCTTGGAAGAATTTTGTCAGATTTTGTTGAAATTATTAATTGAAAAATATTGAAATAAGTTGAAAAAAAATTGAGAATTGTGGACAAAAAATTCTAATTTTATGTGCTGGAAACTAAGTTAAAATTAGATAATTTTAAATTATTTTGTGAAAACATCCAAAAATTTAAAAAGTAGAATAATTAAAAAATGTCATAATTTTGAATGCCTAGCCCCGCTCAAAATATGATTTAAAAATTTATTCTCAAATTTTGACAAATAATTTTTGAAATTCTAAAATTTTTTGTCCATAATTCTAACTTAAAATCCTTAAATTAATTTTAATTTTCAATCTTAAATTTCATTTAAAATTTTTTGACAAAATTTTTCAAAGTATTTACATGAAAAAAAAATTCTTTGCCTTTAAAATGAGAATTTAAAATTCCTAAAACTTGTGTAAAAATGACAAAAATTATGAGAGCTGTTAGATTTATTTAAATATTATTGTGTACAATTTAAAATAAAATACAAACATTAAATTATTTATTGGAACTGTATCAACTGTCGTTTATGTAGTTTAGAGAATTTAAATTGGATTTTTCAGATTTGAGGATTTTAAAAATATTTTGAACATTTTTTTTTTCAGATTAGAAATTTTAATTTTAAAATAAATAGATTGAAATGTTTCAAAAATATTAGATTAGGTTTAAAAATTTTTGAAATTTGAAAACTAAAAATTTAAATTGAACTTAAAGTTTAAATCTTAATTTTTATTTCAACTTAAAATTGACTTTTAGTTAAAATCTAAATTTTAAAGAATCTGAAAAATTTAATTTAAATCACACAAGAAATCAAAAATTCAAAAATTTACTAATTTAAAAATTCAAAAAACTCAGAAACACCCAATTTCAAAAATTTAAAATTTTAAAAAATTCAAGAATACAAAAATTTAAAAATCTTAAAATTTAAAAAAAAAATCAAGAATTCAAACATTCAAAAATCTTAAAATTTTAAATTTCAAAAAATTAAAATCCTAACAATTTAAATTTTTAAAAATTTAAAAATTGATGAAAGATTCAAAAACTCTAAAATTCAAAAATCAAATTATAAAATTGCTATAAATGTTTATCTAATCCTAAAAAATGAATAGAAATAAATGTTTTAAAATGCAATTCATGCTGATCTTCTCTTTTTTCTCCTTTCTATTTGAACAATTTTCATTAGTATTTGTGGACCAAAGCTTTTGCAATTCGGGTAAAGAGAGTCACTTTCGTTGTAATCCATCCGCTCACTCTCCGAAAGCTCCTCAAACCTTTACATGTATTTGTGTCTCTTTTTCTTCATTCTCATAAATTTATTTTTATTCTCAGTGACTCAAAAAATATTTTTTTTTATTTTTATCAACACACAAACAATCTCTTTAATTAACAAAGAAGTCTCACCGTGGATGAAAAATTGTCACAGACTTATCATGTAACGAAATTAAATTCGACAATGCCTTCAACGAGAAATTCGAGTAAATATTGGATGAGATGGAAAAATCAGCAGGGAGTCCATCAATAACTTCACAATTATTTTCAAGGTGGCGGCATAAGAAGCCAAAAACAACGTTCTTGAATAACACTTGAATATAGCATAGCGCTGAAGCACCTCCAGTGAGATCTCACTCATGTCGATACGTATATACCACTGTCTTGATATTTAATAATGATTGAGGAGACGAAGAGATGGAGAAGAAGGAGAGAATGCAGAGTGAATGGATGGGATTTATTTAATTTATCTGTCCATCAAACAAAAAAAAAAAAAAAAGAGGAATATTAAACAAGAGCACATACTCGTGTGCTTAGGGATTCTTAATATCGAAACATATTTTGGACTTTTTATGCTAATGAACTCGTGAAAATGTTTGGAAAATGGTTAAAAATTTACATTTTGTAAAAATAATTTTTGATTTTTTTAGGATCAAAAATTTTAATACTTAAACTTGTCTCTGCAACTCTTGTAATTTGTAAGGCTAATGGAGAGTCTAATATAGATGAATAATAACAGACATCAATTAAGTTTAACTGTTGATTAAAATGAGAATACTTACATAATTCGAGAACGTTAAATCGACTCTTGGCAGAAACTTTAGTTTAATCAATGCATTGAATGAATGTTGCCGATTTGATGAGAAATTATTGATGATCTGATAAAATTTCATGATTTCACATCTGGGATAGTCGATTGATTTGAACTCAAATTGACTGAATTTAACTTTAAATATGCTGACTTACAATTAAAATGATGGGAACACGGACCATCGTCATTATGTTTCAAAAATACGAAAGGAAACGAGAATTTGAAATTTAACAAAAATTTTTACAAAGTTGAAAAAATATATATCTAAATTCATGGATCAACTAACTATGTGAACTGACTTTGAATTTTAATTTGTTTCAAACTTTAACAAAATATTTAATTTGGTGATGACAAAAATTCATATTTTCTATTTTTATAAAATTTATTTACATAAAATATCCACAAAAATTTCTAATTTTGTCATTAAACTGTAAATATTAATTTGAGTATTTTAAAATTAATTTCTAAAAAAATTAAATTTTGGAAAAAAATTAATTTAGTTTTTAAATTTCTCAAATTTAGTATTCTTAATTTCGTATTTGGCTATGCAATAAGATGAATTCCTCTTTTGTAACTCTACAATATTCAAATAATTACAATCAATCATCCATCTAACTGAATTAAACCAAGAATTAATATTTGACTTTTTTGTATTTTTACCTCCATTCTTCTCTACCTCCATTTTCCGAAACCCGAGCATAACGCAACAAAACCACTATAATACACCAACAAGGTGGCAAAATGCGTTCTGACATGTGTTTATGAAAACATGAAAGACTTCATTCTGAGTCTCAAGTTTCTCTCTCTTCTATTATGATAGAATAGAATTGAAAAGAAAAATTTAAAGTGCAAAAAAATAAAAATTGTATTTATAAATGGGTGGCGCTGATTAATGCCACATCACATTTTAATAAAATAAAGTATCCATCTGTAAATAGCCGGTGCTTTACAAAAGAACACATATTTTTGTTATTTTTTTTTGAATATTTCTGAATGGTCAAACTTGAGAAGATGTTGGACTAAAAAAAATGAAAGCAATAAGAACTGTAAAGTGTAAGTCATTATGAGGAATAATCTGATGTGTAATCCATAAGAATAATAATTCTTAAATTCCATTTCTTTCACATTTCTGTTGTTGTCGAAAGATGCTTTAATTACAAGTGGGTATTAATCTTTTAAGTAAATAACTTTACATCTCTTCAAATGTGCATTGTCCTCCTTTTCTGTCTTCCTTATTTTTAGTTCTTATCTTGTGAGATTTATTTTTTTACATTGTACCAACTGGCAGTGACATGGCGATAATTTTTTTCTTTTTGTTCTGTTTTTGTGTCTCTTCCTTGACAAGAGCCAAAAAAATAATAAATATTTTATTTCATCAGCTTGCAGAATCATCTAGGCTTTTATCTAAAATTACACGTGTTAAAGGTGTCAAAAATTTATTTGCTTTCCCTTTTTTGTCACTCCATAAATCCCATCCACAAAAGAGGGTATAAAATGTACTTCTGTTACAGTCCCTCTGATTTGATCATAAATTGATTTGCTTTCACTTCCAATTATCTCTCTATTTTGTACTTATTTTCGAGCATCATCATTATTATTATTATTATTGTTGTTGCTATGCAAAACGAAGGAGAAATGGAATGAATGTGTTAATTAAAACATTATGGTTTGGAGTGTGATTTATGGCTGCACATTTATTTTAATGGGAATTGAATATGAAGCGATGGAATGAGCTATGGGTTCAGGAGTTATTGTAAAAGAATTTAGGGAGTACAAATTGAGATGTTGATGCTGGATGGACAATGCTACTTGATCAGTACATATTTGAATGTTGTTAACATGGCGCCAAATTTGAGTTCTCGTGTGTTTCTATATTTCAGCTAAATTATGTTGCTTGGCTCTTTTATAGTTTAAGTTTATTACTGATTCGGTGTTGAAAGGGCATCTATTGAATGTGTGTTGTTCTGGCTATGTTAAAATTTGTGTAAATTTCTAAAAAATTAATATTAATTTCTAAAAGTGACTTCCTAGTCTTGATCTCAATCTAGAGATTTTGTCGAGACCGAGACTTTAGACTACCATTAGTTACTGATTCAGATGTCTCTCCGGGAAGCACATGGTGTAGAATTGGTCGAAAATTAGATCCAAAGCTGACTTGACTCTTGCTCGATGCCGTTATTCATCAAATCTGGCTTGAATCCAAAGTCACACTAGTCTGGATCCGAATTTTTTGTCATTTTAACGCCGTTTGCATTCCGAGACTGAACGACAAAGCGTCATCACATGACTTTTTTGAAAAAATAATTCTCATGAGCTGTAAACTAATTAAGTCATTCTAACAAATCAATATTAATGTTTGTAATACACAAAAATCAAGATTACACTCACAAATTGCAATACTCTCATTTTCAGAAAATTTCCCAATTTTTAAAAAAGTCTACGTCCTAAAAAGTATTTCCCAAATCCCCGACATTAAAAAATTCATACGATAATTAGGAAAATTTAACTAATAATGAGTAACAAATTTTCCAAAATCATAAATCAAATGCATTAAAAATGCAATCTCATTGTAAACACATCGTGAGAGTATTAACGAACTATTACACAATGTTGAGATCATCAGGTCTATCCGAATGCATGGATTTGCTTATAATTACTCTCATTGCATCCCACACACCTGTTGCAGTCACTAGACTTTAAAAATGGAATTTCCGATTTAAGCACATGAGTGGAAATTGCATTCGCGATTTTATTACTGTGCTTTTTGTTGTTGTAATTTATTGATTTGTTTATGCATTAAAATATTTTAAGCATTCTTACTTGTTAAGTACTTGTTTGTTTCATTCTTGCTACAATTATTCACTTTTATTTATTTATTTTTAGACAGAAAATCCATTTGGTATTTTAAATTCACCGTGATTCAATAGGATTTCTTCAATTATTATTATTGGGAACATAAGGAACCATTGTTACCGTACTTGTCTTACATTATGTCTTTTATTGGGTTTCTTTCGGGTGATTCACTTGAGAATTATATGTTAAATGTTTTCAGGATGTATCAATTTGGAAAGCGTAAATCACCGAGTTGGAAATGACTAAGAATGTATACATTTTTGGGGTTCTTGATGATGAATGTCTAGGATTGTTGGTAGAATATTGTATTTTCTTGTGTGGAAAGGACTTTGGGGGTTTAAAGAACTAACTGTTCAGAGCTAATATATTGTCACGTGATTCATATTCATGTTATATAAGGAAGCTGTTAATATAGACAGTGTAGCACTTAGTATTGACAATTGGCTAAGAGCAGACAGTTTTAGTTTACAATTGAGAAAGGCCATGAATCACAGGTGATGTGTACAGCTAACAGAGTAATAAAAATGGATTATTATGATTGAAATTGTCAAGTCTTAGCACTTCTGGTAAAAATGCAAATTTCTCAAGTACAAAATAATTTCCGGGGCAAGACAACGATCATCATGGAGCTATATTGGAATGTGCGCATATTGACTACTTTGTTGTTTCCTAGGAACTACTTTACGGATCCTTCTCAGCTTCAAGATGATTGTTGTGTAAACATTTTATAAAGGCAATTTTCTGCGATAGAGTATATGTCACAAAATGGGTTCTTTTTCAATATAATCGACGGATTTACATTCAAACTACATATTTCGACAATATCAATTACTAAAATGCAGTCTAAACACGCTAAATTGAGTATGACATAAAATTCTGAATTTCCCCCAATTTTTCCTCAAAATTAAAATTATTATTTTTTCCTTTCAGGTTCTTTTACTATTCCCATCGCTAAAAGCCCTACCTTACATGTAAATCCACTCCTAACCCTTTAAATCACTCCAATTCCATTCATCCATACCCATGTAAATAAATAAATTATTACTGTAAATTGAATATCATCCCAGAAAAATAAAGTAAGCTATAAAATTACCTTCAAATGTCCCGAAAGAAGAGGAGAAATTCATGCGATAAACTCATCAAGCGAGCGTATGCCAACATCATCATTGCAATTATCATCATCATCAATAAGTCAAAAAAAAATAAAGGTGATGAAAAAGCATAAAATCATAAAATTGAAAAAAATATGTCGAAATAAAGGCAAAAAGAGAGAGAAAGAAACAAATGAGAGTGTAAAGAGAGGATAGAAAAAAGGAAATTTGCATTTTACAGCCGTAGATTAATCTTTTAACAATTTTTTTGGAGATTATTTTCATTGTTAAACAACAGTTAAAGAAGAAACATTGTAAACAGAGTTAAAAATCTCTTTTTATATGCCTTAATCCCGTCTACGGATGATGGGGGCGGATATTGATGATGCATTTCAAACATTTTCCATCTTTTTCTATTCCACTCGCATATTTGCAGGTCGAAAAAAAATAAATAAGTAATATTTGAACACAAATTATGTACGATGAATGTACGAAGGACATACATAGAACAAAAATGTGTATTTTTTTGGCTTTCAAATTGAGGTGCTATAAAGTAATAAAGCAATTGACAACATAAACAATTTAAAGGCTGATGCTCAACAAACCACCGAAATTCCAAGAATTTTTTCGCACCCTTAGTTCTTTTACTTAGCCTGTTAAGGATATTTATTCTCAATTTTTATTTATTTCGTCTTTTTTTTTTGTTGCTTGATGAATACTTTTGCCTTGAATTTAACATTTTTTTTCTTCTCTCACTGTGTGACTGCTACCTAACAGCATTCAAATTATCTACTGCAATTTATGTGATTTATGAAAGACAGAAGATGAAAAGAAGATAAAAAGTAATGATTTTTGTTCTATTGGAGATCTTTTTGGTGTGGACAACAAGTGCAACTTTTTTGAGCTACTTTAAGTGATAAAGTTGCCTTGAAAATTATGATCGGTAACCGTTTGCTGAGAAGATATGAAATTATGTACGAAAATTTACACTCTTTGGAGATTTATTTGAGTTTTTTGAAGATACTAGGATTTTGGGTGTCTTAATGCTTGCATTTTACAGATGAATCTTGATTTTGATTTTATTCCATTTTGTCAACTTTGAAACAGCTTATGTCAAGTGAGCATCGAATTTATATTACTCAAATATTACTACAGGTATACAGAACACAATCTTCTGCACCATTTTTGTGTGTCCGGCAGTCATTTAAAAACTCTAAATATTTGAATTTGTGAATCCATATCAAGTCTCGTTTCAACTATCATACATAGTCAGAAAGTATCCAAATTTGTTCTAGTAAAAGTCTTTACGTAGTGAATTCTTTATTAAAGAAGATTAGGCTAGAAACTACAAGCCTTCATTTATTGAATTTTCGTTGCGTGGGTCAGTAATTTTCAGGTGTACCTTATAGCATGTCCAAAGTTGCAATCTTGCGTTTTTTTGATTTCAGGCTTGCAGATTTTGACGAGCCCTACTGTGAAATAATTAGAGTAGATGAGAATCTTAGCAGAAAGTTAACAGAATGTCTTAACCAGATTTGAATAGTATTTTATAGAGTATAGATAAAGATGCAAAGGAAATGCTGATAGATGTTTAATTAATAGAAATAATTAAAATAATTTTATTGATGTCTTTTTATATGCCTAAAAAATTTGTCATACAAAATCTTACACACTTTGATTCAAATATCTAACGAATTAACCAAGCGACTACTCATAACTTTAACCGATGATGACATTGTAAAAGCATTCCTTAAAATGATCGTCATTTAATGATATATCGAAACCCCGTTAACGTCATCGTCATGATTCGTCGCTCGGGTAAATACATTGAATTCCAGAATCACTTGATCAGAATGTCTTAATTTTCAGAGCTGATTTAGGCATTGCATACATTTCAATCCCGGGATTGAAATCCCTATTTCAGACTATAAATTAAAAGACAGCTGATAATTAATAACAAACTTTGTCATCTTGACTTCTGCATTAATTCTTCAATATATTCGCCTCTTCATTATTGCCATAGAAGTAACGAATCTCTAAACTTATTTATCATACCTCCATACATTTCACACCCAATCACGCTGAATATCTATAAATAATATTAAAGTTAAGTAAATTAGAACATCAAGTAGCAATGTTTGCCTCCTTCAAGTCTAGTTTTCAGCTACTTACTTGAAAAAAGGACAAACAACATAAATTGGACAACATCAATGCACAATTATCGAAAGGGGCTGCAATGTTTACCTAAAGCGGTGCATTTCTCTAACTGCCTAATGTCATAAAAAAAGAAGACTTTTTAAAGGAACATAAAACAGATAAACAGCATAGGCAATATGCTAAGAAAAAAAAATTACCTTTATGCTCCTTTTGTTATCCGCAGATAATAAAAATATTCTCGTTCCCGTAAAAAGGTGATGCCCATAAAAATTTCACATAAAACCACCGATAATTCCTAGAAATCATTGACTTTTTTTTTTAAACATTTTTATGACTTCTCCTTTTCTTCATTTCTTTTAATTACTTTATTACTCACTGTAGATGAAGAAGATGAGAACTTTTTAGGCATTTGTGCCTAGTTTTTTTGGATGTTTTTTCATTTTCAATAAATTTTTAGCCTGTTTTGTGGAGTAATTGAGGTTTGAGTATGTACACTTTGGGTAGATTGCAGTTATTAGTGCTGACAAATTGCATAGGGGTATCTGGAAGGGTTTATTGGGAAGTTGGCTATGCTACTGCAGGCAATTATGATTTACAGACCATTTGAAACTAGCACAGCCCTCACTACAGCATGATTTAATGATCCTATATAGATTTGGACCTCAAATCCCTACCACACAATTTCTATGCATCAATAAATACTCATACGTAATGTCGTGAGCATTGTGCGAATCTTAGTCATATCTACAGGACTAATAATAGATAGAGAGACCAATCTCTGGTGAAAATCGAGTCTGCCGTGCTCACAGAAGAGTATCCGATTTCGATACCTAACCTCTTGACCACAGAGGCCTTACTAACGCTTTGGTAGATTCGCTTACAAATGAATAGATATCCCAGATTTCACTATGCACAAACTCCAACAAGCTTCTACCTGAGCTTCCACAAAAAAATGCGCTCCAACCATAAACTTCCAACTTATCCCCAAAAATTATCTTCAAAAAAGAATCCCGTCAAAGCTAATAAAAAGCATAAAAAACATTCCGTATGCTTATAAATTGCACCCCTTTTTACAATACACAAGCTCCATTATCCTTTAACTGTTTGCTCAACAGCTTGTCATGGAAGTGATGAGAATACAAAAGAGGAATATTTAAAATAAAAAACTAACATATTTTTCAAAGACTAATCAAACATCAGTTTATTGTGTGTATTTATTATGTTATACAACATCATTGCATATTTGGTCTCGTGAACGTGTTAAGATCCCCAATTCTTATGCTCCATCAACTTTTTTTCTCAAAGAATGGTCATATCGGCATACATTAATCGGTTCCACTCAGGTCTTGTTTACCAGTATTTATGTATTTTATGACAATGTAACAATTTGTATATGCATAATGGATTGTAAAGAAATGGATGGGATCTTAATTTCTATCTAAACACATAAAACAAGAACAATATATGCATATTGCATGCAGAAACGCATATCGTTATGGTACATTAATCGAGAATCCTCGAGGCGCCCGTTTTTCATCACTTAAATGGTAGAGAAACTGAATTGTGCATGCAAAGTGAATGTATGATGGATTTTTTTGGGGTTGTGGGTGGATTAGGCGCATTTTTTATGGAAATTAGGATGAGGAGCAGTTGACATAGAGTGATAGATCGTTAGAAGATGGGAAAATGTCACGAGAAGGAGCAATGAGCTATTGCAAGCATCCTATTGATAGTAACACATGATATTCGATGTTGACAAGCGATAGCAAGCTGCAGACGTCATATAAGAGAGGCAATGGGTCAAAATTGATCTATCAGGCCATCAACTCATCAAAGCTATTAAGTATAGCAATGCAAATCGAAAGATTTGAGAATTTCGGCCTACCTGCGTAGTCCACATGTTACTTTCCAATAAACGATAACAATGAGACTAATGACATTTTTGGAACGTTCCATTTAACTAGACATATGTACAGTCAAAATTCCAAAATCCAACAGAAAAATCAAATTGACCAAAATAACATCCATTTCCTTAAATCATGCTAAATGATATTATGCATTGAAGAATATGATATGATGAATTATGATGGATAGAAGTTTAAGTATACGAAAGAAGTTTAAAAAAGAAGGTGAGATTTTGTGTAAAGCAGATCATATCATAAGCTTTACATTTTTTTTTCACCAGTCCATTGTCTTATCACGACCGACTTTGAAGGATGAGTTATTTAATAAATAAAAAAAAAAGTGCGGCAAATGTTGAGGCGAATGAGCTATAATAATATACATTCATTCGATCGACAATACGTAAAAAAATAAAAGGGAAAAATAAGAAGCAATGAGAAACGTGTTTTGATTCATTTCTCTCTTCTTTTTATGCCTTTCGCGCAGTTGCACATTAGCATTATGTATATAATTTTAAATTCATGGAATTTCGATGGAATTTACGCGAATCATGAAGAAATTTCTTGGAAATTTATGTGTATCTCCTGATTCTCTTATGGTACGTACAGATAATAATATTATTTTTATTTGAGATGATGACGTTGAATAATGATTCTTTGGGGAATACATTGGACAGTTTTGAAAATTATGGTTTTGAATTTTGGGTATGCTTCTCAAGGGGGTTCATTGGATGGTGATCAGGTTTAAGAGGAATATCAGCAGAATTTTCTGTTAATTGGCCCCAATTGATCTAATTTTACAGCATTATTTGCATCAATTAGTCAGAATTAACTTCCTGAGTGGACGAGGTACGTTATAACTAATCAATAGCAAGGTAATGTCCAGATGATGTCTAGTTCTATTGCATTTATGTCCATTCTGGCTTCTTAAGACACTATAAGGACACATACATCTGAATTACGTCCTTAAATAGCCATAACATCTCAAATCCACCAACAACTTCAAGCATCATTTAACTTACAGCGGCAACAAGTTACTTTGTTGTCGCGAAGAAATAAATAAGACAAAAAAAAATCATTCAAAAATGATTCTTGTGTTATTTTTTAAGACTCTCAAATAGTTCTAAATAAATATTTTTTAAAACTCAAGAATGTCCAAAAATATACTACATCTAATTGAATAGTTAAACAACATTGAGATGGGATGCATAACAAAAATAGATGTGAAAGTAGATGATGAGAATATAATAACAAAAGCTAACAGGAAGATACTGTTGACAATTCATTGAGATGTCAAATGTTGGGTAAACTCTTTTTGTGGTGGATTTTTGATGCGTCAATAGATTTTTTTTTTGGGTATTGTCTGGCAGATGAATGGAATTTTTAAATGACCTCAGTGATGAGTTTTGGAGGAGCTTGAAGTTGACTTGATGTAACTCCAATCAGGTTGACTTAACTCTGTTAGAGTTCACTAATGAAATTGATTACGAGCCAACTAGAGTTGATTTGATGTTTTTATCCGTGTTGACTCGGGATTTGACTTAAATTTCTGAATTATTGAACCATTTTAGTTCAAACTTGTTCATTGCATCAACAGTTACATCAGTACTGTCCAAACTTTGATGGAAGGTCACTATCGAAATCACACACTGCATATACGGTTCATAGCAAGTTAATGGCATATTTAAAGAAATTTGTCGACAAACTAGTGTGCCGCGAGAGGAGTTATTGAGGCCGTCGATCTGACTCGGTAGCTGATTTAACGTCAAGTTTTTGATGTGCCGCAACACCCAGTTTGGACACCACTGAGTTACATTAGCACCAAAAACTATCTCATTCACAATTTCCTAATGTTTCTAAGCAGCAAAAAATTCCTGAAAAATTCCCACAAAAATCATAATGAGTTCAATATCTAAATGCACATCCCACATTATTCCAGTTAAATTCACACTAAATTCCTCTTCAACTCCCATAAATTTTATATTATATCATCATAATAATCATTAAAAAGCCCGGCGCTATAGCAATATTATAACAAATACCAATTATGATAGGACTTTGTTATCAAAAAATTCCCTAATGCAATTTTCCTGGAATTGTATTTTTAGTTGCACGTGCTTAATATCCCTGAATATCCACTTTGAATGTTAAAATCTCAATTAACTAAATTTTCATATCAAAATTTATTCCTCAAAATTTTATGACTATTTTCATTCTATTTTATAGACTTTCTTTTTGACTTTTACGACCACAAGAAGCAGCTTCATGAACTATCGTTAATTATTAAAAATTTAATATCAATCCAGAAGGTCGTAAAAATTGTTTTATGGTGGACCTCATAGAAGCTCTTAATTAAATTGTCATGAGAGACATTTTATGGCTTTTTTTGGAGGCTGTTACATTTTTTTAAGTTGATGACTTATTTTTGGGAGTTTAGACAAGAGCTGCAGGCCTGCATTTTTTGTATTTTAGATACATAAGGTCTGTAAATTCCGATTAGATCTTATAGCTCATGCAGACCTGCAATTTTGAATGAATGTTACTAGAAACGCGATTCGGGACAAGTGATCGAAAAGTGATATTATAGTCCCGAGCGCCACATCATGTCGAAGACGTGGTAAATGCATTCACCACGAAGACTTGACGACTTATTGATGCTTCATGAATTCATGACAATTTAATGACAATTTTTAATCACATGGCATCATCAAGACGTCATGATGAATGAACGTTTAATGTCATTAACTTAACGAGCTAGTCGGTTATCCTTGCAAAACCTTTCCAATCCAGACACCTCAACACATATCTCTTAAACACTCTTTATCAAGTCAATTTATTCATTAATGACTTCATTTTACACGACAGCTTCAGAGTCTGAAATAACCCATTAAATTAACATTTTGCATATCTCTTTAAGACCTGAGTTGAGCATTCACAAATTTTCAACCTCGTAAATTACCCACGAATGAAAACAAATTATCACAAAATTTTCCACATTTGTGTCTCGTCTCTTTTTTTTTTTGTCCCCTCTGTTTATCGTTCTTCTTCGTTTTTTTGTAAGCCGAGTTATACAAATATAAAAATTGTACACCAAAAAAATAAGAACTGAAATGAAATAAAAAGACATAAAATAACAACAAATGAGTGAAACATTTCATGGTAACGATTTAAATGAGTTTTACTTTTAAATGCCTTTTTGATACTTGGACTGTTTTAATACCACATTCGTTCGTACCACACACATTGTCACCAGAAAAATGCAAACGAAAAAAATAAGCATCTATAAAAAAGGTTAAAATAATTCGCAAAATGATGACAAAAAACGTATGACGAATATGTCCACTGAATGAGTGTATGAAAATCACGATAACTCTTCTTTTTCCTGCTTCTTTTTTTGTGCTTAACAAAAAAATTCCATTTTGGAGCAATTTTCATTTTCAAAAGGAGCGAGATGAGTGAGAAAGAGTTGAAAGAGATTGAAGCACACACAGATCGCAATTTATCATCATTCCTCATTTTTAGCTGATTTATGTGACACAATGTGTGGCTTTTGTATTCATTTTGATGGTTCATTTGATGACTGTTTGTGATTGGATGACAATAGCATCTGAGTTGATTGAATTTGTTGAAGAGATGGATGATTTTTAGGACTATTTATTTGAATTTATTGGAATGCGACAGAATTTAAGGTTCTTTTATTAACACAGAATGGAAGGGGGTTCCGTTGGGCATTCGTTGAGCAGCGATAGAGAATCTGTGTGCCACGGCACACTTGTTTGAAGACTTGTGGTCAATAAATATAATATTGAATTGATTCTAAGGCTGAAGTGGCACAAAAAAAAGTTGCCCACCACTGGTATAGAGCCTTCTTCACTTATATTGCACGGGTACCCTTCCTTTAGAAGCTCAACATCAACTAGAATCAACTGACAGACAACTGATGAGCATGCATGTTTTCATATTACTGAAAGACCAACTACGGTAACTAAAAGCGTTGTCTATGCCTGTTAGGTGGTGTCCAAAGAATTTTTGGAAAGAAGCTGTCGATAGAGACATTATTGCACTTGGTACTGGAAATTGACAGACGGAAGCCAATGTAAGAGCTTTAGGCGCCATCTGAGGAGGGATAATGGTTAAGTAAGTAAGTTGCTAGAATCTAGTATAAAATTCAAAATTTTGATCGCATTCAAGATCTGCTTCGTTTCCTATTAGGCAATGAGCATGCTCACCTAAACTAACATGTTCATAACTTAATAGAATTCAGTATAAATATTCGAATGCTCTTAATCGTTCAGGGTTCTTAGTCTGACCCCATTAAGACACCCATTAAATGCTTTATAGTCATCAACGTCCACAATCTCTTAAATCTCAAACTTATTAATTCAATTGTTGTTGGGTTATAAAGTCATTTTGTTTTAATATACAAATATATTTTTTTGGGGTCTCATTGCATTCCTATATATGCCATTAATTTACTTTGATTTTGTTTCTTTGATTTCATCCAAACATCCTGTGTTAATCATTACTCCAAGTCAACATGAAAATGATACAAAAACTGAAATAAAAAGGTAATTTTTGAGTCAATCAACTCGAGGAAAGAATTCTCATTTTTTGAAATAAATATGATGCCTGGCATACGAGCATATATACACTATATTGAGATTATTATCAGAAAAAGTTTGTAATGATTACTCATCTCGTTCTTTTCGTGCGTCGCTTTATTTGTACAACATTTTTTTTAATTTCGTGTGTGACTTGATCAAGAATTATGAATGAGTTCCTCTCAAAACTGCCTCTATTTGTCTCATTTCGTATTCAATTGAGCGCCAAATAATAAATTTTAATTTTATTCTACCTTTTTTTTATATTTTCTATTTCATCTAATGGCATTATAGACTTTATGAATCAGATGTGAATGAAACACAAGATGAGGACTAATAAATTAACATAAGATCACGTTCACTGAAAAAGTATTCTGATGAGGTTGCGTATTTATCTATCAATAATATATTCAAGTGATGGTAATTCGAGTTTGTTTTTTTGATGCTGGATTAATATTTTTTTTTTGATTTCTCGTATTTCATTGAGAATCGTGAACGATTTATATGCAACAAATACGAAATTGGATCATGATTTGGATATATAATATGAAAAATTTAAGTCATGTGAATGACCTCGTCTAGGGAAGATTTGTTGATGAAGGTCTTTATTTGCTGATTTTTCCATATTATTGATGCAATAAATTCTCAATTTATTTGACCTCCTTAGAGTGCAAAAAAATATTTGTCATAACTTGATAATTAATTAGTAAAATCGCATCAATATGTCAATAGATTTGATCACTATAGCTACAAATACTAGCGCAATAGCTCGTCAAATTATAGATAGAATGTAAATTAAATGACCAATTCCATTACTGATACATGGAAGTATATTCTGTCTGCTCACATCTAATTTAAATGAAAGGACACGTCTGATGCAAACGGAACTGTGATTATTCATGCTTAAACAAAAATCTTATTTCCAAGAATAAAGGTTTAAGAAAGAATTTTATTTCTTCTCAACTTCCAAGAATAAAGGTTTAAGAAAGAATTTTATTTCTTCTCAACTTCCTTTGTGTCCGTTGTGATGTTAAGCCACTATGCTGTCAACAATTGCTTTACATTTCATTGCCTTGTTAAGTTTTTGATCGGATTCGTCTTTTTTGAGTGGAATTTTCTAGTCGACGAGGCTCGGTGGCGCAGTGAGCTCGTACTTTAGGATTTAATGATTGCACACCGACCCAGTGGTAATATGTTCCATAGGTTTCGAGTACTGTGCACTGGAAACGCGACATACAGCTTCTCTTTGTAGGCTCCAGGCACTAATGTCGCCAAATGAGCAGTTTGAGCCACTTTAAACTCTAGATCGAAGTTTTAGTGTGCTGGCCTGATGAACCCTCACAAGTTAGACACGATTAACGCTGAGTCACTTGTAGTGCAACGTTCTGGATCTTTCTGATGTTCTGTAATCTTGACTCAAGAATTTTCAGCAGCACAGCATCTAAAACCATGTCTCAGAACGATTTTAAGGTTGACAAACCACTAAACAGATACAAAAAACCAAAAACTTCTTAACTGATTCAAAAAACCAAAAACTTCCCAAATTCTGCCACAATTTGTGCCAAAAAAATCTGACAAAATTCCTCCAAGACTTTATACTACACATCCATGAAAATAAACCATTTAACCAGCAAATAAATATCTCACCATGAAGAAAAAGAGTCAAAAAACACACACCGATGATTATCAAAATTAATTAATGACTTTTTACGTTGCATATTGTTGTTGCTTGGACCTTCTTTTCGCGCAAACAATTTTTTGGTGCTTGTTCTTGGTCACTTTTTCGTATGTAAATCGTTCGCGATTCCTTTACCTCATTCATTCTTTTCAAGCCTCTCTTTTTCGTTCTTCTCGTTTTCTTGTCTTTTATGATGTTCCCATTACTGTTTAACATCGTGTTATGGCTTGTTATGGATATACAATTGTTATTTATATTGGAGTAGCCCCGAACGATATAAAGCACACGAGAAATGGTGCTGTTTTGTAGCATTTTGTTGTGCGAAGCCGGTTTTCTTGTTTAATTTATCAATACCGAAAATGAGGTGCGTCAGGTTAGAGCAGTGGAAAGAAAAATTAATTAATTGAAATGTTAAAAATGAGAATTGAACTTTTTGCGGTAGTTTTTTGAATTAAAATTAATAAAATATTGAAGATTATTCATTTAAAATTTCTTGAGATTGAGATTGAATTTTTCGATGTCTACGACCGTACACAAAATAAATAATTAATCCAATTCCGACCCATATTGCAAATCTAATCCATGTGGCTTTGTCAAGCTCTATGATGAGATGAATGTTGATCATAATTGAGAGTGCTGGAAACCATGGATTAAATGGAGCTTTGAATGACAATTCCTTTGATGATTTTGGCTGTCGACTTATTATTATCATCACTAAAATCATACCCAATATAGGAGTTATAAGCAGAATAACTGAAAGTACATCGCGTTGCAAAACTTTATCTCCAAAATGAGAAATCACCAAGGACATGCATGTGCTCAATATTGCATAAAGTGTCACTAGTAATGTGACTAAATTTGATGAAAATTTCGTCGGTTCAGTGAGTTTTGAACAATTACAGATCCTAGAAAGTGTGGAAATTTGGTTGTTTTCACTGCCTCTTAAAATCACCTCATCTTCTTCAGCATCATCAACATCAAACCTCAGAATCATAACGCATGCAGCAACAATTGAATAAGCCATGATCTAAAAATAAGTTTTGAATGTTTTGAATGTAAAGGATCCGGAAGCCTCGGTGTCGGAAAATTCCCGGGGCTGGGACCGAGACCGAGACCGAGATCAAGACTATTCGGGATGTCTCAATCTCGGTATCGCTATCGGGACCCCTTAGTAGAAAAAACTAAGACTCACCGTTCCAATACTCAACATACTAACAAGTTGATTCAAGCTAAAAAGCATTGATAACGTCCCCGTCAACAATCCAGCAATCAATGTGCCATAAAATGGTGTTCTATACTTAGGATGTATCCTCGAAAATATGTCAAAAATTAATCCATCATCAGCAAGTGCATAAATAATTCTAGGAAGTGGAAACATTGCACCATATAAGCATGAAAACATTCCAAAAATAGCACCAAACGTGACAATATACTGCGGTATAATCCATCCAATTTGATGAAATGCTGTTGGAAGCGGAGCAACTGTATCTTGATCAAAATATGGCACCATTAATGTCAATGCTGAAGAAATTCCAAAATATGAGGTAAAAATGACAATAAGTGAGACACAAATGGCAAATGGAATTGACGTTTTTGGATCTTTAGCTTCTTCGCCAGCCGTGGCAATGACATCAAATCCAACAAATGCAAAAAAGCACATTCCAGCACCCTTTATGACACCAATAATTCCATATGGTAAGAATCCACCCTTTCCATATCCATCTGGAACTGATTCCGCTGGAATCTTCCAATAATCAAAATTTGCATTCATACAGCCACAGACGGTGACGAAAACCACAAGTGATACATTGACCATAGTGACTAGAAATACATGACAAGTTATAATTAATTTTGGGTGATTACAGCTGATTCACGTATTATGAACTTACAAATGTTACTCACGCGAGATGATTCGCGAGCGCCAAAGGCTAATCCAACTGAAAATAATTAAATTATATTAAAATTCAGTATGATTTTGGATCTACTAGGTAATATCATAAGTGCATTATCTGTTATAGAGTATTAGGTAGATAACAAACAAATTCAAGGTCTTAAACTCACGTGTGATTACAAATATGATTCCAAATGCCATAAAGTCAGCATAAGCACCCAAAAATGACACATGTATGGGCAATAACTCAGTCATAAATTTACTAATTGTATTTCCAGTTATGGCATCAATATAATTTGAAATGCCTTTAGCAACACTAGCACTTCCGATTGCATATTCAAGAATTAAATTCCATCCGATTATGAAAGCCATGAATTCACCAATTGTTACATAGCAGTAGACGTAAGCTGATCCAGCTTTTGGAACTCGAGAGCCAAATTCAGCATAACAGAGTCCAGCAAGTAGGCTTGCAAATGCGGCAATAGCGAATGAGAGGATGATTCCTGGTCCCGCGTAATTTCTAGATACTTCCCCGGATATGACGTACACACCAACACCCATTGTAGCACCAATTCCAAGGATTGTCAGATCCCATTTTCCTAGATATTTTTCCAACAAACTTTCACCTACAACCATTGACTTCTTCCGCACCAAAGATTGATAGAATTTTTTAAAACTCATAATAAAAATGAAGCTCTCCTTCAACTGTGATAACTACTTGAATACTAAATCACAATTTTATATTTAGTTTGAAAATTATAATACAGCAAGTACTCATGATGATAATTATGAATTGTTTTTTTTACACATACTCAAGTATATTCCATACGTCAGTATTGCTACTCAAGGTATGAAAATAATAGTGAAATCACATTTTTTAATTGAATTTGTAGGCGGTGATGCTATGGATGGATTTAGACACATTTGATCGTAGGATTGAAAAATTGTTGATATGTCACACGTAGATGCGTAGTCTTATAAGGAACAATCTAGTAGTTCTTATGTTTCTAGAAAGGTACAAGGCGTGAAAATGCTGGAAAAAATTGTCACCAGCCCAGGTGTCACTATGACGTGGGGCTTGGCTATGACGTGGAGTTTGTTCAGACTATTTCAGGAATTTTCGCTTGAGATGGGCAGGTCATGTGAACAGATGACCACAGGATGGTCTAGTATATAGAGTAACCTTTGTAGTCTTTGTCGACGGCAAAAGGTCAAGAGGAAGACCGAGAATGTCCTGGATTAGTTGTGTTGATAAGGACGCTAGAGTTCTCATTATCCCAAATCGGCAGAATATCCCGTGCGCCCCAGCCAAGGAAGTAAGTAAGTAAGAATTTAAATCCAACAGTTCACCATTTGCCCCCTACAAAGTTGTAAATAAGTGCTCAACAATCACACATCAAACCCTGCCAGAATTTATGCGATAATTTCAAAAATGTATGTTCCTCAAGGAAATCAAAGACCAGCTCCCGACTTACCATACCATTTTTCACTTCTGATGAAATGTAAACAGTAAATGAGCTGTTGTTTACAACATTGTAATATGTGAGATGATAAATTGAATGAAATTTTGCGAGGCGAGAACAAGTTGAACAAGTTGTGGAACAAAAGGTATACTTAAGATACCGAATTGTTGATCATTTTTCATTTGATTCTTTAGATACTTACTTTGTTGCATGAATGTCTGGTGCTGATAATTTTTAGTTCCTTTTTTCAAAAAATTGTCTCAACGGACGTCGAACTAAATACAGATTCAGCATTTAACGAACTCTAAATTCGGCAATGAACCCTCATGCGTCTTCGCCAAGGAAGTAAATAACCATACGCAAAACAAGTTCATTGACCATCTAGTCGACTCAAGTCTGAACACGGCAATCAAAAACTCACGGCATTACTCATTCCAAAATCCCAGACACTTTAGCCTTGGATCAGATTACTTTCCTTGTCTAAAATCTATAGTTTCAGGCAATTAGAGGCAACAACATCATCATAATCACCAAAACCACAAAAAAAAAACACATCGCGTCTGATTTACAAATGTTTAATGGCTAGACAAAAATGCCCATACAGTCTTGATAGACATATCTCTAACCTTACCGTCGAAAAGACTTGAACATTCTATAACGCCGGCGTATAAAAAAAATCAGACCCAAATCAACATTGAAATTTCATTTGCAAAAATAGCACAAATCCGAGATGTTAAACCTATCATTTTAATATTTATATCTGTGTGCTTTATTCGCACGCATATTTATCATTGTGAATATATAAGCAGACAGTAGACGAAGTGGTATGCAGACATTATAAAAATTGTCCATTGTTCTCATGAAATCCACGAAGAAAATAAAAATAAAAATGAATTAAATGAAAAAATCTGCCAAAAATATCGATTATTATCAAGCGATAATATAAGCAGTCGTAAACAATCAAGAAGCGTCCATTAAATTGCCGCCACGTACAAGCTTTAGCACAGAGAGCCTAAATAAATACAATATAATGGTGAAGATGCGTTAAAAAAGAAGAGAAAATTGCAATTAATTTTTCACTCGAATTTATGGCTTCTTACGCGGTACTTGAAAGCACAAGTTGCAGAGACGATCTCCAAAAAATAAAAATCTTCTTTTTTGAAGTTAATTCATGTTTACCATGGTGTTTTAATAATTTTTTCATGCTTCTTAATGTATGGTCTTATTAGCGTGAGGATGGCTAGGGAATACCTCGTATATATTGTAATAACTGTATGATGAAATGCATTGTTGCTGATTTCTGAGGTATTCATCGGGTATGTATGCTTTTGTCAAGAGTACCAATTGAAAAGGTAACCAAAAATCTCAATCAGAGATTGCTATATGCTCAAACGTGTTCTAGCACGAAACTAACTTTTAGCTGGTTAAAAATACTTAAGTTTTGATGAGAAGCTGGTCAACAAGACATTAACAAGGAGATACAGATGAACAAGAACGAGTGGATTGGCCCTACAATTTGTGAGAAATGAATCTACATGGCGATGTAAACTTTAGCTGCAACATAGAAAGCTCCTTGACGTAAAACAGTCATAAAAAATGTCACCTTAATCTACAGACAGAAAATATGTTCAAACTAGGTGACAGAGTCAGCAATAGAGTCAAATGGAAAGCAATTTGCTGAGATCACATAAGAACATGATGACAGTAGGTAACTTAATATGTACATTATGATCGTACTGCAAGACTTTTGGGATTTTCGTCCTTAAAACTAAAGCAAACTGAAGAATTTTGGTACCAAGATTCCCTTTCGCTTCAATTTGGTCAATATATTAAAACGGTGGCTGTACAGCGCTTATCATCATTATAATACATATTAATTGATACAAATGGCACTCAAGCAGTTAGTGTACATGGATCAAAATTGGACTATATTCCTCAAGTGGCATTTACTTGGCTATAAGCACACTATCCGTATTGCCACCGTGTAGGCAACATCTTAACGTGCTTCATTCAAACACGACTTTAGTTACCCTACTCAGCACAATATCATCGATTATTCCTTACACTTCCATTATAACACAATATCCCACCGAAAAAAAAAATGAAGGAATAAAAAAGATTATAATTCATGAACGACTTTTTATGGTGAGTACTCCTTGATATTCTGTTACTCCTTTTAGTTTATTGTTCGCATTAATTTATCTTTAAGCTCTTCTGTTCGCTTCTTCTTTTCCGTTGCCTTCGCCCTCTATCTCTCTTTCATCCCATTGAGTGATAAAGACGCCGCGAAACAAGCTCAAGACAAACAATCTCTCTTCTTTATTTCTGCTTACCTTCGCTGCTTTTTTTTATTTTGTTGCTTCAGTTTCTCATTCATGAAAAATTTTTGTTAAAGAGATTTTTAAGATATAGAACATATATTATGTTGGTGCCTGTTGTCGTTGTCGCGATTTTTTTTTTGGACAAACATGTACAATATTGTAGTCTTGCGATGAAAAAAGAGATGGAAGAACTAAAAAAAAATATATAATAAAAATAACATAAGAAATCTTGTTAGTTTTCTGCTGTTTCTCGAACTTAATTTTTCTTTTAAAATTTTATTTTTTTGGCTGCTATTTTAAGTGGTAATGTCTTGAGGCAGTTGACTCTTCTTATTCGGCTTTTTTTTTTTTTTTTTTGGATGTTGATTGTTTCTCGGCTATAAATGGTTTTGTTGTCGACATGGGCACAAACAAGAAAACAACATAAGAAAATGTACCAAAAATGATAATGGACATGAGGGACTCTTTCATTCGATGCGACTTTTTTTGGAAGAATTAATGTAGTTTTGTGGATATTTGGATAGTTCTTTACTGACTGACTTGTGGTGTAAGTGGTGAGGTCAGAATATTATGGAAAAAAAGCTTCAATTTTGTGATTGATGTCTGTTCAATAAAGCATAATTTTGCTCCAATTCAGCTCTAATTTGTCTCAATTATCACAAATTGACCTCAATTTAACACAATTTTTGCTCAATTCAGCACAATTTTAACTCAATTTTGTTGTGCATTGATTAATGCTCAATTGATCGCAAATTGCCTCAATTCAGCATTAATTTGGTTCAATTTTGCACAACTTTGACTTAACTTAACACAAATTTGCCTCAATTCAGCACAACATCGCCTCAATTGATCGCAATTTTGCCTCAATTCAGCATCAATTTAGTTCAATTTTGCCTTAACTCAGCACAACTTTGCCTCAATTCAGCACAAAATTGCTTCAATTGATCCCAGATTTGCCTCAATTCAGCATTATGCTTATTAACTTCTACAACATTTTACTTTAATTCAGCATAACTTTGCCTTAATTCAGCACTTTTTTGCCTCAATTCAGAACACTGTTGTGTCAATTTAGCTTCATTTTACCTTAATTCAGTGCAATTTCCCCTAAATAATCGACATGCTGCCTAAAAGGCGCTCTAACAATCTTCCATCTTTTCCTCCTCACATTTTTTTAAATATTTTTTTGTTATTATTTTTATTTACTTTTTTGTGGTTTCATGCTTTTTTGTTTCGTTGCTTGCGGTTTCAGAATGGCCTACATCGTTGACAAAATTGTGAATAAATTAACAAACTAGTGCTGATAATGCCTTAATTAAAAACACGCTAAACAGTATTTTTTTTTCTCCGTCTTTGTCTGTGTCTCGGTCGTTCTTTTACTCATTTTGTGCGCGCGATATGCTTCGGTCATTCATTGATTTAAAGCTTAAATATTCGCATTCTTTATGTGATGTTTAAGGCTACACGAGGAAGAAAGAAAAGAAGGAGAAAAAAAAATTCATTAAAATTTATTATAAAAATTGATTTGTTAGGCTAACAATCATGAGTCCTAATATCACAAGGCATTAACAACATACCAATCTGGAAATGAAGGAGTAAGAGAGAAGGAGAAAAAAAAGACATAAACAAGGCAAAGCATGAAAGATGAAGTGAAAAATAAAATAAATAAATAAATTACCAATCTTAATAGCTGTGAGAAACCGCTCGCTCGTTAGTTTCGTGATGCCAAAAAAAAAATAAGCAGAGCAGCAACAAAAAAGGGAGAGTGCATAAAATGAACCAAAAAGGCATAAAGCATAATATGAGTTAATAACATGGGCGCAATGTAGTTCTTTCCTACTTCTTTCTACCATTCTATTCTTACTGTGGTTTTCTCGCATTGTTTCATTTTCATTTTTTACTTTTTTCATATCAATTCAACTTGGAGTAATGCCGGTGAGTTATATGAAGCCCTTCGCTTTTCACACCAACTGTATGGTGAGGTGATGAGTTGTACGTGAATGGAGATGGGCTTATGAATCAACAGAAGATCGATGGTGGTTTTGTATTGACATAGTGTAGAATGAGGTGTTAGTTTGAATTGTGTGGTTAATTATGGAGAGACTTAACAGATTGGGTTTGCATTTAGACACGTTTTTGCGATAGGATTGGCTGTAATTCCTTAACAGGCAAGGAATATGCAATCGAAAGTATGTCAGGGAGCTTGTCCTACTTAAATAAATTTATAAAATGATTGATCAAGCTCGCGAAGATTACTCATAGCTTGGTCTGCTCTTAAGAGCATTTTCTTCTTTCTGAATAGCCAGACTGATGTTCTAAATGCTCTATATAAAAATTGGTAATTGAGTCAGTTGCATTTTTGATCCTATATTTAAAGAAGGTTTAAAAGGTCATTTAGCCCAAGTAGACATAAATACGGTAGAACTAAACATTGACTGAACAGATGATGTCCATTAACTGGTATTTTTTCCTCACGGGTAGAAAATGAATCATCGGGTAGAAGCAGCTAGATTGCATATTCTTTTAATGCTAAGGGTCATATTCAAGAGCAAATTTTGCATCTTTTATATGATCTGAATCAAACTTCGAGGTAGAAAAATATTCATAGTGCATATAAATGTTCAAAAATCCAGCATATTGCCGACTTGACTCTGGGCTGGGTCAAGAATCACAAGAATCTGTGACATCCACAATTTTGGTCTTTTCTGAAAAGTTTGCTTTCGGAAAACCTTGATGTTGCCAGTCTATATTCTAATTCAATGCTTATGAGTATCCTCATGAGGTTGAGTATGCAGATATTTAGATGAGTATCCGCACTGTCGGATAGGGCTGGAATATTAAATTTCCTAATTTCGTCTTATTCAAACCAAACTCAAACATCCAGCAATCCAGAAATAATCTAAACCTCCTGTCTAAGCCTCACTTAATTTAAAACAATTTAAATCACTTCACAAAGCACAAAATTATCTTCTCACAAACGACGACGACTTCTCTAAATCTCAAAAAAATACAGCAAAAATCATCTCATACATGACCATATCATGAAACCAAGCATTATAAATTGGGCAAGGAATGAATGAAAAAGAAGTAGAAATAAAAATACATAATAATAAAGTAAGGTAGTGATTCTTCTCCTTTCATTCAATTTTCTACCTTTATCACGATTTAATTTAAATAAACTTTATTTTCCAGCTCTACGTCTCTCACTTCTCATCCACCCGATTTCGTGCGGATCATCATTTCTTTTTGGCACTGGAGGATATCATTAAAAAAGCTAAGAGTTAATGAAGCAACCAAAAAAAAAATGCTTCATTATTATTTATTTTGTGTTGGTGTATATGATTGCATCATTTTTTTTATATTTATTTTCATTCGAATGTGCTTACATGAGGACGACAGAAGAGGAACCAAAAAAAATTGAAAAAATGATAAAAAGGAGAAACACCGACGACTGTTTATGCAATTTTTATTAATTTTGAAAATATTTTTTCCGTTTTTAAATTTACGTTGTTAGCATCATTCACTATTGTTGTTGGTTGATAGAATGATTAACTTTCCATATTTTTATGTTTAATGAATGCAGTCAGGAGAGAAGGATTGAAGCTTAATTTGAAAATAAAGCGCATTACACATTCAGGAGCTATAAACAAATTTAAAAATCTTTTTTTTTTCCTGACTTTCTGAACAAAAAATATGACAAAATTTAGCTTTTCAGATCTCAAAATCCTTAGCTGCTAGTTTAGTATCAACAAACTTTAGTAGTAATAATCTAGTACAAAAGCACTAAGGTACTTTACAACACAATAATTTGAGATTATGACTACATTCGATTTTCCTACATAAACTTACTTGTTTCATTGATCAACATGTGCATCAATTGTGATCGATAGCCGCCCGGAATCCAGCCAGAATTTGAGGAGCTTTAAAGGTTCCTACAGATTCTAACACAGAAAACGAAAAATCATTCCTTAATTAGGTTTGAAAAAGCCAAGATCTAAATTATTTTGAACAATATTCTATGACAAAACTCGTCGATTACCATCATAATGGACGACAAAAAATAGTCATTACAATTTTGTCAAGACACCGCCTTATCAATTTGACGTTTTACCATTAACACTCTGACGTATTGATGCACTAACAGTGTGATACTCGCATACTTACTTACTTCCTTGTCTAGGGCGCACGGGAGCAATGGTCATTGGCGCGTTTAAAGAACGTCTGTAGACAGCTCTATCTTTCGATAACTTCTGCCAATTTGGGATATTAAGAACTCTAGCGGTCTTATCAACACATCCAATCCAGGACATTCGCATAGAAAGCTTTAAAAAGTCTCCTAATCGCTTTCTTCAAACTAAAAAGCATTCAATTCACTTATAACAACAGCTTCAATCCCAAAATGTCCATAACAACCTCAACATGCCTCAAAAAAATCCTGCTAAAATAAAAAAAAGATTGATTCGTGCAAATGTAAAAGCATTTTAATGATCATTTATTTTCGGCAAAAGAATTTTAGGGTCCAAGCATCATCTCTCGACTTTTATTCATTGCTCTTTTCATCATCAAGAAAGGTCTATGTTTAGTCTATTAAATTTTGCATTTGAAAGCCCACAAAAAAGAACAGTTTTCTTTGTCTGTCTCGACAGATACGTAATTTTCTTATCTTAATGTGATCATCATAGTCACAATCGATCGATAAATCTCTTTAATTTATTTAAATTTTATTTTCTCTTTAACTTTAAAGATCGATCTCGGTTGATTTCAAAGAGATTCGCGACTGTTTTTACTCTCGAGTGTCCATCCTTCTCCATCAATTTACAAAAATAAAAAGCCAGAATGGAATGATTAATTCAGTAATGTGCATGTGAAAAAGCTAACAAGAGATGAGAATGAAAGGAGAGGAAGTATTACGATTTTGGAGGATGAAAAATGTTTTATTTTTTCAAAAAAAAAAAAAAAATTTGCATAATAAAAACTATAATTATGTGCCGAAAAGTGATGGTTTTGGTTATTTTTTTGATGTTCTCGGCTTGGATGAAAAACTCAGGTTAATGGGATGTTCAGATTATTGAGGATTTTGGTGCCGACTTGGGTACTGTTATGATCGTATTATGTCTGGTTGCTGGTGCTAAGAGTGGACTTTTGAATTAAGCTGGTTTCAAATGTATATCATGTACAGATCAAGTTATTTCGAATGGAAAAGGCTGCGATTAGTCAACTGTTGATCTAATTGTTACTAAAAATCATCTAAAGCCAAGTTTATTAGCCTGACATGCCGTAGCAAATTCCATAAAAGTCATTGATCCATTCTTGAATGGACATTGATATGGTAGAACTAGACATCAACTGGACATAAACTAACAAGTAATTATTATTAACATATTTTTGAATAATCGAGTTTGTAACTAGACATATGGTTGACTAATCATAGTCTGTTCCACTCGGTTAGAGTATGAACTACTGAGTGTCAGGTATGAATTCGTATTTCAGTACAGATGTTAATTGATCCTTGAATCTTCCGCATATTGATAGAAATAATTCAATTGTTCATGAAGATTTTGGACATTTAACTGATCTATAAAAGAGTTACTTTCTCTTTTGTAGTTTTCTATTGATAAAACTTTGCAATTTTTGTCTTACAGTGCAGCATTTGGTACTGGGAATGGGCAAAGGACAGTCAGCAGTAGAGCTACGTTCACACGTCAACTATGAGAGGTCAGGAATCGCAGTTGATCTGTATGGGCAGAAAAGTAAGTAATTATGCTATTATTCTCAATAATTTAAAATTGTCATTTATTTCCCAAAACTACACAAATTGGTTAACCGATCAAAAGTATGGCCATAAATCAACATGACTCTTGTTTGCTGGTCTGAAGCCGTATTTTGGATCAATTCCCTGACTTATGAGATTCGACTCCACTTTCTTAATACATCAAATTTCTGCGCTTTTAAGATCATCACCCAAACCATCCCATACTCTTCCAAAATTGCAGCAACATGTACGAGAACGATCAATAGTAATCAACATATTTTGTATTAAAAGGATCGCATCTTACTCCGGTAAAATATGAATGATGATATTGTCATAAATCACATGACAGACGTATAAGAATTTATAATTTTTTTACGATCATCAGCATGAAGAGAAGTTGCAAGGCATCCAAAAAAAAATCAAATTAGGTCTTAGTCATCACGAAAATTTGATTAGCGGTTAAATTGAGTTTTTAACACGTGGAATAATTTGATCGTTGACTTCGTCACTGCGACTTAAAATCTGTGAGAAAGTAATATAATTTTTAAGTATATTGTCGCTTACCGCATGATCCTAATAACACAAACAACCAAAAAAGAAGTCGGCAATGGTATTAATTGGAAATGATCAGTCAGCAACTGCCACAAAAATGTTAATCTGCGAGCGACCACCTAGCTTACCAATGCCAATTTTTAATATTCAACATCCCCAACAACATCGGCTGATTCACATATTTTTGTGTATATGCGATATAAAAAATCTTTGTGCGAAATAAACTCATAAAAATGTCATAAATTATTAAATACAAGAGCAAGTCAGAGAGAAGAAGTATGAGATATAAAATTATGAAAAAAAGGAACATGAGAAAGAATGTGAAACATTTTTTTTCCTTCTCTGCCGTTCGCCTTTTTTTTTTTGATTCCACTAAAAAAACACGTAATAATTTTTGTGGTGGCCGGATTGTGGGAAAAAAATCTTTTTTTCCTACCTCGCTTACTTATTAAAATAAATTTCATCTTCATGTCCATTTAATCATAATTTTGTGTACGATTGTTTGTCGCTTGCGTGATCTTATAATAAATGTGAATAACTTAAATCCAGCCATGTCCGAAAATTGGCAGGTATTCGACAACATGTAACTAGAATGTCTTGAAAATAATGTGACGACGTTTTGTTGTTGAGGGCTTTTTATAGATTCTGTTAATTGATTGCTTTTTTTGGTTGAGGTCAGTTTTAGGAGAAAATTAATTCACAGCTTTATATGACGTTTCATATCAGATTGTTCTTAACACTTGTGAAAAACGTGAATAATAAAACGTTTAGATATAATTATAATTATTATAGACGCTTGTCACAAATTTGCGATCTACTGGACCTTACTAGTGTGAACTTAGTAGAGGCACAGATGCTAATGTTCAAATTCGATTGATTTTTTTAATTATCATAGTTGAAGCAACTTTTTATTAATGACATCATGTGTAGCGGGGTTTACCAACGGTAAATCCCTGATATCACTTAATTGGTGTTTATTACAGTGGTGGACAATCATTTATTTCTCGGCAAATCTTGTGGGTATCCTCGACTCACGGCATACGGTTCATGGCATTTTCATAAAACTGTTGGCGACCGTGGCACACAGATTGCCCACAACTGGTCTAATAAATAGAATACTGAGTTATTCGTATATATCAAATATCATTGTGCCTTCCTAAGTCAAGCTTAGTTAGAAGCTCATTGCTCATTTCATAAATTATATCATAAATCTTGGTTTGAGTGTTGAGTAGAGTAAGGCAGCCTTTTACAATGTATTTGTCTTTTTTGCAAGCTTTACAAGGGTACATCTGCATGACTTCTTTACAATACCTTGTTTTCATGAGGTGTCACTAGGTACAATCCAGGTACAGTGTATCAGTGGATATTTTTGACATGCTCATTTATTTGAAAGCTTTTTGGATTTAACCAGAATGTCAAAAATCGATCGATCGATCAAAAATACAGATCCAGGACGTCGTGAGTCTAAAAGATTCGGTTTAAATCCAGGATTCATTTTAAATTCGGATTCGGTTTAAATTCGGCACTATGTCAGAGTCACCCCGGCCTTCTATCGCATTTTGGATCGATCAACTAATTTTTGCTGTGCGGGTTAGTTTTTAATATAACAACTACGTCTACAAGAGTATGGTAAATTAAATCTATACAAATTGAATTAGAATACCTCCAGACCAAATGATTTGGTCATTCAAATACTATTATGAATATTATGTTTAGCAAATGTTCAATGACTCAAAGATCCAAAGATCAAAAATAATTAGCAACATTTGACTACGTTTTTTAAGTCACACATTGACTACAAAAGATCAATTTACAGACTAACCAACTTCATAATTTTAATTTCCTGATTTGTCAAGTTAAGATCAATTTAAACCCCAAAAAGCCGCAACCTATTGGAGTTCATTAACATCATGTCTAATAAAAAAAAGTTTACTCCACATTTAATAGTAGATACACAACAAATGATCTTGTCATTATCACGTATTCTCATATGAAAATATAACAAATTAACACACGCGTACGTTTTTGCGATTTAGAATATTTCAACACATAAAATCTACAAAAAAAAATAAGATGTGAAGTAAAATGAATCACCAAGTCATTTTTTTGGATTCACATGAACACTTGTCGACATTGCCGTCAAATAAAACAAAGAATCAGTACCAAAAAGTCAGGAGAAAATTAGTTAAATTCACACACATCATTTTAAGATCGTCGAGATTAAAACAGACAGATTTAATTAAAAGAAACGAGAGAAAGAGTCTATAATTCACCTTAATTTTGTGGAAGGCTCAGTAAAAAATTCTTTCAAGAACTTTTTTTTTTGGCAAAAGTCTCAACAAACAAAACGATATCATGCTGTTAACAGCACTAAATAAAATCTTGATGAAGATAATTTGTGACATGTTGGTACCGGCTCACGGAAAAAGATTATAAGCCACAGAGAATATTTCAACAATGAATGATGGAAGTAAAAAAAATCGCCAAATCTTGTCAAAATATAAATTTTACTTTTAATCATTTGATTAAATCTTCATCATTCCACCTTTCATCTTTTTTTTATTTGAGTCCCCGGCTATATCTTCCTTTAACACGGATGATCGAATTCATTTCGCAGCTTTATAATGTATCGTTTATCAAATATTTGAATATATCATGTAGAGATCAAAAGGAAACTTTTTATTTTTTTTAATGTCGGTGTTAAGCACTTTATTGTTGGAGTTCTGTGGCGATGAGACACTTAAAACTTTTATTTTTTTCACTTTGGGAGAGCTCAAATTTCGAGGAATTGCTGACTAGTTATCACGTTTTGTAGGCTTGTCAATTAATAAATAATAAATATTGTTTATTATTGCCTGAGAAAATGTCAGTTGAGCTGAGTAAGTAACTAAATCAGTTAATAATCTGCTAGATCTGATCAAGGTAGAATCTGGATAATAAGCCATACATAATCAATTCTGCTAATGCAACGGCAAAGCTTCTGTGATCGAGTGGTTAAGCAACGAATCGGATATTATGGTGACTGTTTGCGTGAGTATGTGGGTTCGATTCTCATCTAACGTTGATCTTTCAATCATTAAAGAGTACTGTCGATATTACAAGGACAATGTTTAAAGCAATAATCCCAGAAATACCTATGAGATTCTGGAATGATCTCAAAATTTAATCCATGGCACATTATTCCAGAAAAGACAGGCTTTAGTAGGGAGTGAACCCAATTTGAGAGCGCTCTGATTCGCTTAAAATCGAATAATCGGATTCAATTCATTCTCAGCAGCTAATTGTTGCGAACTCATTTTGACTTTAAACTCTGGAATTCAAATGACTAGCTGTACACTTAAACTGGCAAAGAGTATGCTTTTGTGGTACAGAAATACCACTAAGGTACCAAAAAACGGTCTGTTTGTTTGTAAGAAACATATAGTGTAATTGATGGATTGACATCATCTTGATTCGTTTTTTCGTTTCCTTAGTAATTACTTCACATATGAATAAATTGCTATTTTGAAACCTACTCACTTTGTATTACAGATCAAAGCATCCAAAAATAAATAACAACCTAAAACTGATTCATATTTTCCCTATAAAATCTCTTAACATTCATCATAATTTCACGACTATCTCATCTTCATTTCAAAACGCTTAAGCTTGACGAGCTCACACAGAGACATTTAAACTCGCATCAATTCTAATTTGCTCACTTTATTTCATTAAGTGATTTGCCAATGTTGATGTTGATGATGATGATGGCCATTAAAATCTGATACTTTTATATAGTTTTTATTGAGGGAACCAATTTGTAGCACAAGATTTAAAAAATAAATTGGTTAAATTAGATTAATTTGTTATGTTTTATTTGATATGAATTTTATTAGCTTAATTTAACAGTTTTTGAATCTATTTATTTATATAACGAATGCTTGAACCTTAAAAATGTGTCTGATGCTGCTTGTAACTTAACACTTTATTTCTCCTTTTACAGTCTTTATTATTGTTGATCACTTTTTAATGTAAATAATCAGAGACTTTATAATCAAGAGATTAAGATTTCTTTACATGTGTAAATTTTGTCATTGTTGTCAATTGAGAAACGAATGTGACTTTCTAGCTCATTGAACAAGGTCAGGGTCACAAATTGGTGTAGAATTTGAAATCTAAGGACATCAGGATAGAGATTTTTTGGAAGCAAAGATACAATGGACCAGCAATAACGACTTTATATGAACTTATTGGAAGGTAGATACAGTTAACTTGTGACTAGCCCTAACATATAAAGAGCATGCTCTCATATTACCGTGATGGCATTTCTCATGATCTTTGCCTGTTAGGTTAGCTTATAATTAACTTTTAAAGGTTTTGGATACAAAGAATGACTTCTTAATTGTGTTTGCTATTGTGTCAGATCAATTGCGATCCATTACCTGCCCTAAACGTCTCCTAAAGCTGATTCTAGAGTTGGCTTCCGTTCCCAATTGCTATAATCGAATGCCATGCGAACTTTATCAACCGCTTCTCTTCATGGGTTCAAGAGTCTTCCCGCGTTCTTTTCCATCAACAAAATTTGACTTTAAGACCTTATTTAATTGAGCATCCACAGGTCCCCTAACAAGTTATCTTAAGTAAAGCAGCTAAAAAAATAATAAAAAATTGATTGCTGATTTTGGAAGTATATTTAACCATTTATTTCAAAAACGTTAAGATACATTGTTTGGACTAAGTTAGGTGTCATTATGGCCTCCTAAATTCCGACAAAATTATACAATTTAGCACCAATTGACTTTGAATCAAAATATTTTCATCCATCTGTAACTCAACTGTAATTCGATCATCACTTGGTGTAATGAGAGCAAATCAATTCTCTCGTGTGTCTCGAATAACTTCAACCTGATTCTTTTTTTTTTCTTGCTCCGTCGGCATTTTGTGGTTTTTTGACGATTGCTGTGCTGTATTTAAGTACATTTATTCACTAATGTATGTATGTTGAAACCCTAGCAAAATTTTGGACATTGTTCATTTCGATAAAGGAATGTTATTGTTACATTACATACATACAGGCATACAAACTGCATAAAAAAGAGGAAAAGAACGAGTTTCGTTTTGTGGTTTTACTTCATGCTTGCTTCTCTTCACTGATACTGAGCAGAAACATGCACAAGTTACCATTTTTTTTTTTATTTCAACAACACTTGAATGAAAAATGAAATAAGTAACAAGAGACACCATCAATGTTTATGTACGTTCATCTTTTCTGTCGTTGTCTTCCAAAATAACAAACATTTAAGTGCTGTTTTTTAATTTGAAACCACAAAAGATGCAAAACATAAAGCTAATGAGACAATGGAAGGAACGAACAGAGATAAGAGATGAAGAAAATGAAATTCAATGAATATTTTTGGAGAAAATTTATTTATTTTTTTAAGAAAATGGACGAGTTGAATAATGATTGGATAATGTGTGATTTCGAGCGTATAGCTTTTGGAATGAAGATTTTTTGTGGATCTTATATCGTCTCATGTGTGGTTGCTGGTGCATGTGAGGTTGATGAGAATGTAGATTATAGAGAAACTTTGATTTAAATTTTGAAATTTTTGAGTAAATTATGCTCATTGATTGTCTAATACCAAGACAGAAGGCTCTGTGTAGAAGTCTGTGTGATTCAAGTCATATAGAAAAGTTAGGAACCCATTTAGACTCCATTTGAACTTTATATGTGTGACTGAAGTACGACGGCATAAATCACCAAAACTTCAACATGCTATATACAGGAACTGGAAGTAGGTCAAAAATATTTTTTTTTTGTGGACGCAATTGGACACAATATGGACTTAATTCTGACAAAGTTTCAGAGCAATTGGACGCTTTATGCCGTGGTTCTTCAGTTACAACTTTATATCCCAGGCAGTATACTCTGTTCTCTTGACAGGTCTCTGGCACATTTAATTGTTAGACGCAAAGTTGCCATGACTGCACATTGAACCCTGATTTTGATCCTTTTTTATGGTTGAAAATGCTGATTTTCACAATGTGCTGTTGGAGTATGGATCCCTTTTGATACTTTGTCACTCAGAAGATGGCCACTTCCTTAAATGATGTCCACATGATCGTTAAATAGACAGAATGATTAAAATCTAGTAGAATTTGCTTGTCAGTAACTTTCAAGTGACTGTCATGTTGCTGTCATAGTCTAGCGGATGTCGCTTAATACTAAGTATGACAACCGCTTGAGTGTCATTTGAATAGAATTTAACTGTATGCCTATTGGGTAAGGATCAAACATTTATACATATGTAGGCGTTTTAGATTCAGAAACTACATTTGCTTCAATATAAATTGTATTTATACTGCAAACCTTTTTCAAATCACGAACAAAATCCAAAATTTAATGAAATCATCAACACTCAAAAAGTGTCCTTCTGTTAGTCACATTTGGAGTACAATAAACATGCTAAAATAAAATTTATAGCACAGTTTAGAAGAATTTCACATTTTATAAAAAGTATTTTTATGGCTTTACAAGAAAGATCTTCTATTTTACAGTTCATAAATAAATAAAATCTGCAAAAAAAAGTAATCAATGAACGGTAACACAATGTGCAAAAGATCCTTAAATGTCGGCTCATTACAATTGATTAGAGATTTGTCTGCTGACGACAAAATGTCTGGGTCATTGTTTATGAGAACAATAATGTCCATTCTTCAATATTAATGAAAGAATCATACACATACTTTTTTTTATAGATTTCTATTGTATTGGATCCATAACGTCTCTCTGCATTTATGTGCCTTTTTTTTTATTTGTTGCCATACGGTTCGCATCTATGAAAATCGCATTTTTGTTCTCCTTTTTTTTTGTCAATTGTTTTGTAAGTCGAGATTCTTTTTATAAAAAAAAGAAAAAAATCTGGCACAAAAACTTGTTTAAACAGATGAAATGTACGAAACAGCCCAAGTCCCAACATGATTTTTTATGTCATTTCATGAATGAATTTCTTTACAAAAGTAAAACTGCAAAAAACTTTTTTTTTGTTGCATTGTCGATGGGGCATAAGATGAATTTCTAATTTAGCGTGAAAACACCTTTACATTCTACATTCTATTGAGTCTCAAGTGCTCATTGTTGGAAGGCATTTGTGCTTATTTGAAAGTAATTTACATGACTTTTGTGCAATTGAGCTCATATGATGCGAATGGACACCCACGTTAAGTGAATAAGGAAGAATTTTTGATGAATAAAAAGGAAGAAGCCTGAGGTACAAATTATTGGAAGGAAATTTGAATGCTGAAGTTCCTGCTGATTTTCTAGGGAGGTCATTATGAGTCATAGATGCTAAATTTGCTATTTTTGTCAATTCTAACACTTGAAAATAAATTCATGAATATTGTGTCCAAAACTGAAAAAATTTCAAAAATTCAGAACCCATCCCTCACAATGACAAGTCCTAATACACCATTAAATCTTTCGCATCCCTCAAAAAAGACTCTCAAATCATTAATTAATTTCATCCCACTCGACATATTTCAATGCAAGATTATCATGCTTTATGCTGAATCAAGGCATAAAAGAGCATGAAAAATGGCAGAAGTATTGGTTCCATTGTGTTAACAATAAGAAGCTTTTGTGCTTGTTATTAAAGAACAGAAAAAATTTTTGTTTCATTCTTTTTTTTTGTCAAATCGATTGAGTTTTGGTTAAAGAAAACAGCAATAATGTATTATGAACGGAGACGACGATGAGAATTGAGAATTGAGAGGTAAATATCCAATCTATCACAGCTTTTTATTCCTTTTCATTTCATGAAGGAATGAAGAAATAGTTGAATGCAGTACAAGAAAAAAAGAACATGAGAATGAAAGGAATAAAAAGATATGCAGTGAGAACAATAGTAAGTGTCTGGCGCCAGTCCTCTGATTGTCTCTTTCACACCCAGACATCACGCTTTCTTTCTAGCCTATAGGGCTATGTTTATTGAGTATGGGCCACTTCTCTTGCTTTTATTCGACTTTTATGTGCGTTTTTATTGAGGAAAATGTGATTTTGTGATCATGTTGGAATGATCGGTTGATTGACTGTCTTGTTATGGCTTTAAATTACTCAATGCTTAGTTACTCACTTGCTTTAGAGGTTGTGCAGATGGTATGGAATCCATAGCTTCACACAAGATGGCTCTATCGCTGGCTATGGTTGGCTGATTATCAATATCAAATGCATGATCCTAACATGCAAAGATCATGCTTTTGATATAGAAAGATCACAACAGTACCTAAATTTGGTCTCTTTGACTTGATAGGGTTGCTTACTTAGACTTTTCTAAGGCGAAAATTCCGTCAAAACCAAGACTTCAGGAATCATAATTTAGCATTCATAAACTTATCAATCGGAACCTTATGTTACCCAGTTTTCATGTTGTAATTATGAGAAGAAAGAACATGTACATGCATTATAATTCAAAATGGTCTATGTCACCATCATGCTTGTACTAGGCTCTTTAGGATGAAATCAGTATCAATAGCTGCAAACTCAATTTAAATTGTTGAATTACCAGACTTTAGAATATCAAATATTAGCCACAATCTAGTTTAAGTCAAAAATGCGCCTTATTCCCTAACCGATATGACCTTCAAACTTGATCAATCTTTACCTCAATTGAAAACAATATCGAATATTATTTTATGAGATTTGATTTATTTTTATTTGATGTTTCGATGCAATCGATTTATAACACAATAGAATGGGAGAAGAAAAAATTAAAAATTTTCAAGTGATCGAGGGTGAGAAGGACATTTTTTGATCAAATGCCGATGCCATATCCCATTGTGGGATTTCATTCTATTCACAATATTACAAAAAAAGAGATTTTTATTTTTTGATAGTTGTTCTCATCGCATATATCCTTAGACATTGAGATGCTTTATTCATTTATTGGGCATTCATAAGCACACTCAACATTCCGATGTCGAAGGGATGGAATTTTCAGTTCTTTTTTTTATGAATTGATGATCTGACGGAATTTATGAGGTGAAATTTTCAAAATATGAATTGTTAAAAATTTATGAATTGCTTTATTTTCATTGGAAGGACTGCAATTAGCATTTCATTCTGAATGAATTTTTGGGTTTTATTTGTTTTGGGTTGGTGTTCTCATAGTTTTTTTGTGGGATCTTATTTGAGGTGAAAATATGACTTGAATTTGATAGCTTTCATGTTGTGTATGAAGGAGGAAAAATTTCTTTTGAGAGAGTTTTAAAGGTGAAAAACGGCGGGTGATCATTAACAATAGCAGCTGCTTATGAGGGTCACGCATCATAGCTTTATTAATGCTCACGTGTTATAAGATGCTGTGTTAATATTGAATTAAGATTGGGTGCATGCTTACAATTATTATGAAGATGCTTATGCTACAAACAAAATAAAAATTGCAAGAAATATTGCCCAAATTGATCAAAAATTCCATATAAGATGCCTTAGACAAAGATGTGGAACTGGCCTTATTGTTCAAAAATGATCGGAAATATTAGAATAGCGCCTTTTCCTGTTAGAAAAATATGCTAAGAATTTATGAAAATTCAATATTGCTTTACTTTAGTTGACGTTTTTTTTGGCTCTGGCTTTGAATTCCTTTGAATTTGGCATCAATCTGTGGTAATGAAACTATGCTAGTAGTTGACGGCATGTCAATGTCCAGTACGAATTTTTGTCCACTCGGGCAAGTCATACTCACGACATCCTGGAGCCGAATTATTGATCAAATACCTGATTTGTGCTAATCGTGTTTGAAATTGTTTCTTAAAAATTCCAAAAGCATTTCCTTAAATGATCAATAATCAAAAAATGTTCAAAAATTCTGACTCAAACTTTGGATTAACTCCAAGAAAAATACAAAAAAAAATTCTCCATCCAAACAATTTTCCCACTAAAAAAACTTTCCTAATTAATCCATAAATCTCTCAAACAATTTTCGAACATCTACAAAATTAATGATCATCCTTTCACATTTCAAAAACATTCCAGAAAAATGCGAAATGTCCAAAAATATTTTCATCCCATTGTTCAAGTCCAGCATAAAAGAATAGAACAAGATTCCTGAAGATCTCTCGAGATTTCACCAAAAAAAAGTAAAGAATATTCCCTTTTTAACTTCTTGTCGAAAACAATAATCACATAATTTTAGACACATAAAAATAAAAAGGCTATAACATAAGTAACTAAGAACTAAACACAGTGTGTATACACGCTAGGTGAAGTTAAACAATAATAAAAAAAAGCCGGCATTTCCGTTTCATTATGCGAAAAATTTCCATCGAATTGTTTTCATCACAAGATGCGCCACACATACAAACAGTCATGTTGAACATAAAGAACATAGAAGATTTCTGTTTTTTTTTTTTTGTGTACTTTTTTATGAATGAGATGAAATCCGTTTCCTAAACTCGAGAGAACTGTCGGAGTTTTTCCAGGAATGAGATCTAACTTAGATTTCTTTCGGGTATGCAATGTGCAGTCGATGGGATGATGAAGAAGAAGAAATTTCATTGAAGGAAAATGCTAGCCAATTAAGGCGCAGGCTGAATCTTGCTTTTCTATGTGGTGGAGGATTGCTTTATGGATGAATATTTTGTGGATGTGAGGAAGCTTAAGGGTTCATTTTGTCTAGGCTGTGATAATTTTTTAACATTTTTGCTGTAGGCTGCATCATTTGTCTTTGCAGGCATAGAACATGCTCTCAAGAACAGAGTAAATTGAGAGCACGTTTGCAAGCATGCCTAACTGGTACATTGAAATAGATTATGCTCTTGAGACCTTACTTCAGAGCTGCCTAATTGATTTCTGTATCTAGATAGATATTGAATTCTCTATTATGGAAAACAGAGTTGGCAAGACTCCATTGCGGAGATGTTTCCACTGGAGTCCGAACTCTCAAAGTCCTGTCCACTCGGTATAAGGTCATATTACGGGCAGTCTGAGACAACGATTGTTACACATATAATCCTCAATCCAGGCCTCAATCAATGACAATTCATCAGCTACACCAGCAGTGATCATCCAACAAGAAATATCCTTAAATCCAAGCATTTTCCCCTCTAATGCACCCTAAAACCCAAACTAAACACCAACAACAGCTACCTTACTTACTAATCTAATCCATATTATATCAAGTGGATATAGAATATACAGGAATAGGAATCAAAAAAACATAAGGTGCTGCTTACACATGCACATTCATTAATTATGGCTCTTAAAATTCCAAAAACGTTTTTTTTTTTAACTTTTTTATTTTATTTCATTTAATTTTTTTTTATTTCTGTTCCTTCTTTCTCTCCTGCTTACTCAATTCATCTCGTCTATCTGTGCATCTTTCTAGTGTTTGCCCTTTAATTTAATAACTCTAAACATTTTTATTTTCTTATTATTCATGGCATTTGATATAATAATAGATCATTCAACGAATGAAGAATAACAAAATAATTTATATATAAAGAAAATTTATCTTAAAATGGTGATCTTGACATGATTCTTGAACCGTATTCAAAATTCTAACAGCACTTTCCATATAGTGCCTTGGCACTCTTCTGATGTTTGATGTTGTGGATTAGGTGTTAGTTGGAAAATGGGGGGATTCTTGTGGCAGTTTGTCTCGGTAGTGTTTCTATAGCATGAACTGATAAAATTTATGAAATGACAAGCACATGCTCAGTCAAGCCTTAAGTCTGCCTTAAGTACCGAAATTCTTTGTTTAGCCACTGCATGAACTTACTCATAAGTTCACAATTTATTGGAAAGATTTAGGATCAACTTTAAATTTTCAAGAGCGTAACAATTCGTTTTAGATAGCAAAGGATCACGAGGACGGCCATAGAACTCATACAAGGAAGCTGTTGATTTGAGACAGGATGTTGCATTTGATATTGGATATTGGTAAGCGATTGCAAGTGAAAGAGTCAGTTTCAGGCGACATTTGAGGGAGGCAATGGATCACAATTGACCTAATCACCGGACAAATAAGTAGGTAGCAATCCTCAGCTCCAGAAATTTACAACATCTTCAGTTAAAATTCAAATGCGTCCCATACTCCTAAGTCACTCAACCTCATACATCACTCAATTTTCATTCTTTAAGGCGCTCACAAACATTTTTTTTTGTGATAAATTGCTTTTTGGTGGCCGTGGCAAGAAGGAAATGATCACAGTGCGACTGCGTATAACATTAGACACATAGCAGAACAACAACAGAAGAAGAGAAAAAAGAAATGAAAATAATATGAAATAGAAGTTGAGGAATTGGGGAGGATGCCGTTTATCATTCATCCGTATAATTGTTTGATCGCCGTTTTTCCATCATTTCTTACCAGTCAGCCATGATTTATCTAATATAATAATAGATGATTGATTTCATCTCAATTTTAATTTAATATTATGCCATGAATATGAATCGCATTTATGGCTGGGTTTTTATGTTTTGTTCCATTTTGGAGTCGTTTGTTGAGACTTTTTTTTTGTGCTGCTAAATCCAATAAAAATTGAGGGTTTTGATAAAGCATAAAATCCTTTTTTTTTTTGGATGCAGCATTTTTCGCCTTTTGTCTGGAAGATTTTTTTGATAATTATTATTAGCAAAATTTTTGTTTCTAATCTTAATTAAATTGCCATTTAGATGCAGACTAAATTATATGTGGATATAAAAGCTGTTTTTAATCTCTTTTATGTCGATAATTAAGACTAAAAAGTATTCTTTTGAGGTTCTTAATTCATAAATTAGTTTTTTTTTGACTGGCATCCAAACTGAGAAATCTTTTGAATGTTCCACTTGTAATGTGGCAAATTTGCAGTTTAGTATAAAGATTAGGGTCCATGAAAGATGGAACAGTACTGATTTTGTTGTCATACTCTTTGTTGCCATGCTGCTTGACAGTTCGGGCTAGAGCAAAATCAACTCTTGGATAAACGAACTATTGTATCCTAGCTTTCAGCTCTATCTTATCCCACCTAAGGATTTATGTACGGAGACCAAAATTTACTAGTTAATATTCCTCGAGACCGAGTCTTCGTTGAGTTCCCTTGCAGTGTTGGTATCGGTATCAAAAATTTGTCTTGACTGTGACTTCAGTAAGCTCTAATACCACTCCATTCATTTATAGAATTTTAATATAGATCTAATTATTTCCTTCACGATAAATTGTCTGTTTATATAATCAATGCTGATATTATCATGGTTGAGGTGATAACTTCAATTCACACACAATAACTGACAGTCATGCAGAACTATCTACAATAGTTTAATTTAGTAATTTATAAAGAAAACTATTGATATGCCTGTAAGTAGTCAAACCACTAATTATGCAGGATGTTTAAATCATTTCCAGATAGCTAATAAACTTTTTTAAAACAAGATCCTAGGATTGGAGTTTTCAATTTTTCAGAGCACGAATTCATATGAATGCTTGAATCTAGATTGGAACTGTTTAAATACTATGCATGTTCTACTTGAAAAAATATGAGGTGAAGAATTAACAACCATAAAAAGAGCAAAATTCTATTAATTGATTAGACAGCAATAGAAAAAGTCAATCACAAAATTCAGATGGTTCATAGATCAAGACAGATGTAAACAATAAGTTAAGAAAACAAGAAGGTAAATGGCACCATAAGCTAATCATAATACAGATACTTAATACAATTACCAGTATTAAACATTTAACTACTCAACAAGGCATCATCGTTACCAAGTTATCATCATTAAGCTAAAGCTCCTTACTTCCAATCGCTACTTAAGCTTTAAATGGCAGCTAATAATACAAGAATAAATTAGCAAAATTTATTAATAACCCCGAGGTCACACAACAAAGAAAAAAGATTAAATAATCTTCTAAAGAGTTGGACAACAAATAATGTCATATTCACACATTTTGCACATTTTTTTGTTCTCGAAAAAAAGAAAAAAGCAAAATAATTCTTATGTCTACTTTTGTTCTTCAATCTTCACACCCCTTATTTCTAATCTCTTAAAGAATGCATTTTTATTTTTAAGAAGAAGAAGTAAAACTGAACATTAAATATTAATTTGCCGACAAAAGGTATTTTTAATGTTGTTATTTCGCATCACATATTTTCTGCTCCTTCAAGAACAGAGGGTCAATTCTCAAATCTTGAGATATATGCCCAACATACACATTTTTTTGTGTGTTATTTTTAAGGTAAAAATATATATATACACACAATATTTGCTTGCATTGTTCACTGAATAGAGAAAAATATGTTCTTAAATAATAAACTTAATACTTACAATCACAAAGTGTCCTGCTGTGATGACCAAAAAAAATTTTCATTTCATTGTTCATTCGGGTTTGTTGTGCATTTTACTGTATGTTGTATTTTATTTTACATTATTTCTCTCTTTATACTTAGATTAAGTTAGTAAGGTACTGTCGGTTTGGGAATAGGACGCATTTATTTAGGGTTTGTCCTTACTTGCTTAGTTACATGCTTAGCAATGCCAACCGTGACAATCTGTGATCTAAGGTCTCTCTCAGTTGACATCTAAAACTGACTCTATCGCAGGCTGCCGCTAGCTAATTGCCAATAGGAAGTGGTATTTGAAATTTATGACACAAACCCGAGCAGCACACTATGTTTAATTGCGACTACATTCTGCAGCTCGGGTTAAATTCTAGAAAACTAAAAGTCAAGTGCTTTGCAAGTGTCTAAGAACATAACCTGCAAATTACAAGGAATTATCCATCACTTGGCATATTCATATCTTTTTTGTCCAAACTCTTTTGGGCCATGGCACACGTTATACGGTTCATGCAATTTCTAAAAAAATTTGACGGTGCTCTGGTGTGCTCTGGCACAGATTGTTGCCAACACTGAACAATATTTATTAAAATTAGTTCAAAAATTAACTACCCAAAATTCACAAAATTCCCACTTTCCAACCTCTTATTCACCAAACAGCCCAAAGTGTCATCCATCCTGCCTCACATTACATGTCCTCTTTAAAATTTATTGATGTGCAGAAATATCGGTGTTAAATGATTTTTCTTTCTTGAGAGACTTTTTGGTGTTAAAAATTATTGAATGCCATTCATATAGCTTCAGCAAATGCCTTATAATTTATCTTTTTAACCTTCAATTTAATGCTTCTTTTGAAAAATTGCTTTTAAAGTACTTTGCTCCTTTTTGCCTTTAGTTGAAGATGATTTTTTGATGATTTGGAAAATTTATAATGACTATTTGATATTTTTATGCATGTGTTGCATGTTTGGGATTGATTTTGATTTGATTATGAGAATTTAATGATGTTAAGATGTGATGAACAGATGTTTTGGGTAAGGGAAGGTGCTAAATTGAAGAGCTTTTTGAATATTATTTTAGTGACAGTTTGAATTCGCTGCTGGTCATTGATTGTAAGATTCTTGAAATGAATATTAATCAGTCTAAACAAAATGATTGAGATTAGAATTTGTGGTAATCCACTAAAATAATGGAAGTGCTTTGTAAAGTCTAACTCTTCTCTCAGTTTTTGAATTTAAATTGATATAAAAATCTTGTAAAAATCAAAAGCTTCTACTTAACTTAGAATGAATTTTGCATGAACGCCGAAGTTCTACTCCAACATATACTAACCTCGTGGTCGAGAAATTCAATCACAACCACAATGTGTCATTATTTGATGTGAAGTCGAACGAGGACCTTAACCAGAATCAGAACCAGAACAGTGAGTTATCCTAGCAAGCCGCTATGGGGCCTAGTAAGAGAACTAGACTATAACTAACAATAATAACCAAGGCTAAACGGGAACAGATAAATGACGACGACTCAACTGACGAGAACCAGCGATAGAGCCAACTTTAGGTACCATCTGAGTTCCCTTCTTGAGGTTTCCACTTTGAGTAATAATTAATAGCTCCGTATACCCAGCATCCGTTTTAAAGTTTGAATTTGGTTTAAACCCAACAATTTTCTTATTTTGTCAGTTCAATCACCAAACATCCCACCCACAAGTTTTACACTCAATCAAAATATTTTTCAATATAGCAATTATCTCCAACAATGCCTCATCCTCAATTCAGTAACTGCTCACTTTCTTCTAATCTCCAATAATTACACCATTTCACTTTTCGTCTACCTAAAGAAATTCCTAATCGCACATTTAAAATCTCATCTAAATCCTTTAACTGTACATCTTTAAAATAAAGAACAAGAAATTCACAAATCCCAACTTCCTTTTTTTTGCACAATAGAACGAAAAAAATGGAATTTAATGAAATCCAAATCTTCTCATTGTGCCTAAATTCGATATTTACAAACAGAACTAAAAAGTTTTTCATTTTCTCTTTTCATCGATGTTCATGTTGGGTCCATTTCATCAGCATCATCAAGATTGCTCTTTCATCCTATCCACTTGAATTGTCGAAAAAATGGTAAGGAAAAAAAAAGGACAATAGATTACAGCAATGCCTGTGACTATGAGAAAGTAGAAAGACATTTCAGGCTAGATATGGGAACGGAATGCATTTTTTATGTGGTGTCATGGGAAAGTATTTCATGAGAAAGTTCCGCAATTTTTTATGAGAATTTTTTAAACATTTTATTAAGTCCTAAAAATATAAAATTCCATGTGCTGAGCTTCATCTGATGGAAATTGCGTGGGTTTGTACAACTAATTTGCTAATTATTATACTGAATGAGCAGTACATATCAATGCATTCATACATAAAAATGATTAAATTGTTTTTCACAAGAATAAATAACATAATGAGACTTAATGAGCATACCCGTACATGAACTCACATCGAATAAAATATACGAATGGGGATATCATATATCAACACATCATTATATTGCTACCTACTCAATTGCTTCCTCACATCTTCAGTAAAGTCGCCTACATTATTTCATCAGAAATTACGGTTCAGTGGATATGGTTGTACAGGCAACAAGCACAAATACCCATCCTAATTTTTATTATTTTACTTCTTCTTAAGCTCACATTAATGTGATTATAGTGCAGACAACACAACACAAAAACACAAAGAAAATTATGGATAATCATTCGGTGATTTATCCATAAAAATGAACATAAGGCTCATTCATTCATGAATACTGGATGTTTCTCAATGAAAATATCTTCTCGATTCTAACAAAAAATCGGAAAGGAAGCGAACTAAATGCTTTTTTTTTCAGTAAAAAGTATCAATTAACAGTGAGCATGTGAGTTTAGTGGTCTATATAAAGGTAGCTTCTAAATGCGCATTGAATGATTTTTTACGGCAATAACGGACCTTTGTGAACAAATATTTGTTTGCAGATTATGGTCGCTTGAATTAACAGTTTTGAGGGTTTAATGTGATCATTAGAAAATTGGATTGTTTTCTTAGAAAAGCTTCAATATTGATGTAGAATGTTCACTTGTTTGAGTTTTGTGAACCTCAAATTATTGAGTCGTTTAGCACATTTGGTTAGCATTCAAAGTCGACTCATATTTTGTATGACTCAAGTGGACTCGACTTTACCTAAAAATCGAGTCTAGTTGGAGCTAAATTACGTAAATTTGAGACAAATGTGCTACTTAATTAAAGAATACTTTGGTGTTAATGATACATCCACGACTTACCTGACATAGTGCCCAAAGCTGGCTCTATCACTGGCTTCAGTTTGCCAAATTTCAAATGACAAATTCAACATTGTCATTATCAACATTCCAAGAGATCTATGTACATCAATGCCCAAGAGGCACTCAGCAAGAAAAAGTCGTAGAATATTATCTCCAGGTCAACAACGATAAGTAAGTATCCACACAGATCAACTGTGAACCATTACCTTCCTTATATGATGCCTTAAGTTAGTCTTATCGCTGAATCAAACCTCAATTATTTATTTACAATACCACAACTTGTTTATACACAAAGCAAAAATCACATAAAAATCAGCAAATTATGTACAACAAACCACACAACCGACAAGCATCATAATTATAGAAATCAAATAACTACAAATTTATTAACTTCCAATAACACGCCAATAATAGTCATAAATACATGTTTGACAAGCATCGATAAAGCCGAACTTAATTCCACGCTTCTCTCACTCACATAAAGCCCCCCCGAATGGAAAGAAGTAGTAGAAAAGTATAAAAAAGATTCAATAATGTGGTCAAAAAAATTGAAAGATTATCGCACACATAAAACTTTTTATTTCTGACCTGTGTGTGTAATTCGATATATTAATTACATTGTTCTCTCATTTCGTTCGCTTCCCTACAAACATGTTAACAAGATAATGATTGGACTGCCGAATTGCTTCCATCTATACGTTGTAAATTAAAAGCTATATCTTTTTCTGTTCTGTTTGTTACTTCTTGTTTTTTTTTCGGTTTAAGCGCAGCATACAGGAAAGAAGAAAACATTAACAAATTTAAGATTTTTAAAAATTGATAATTTAATCTATGGTTGTATGATTTTCTTCATGTTGGTCTTGTGGTTCTTAGGTAAATTTTGTCAGGATTTGCAATATTTCTTAACAGACAATGAGGGTACTCATGGGTATATTCAATCAATATAATTGAAGATTCAAAATTTTCTGAGGGTACTTAAGGTGCATGCTCATTGTCTGTTCAGGTTTCGATGTGCAATTAGTGACAGAGATGAATGTCAGCTAAACGTGTGAAAATAATACAAATTTGGACAAACTAGGTGAAAGAGCCAGCAGTGACAGCAGTACAAATGACAAACTTTAAAAGAGCCAGCAACAGAGTCATTTAAAAACCTTTTATTGCAATATTATATAGGAAGCCACCACAGGAAGCCATCATAGAAAGCCATCAGGAATATGAACTCATACAAGTAGTTAGTTCCCCCAAGCACACCTATACCTCAAGTATTTCGAGCAAAATTCTGAAATTCTCTCAAAATCATCACAAGGACATCCTCATCACAGATAGTGTGTAATAATGAAAATAATTATCTCATTTTGTTCAATCCCATAAGCGCACACATTGGGTATATCATGTATTAACAAAAATTTATGTTGTTAATGAGCATTGAAGGAAATTTTTTCAAATTGTTAATTTTTGAGATAAAAATCTCAACAGGGATTGTGCAGACGTGAAAATCCAACTGTCTGTAGATTTTTTGGTTTTGTGCTCATTTCTTGGAAACCTTAAAAGAATTAAATCATTGGCTGAGAAAAATTTTATTGTGAAATTTTTTGTGGTTTTCATGACGCAGTGCGCAAGAGGATGCTTTGACTGATTTGCAGTCATTTGAATAAATTTTTCAAGAAATTCATTAAAAATTCAAAATTTACAAAAAAGTCTCATTCATAAAAATTCCACAAAACTTTCAAAAATTATGCAACTTTCAAAAATGCACCAAAATTCACTCGCACGCTCTTCCGAGCATCAACATATGTCCATCCCATTTGATCTTCTCTCAGCACGTTTTACTCTTACTCAATTTTTAAATTTTTTTTCTTTTATTCTTTTCCACAAATTCAGTTGGTGAGAAGAACAAATGAGAGAGAATCTGTGTAAATTTTGGAGGCGGTTATCAATATTGGCTTTTTTTTGGACACTGTGTAATTGTATGTGTGTGAGTGTGAATATGAAAAAAAGTTTATTGAGGAGATCAAAAAATGAAAAAAGCTCCGAATGAGGAATTAAAGAATTGAGAGAATTTTTTTTTGTGTAAAAGAAATGAATGGAAATATTTTGTGAATTGGAATGGACTTTTTTTGTATGAATTGAAAAGGCTTTGGATTTTATGGCTTATTGATAATGTCTAAATTTGTGCATTTTGATGGTTTTTGGGCTTAATGGGTTCATTTAATCAGTTTTTGTCAATTTTTTGTGGGTTAAAACTGAGATGGTTCGATGATCATGTGATTATGTTTCCCGAATAACGGGGTCTAATGACGGCGTGACTCTGATTGAATGCTGAATTCGATATGAATTCTACCATGTCAGTAACTAGCCAGCCAGTGCTATTTAGGTTATTATAACTTGATAAGCTGTACAATTTGACTTATAATTCGCTGTATTGAAGACAAAAGTCTAGATGAGGTTAAGGTATCTTAACGGCATCTGACTACAATTTTAAATTGATTTAAGATTCTCATGTTTTTAGGAAATTAGGAGCTTCTTATTTTAATTTATAGATGATTCAGTCATCTTTGAAGTAGCTGATGTCCCACTATATTGACAGAAATTCAAAAAAATTATTATCAAATTGATCATCATTTTTCATCAGCTTTTAAGCATCAAGTCCATCCACATTCCAAGCTCAAAAAAGAATCCACACCAAGAACTTTTCATTGAAAAATCTCAATTTATCAAAATAATACACCCAAAAAAAAAGAGCAGACATAAATTCAGCAGTAACATCTCAACAACAATGGCACAATTTTCTATAAAACACATTTTCAGGCGCCCCGAATCCTACATCGAGTACAATAGATGAGCATTGAAATAATATATATATGAATCTGCATCTGCTCCATGCAGAGGGCCTTCGAATCTATTGTTGATTGTCAACAAATTAACAAAAAAGTCAACCTACATTGAAGAATTCCTCAACAATTTATTGATCTGTTTTCATTCAATTCGGCACGTCTTCATCTATTTACACAAAACATTGAGAACGAAAATAAAAGAAAATGAAGAAAAAAAAGAGAATTTTTTGTTGTTGTTGTTAAAAAAATTCCATCTTTTTATTTTATTTTCTGTTAAATACCTTTGATGATGAAAAAGTGCAGAAATAAATAAAGGAATATAGAACACTTGATTGATGATGACTTCATTATAGGATGAAAATTATTTTTTTCACTGGAAGTACAGAAAAATTATTGTTTTTTTGCTCCCTTTTTTCGGTAAGAAACAAACAAACAGTTCAAAATATTGAGGCCACATGCATAGTCAATTATTTAGAAGGTTAGGTAAGATGTTTGGATGCTGAGGTGCTATGTTAGTTTTTTTGTGACCTGTGTGGGTCTACATGATCGAAATTTTGATAATTAAGACAGAATTTCCAATTTTTTGCCGACTAAACTAGTAAGTCACAATTTACAGCACCAAAAACCCCCCACAGTCATCCTCAAAGCTCATTAATATTAAAATTAACATTATTAAAATATAAATTACATCTACATAATTCACAAAAGTGTCAAGGCTCACAAGTCACAAGCTTTAAAATGTCATATAAGAATAATTTTCACATTTTCTCTCTCACACATTCTCCACATTGGTATCATCATCCACATCACTATGAAAACGACACAAGAATGCATAATAATGGGTAAAAGGCATGTGCATTAAATAAATGCGCATGCATTCATCCTTGCACTGTTGTTGAAAAATTATTCAATGTGATGTAACGATTCAAAAACTGATAACAAATAAAAATGAGGAAAGAGGTGAATATTTTTTGTTCATATAAAAAAATATATATATGCGCATACATATTTTTATTGATGCCGGGATGTATATGATTTTAAATGAGATGCTGGATGATTGGAAAGTTGTCAGTTTTTGCAATTTCCTACTATAGTGCATGACCAAGCATTTAGAATGTGTCTTATATGTGATTATTTACTTGGATTACTTAATGTCTCTCAAGATGTCACTGGTATCCCTACCAACTATGCATCGTCAGTTTTTCAACTTCGACAAATTTTCCAGATAGAGATATCTTAATCTAAATACTATCCTGAGGCCAGAGACTTACAACACAACAATCATAACTCAAATTGGAAATACAATAAAATTCATATTCGCCCAGAATAGGGTTTATTTTCTGCAGGTTTGCACTTTTTGACGAGCTATAAGACAGAGTTAGCAAGAAAACTAGCAGACAATCAACATGACTTCAAGAGCAGAATAAACTGATAGCACACTCGAGAGCATGCTTAACTAGTATATTAACATAAGCATGACAAGATTTTGAAATCATGCTCTTCGTTTGTTAGGGGACTTTGGTAGTCTGACCTCCCAAATATGCCAAGAAGGCGTCTTCACTGGAATGCGGACTCCAGGGATTTCCACATATCACAACTTTCGAACTCGAAAAAATAAATCCAGATTTTAATGTAGTTTTTAGTCCACGAAGTCACAATGCGCCCCAACTGTGGAATCCTGCCAACTCTACTATAAGGTTAAGAGTAAATTGGAATAAATCACATTAATTGGGATAAAATGTTAAGAATATTATATGATCCTACGCATCGGAAGCACAGAAAATACATAATTACATTTTTAGAGCGAACCCACAATAAAAAGCATTTCACCATCATGTGCATCTCGGGAATAAATTTTTATAGTTGACTCTATGGTTACAGCAAAGCGACACACACATAGAATATTGAAGGAGCAGAACGAAGAAAACGAGCTCGTTTAAGTGAGATGGAAAGAATGGTAGGAAAAAAAAGGAGAGAAGCATCAGATAAATATTGTTTGGTGCAATAAATCACAGCATGAACACCCTGATGTTTCGGCAAATATTTAGTGTTAAAGAAGAAAAAAAAAACACCTTTTTGTAAAAAATAAAAAATAAAAAAAAAGCAGCAAAGAGGAAAGAAAGTATTCAATTTTTGTTCACAATGCACAACCCGAAAATGAAGAAGAAAATAAAAAATAAAATTCAGAATGTGTAAATGAATATTGGCAACTACATTCTCTCTCGGTACTTGAGTGAAAAATTTCTTAATATGAAGAAGAAAAATTAAGCATTTTATTTTTATGCCTGTTCAACTTGCAACAATGCGATTTATTATGGCTGACAATATTTATGGGAAAAAACTGATCTTAATCTACCCATGTTGACCGTAAAGTGAAAATATTTACATACCATGAGCAATAACATTGACAGTCGCCAAGTATGTGAATAATTTTATTATTTTTTAACGTGTATATATGCTGATATGATTCTCATGCTACCTAACAGATGAGATGAGAAATAATATTTTTTTTTTCTATTATTTTGAATATCAACAAATCATCCTTCTTAACATGACACACATGAGAATCAATTTATCAATCAGAATGTAGAAATGAAAAAAGAATTCTTTTGTGTGGAATTAAACATACACAAAAAAAATTTGTTACAAAATGAGTAAGCACTTCTAGTCTATGTAATAATTTTTTTTTTTTATTTGAAGTGAGAAGCGATCGCATTGCTATTGATGTTGATGGAATAATGGAAATAAGAACAAGATTATAGAGGTGGGAATGAAGTCATTGAGACATCACAATTATGAAATTTTGGATTTCCTTTTTGGATGTTTTTTTGAAATTTTCCGATATCATAATTGAAATGATTGACCAAAAACTGAAAATCTGACAAAAATTCAAATTTTTGGGAAATTATCCCATTGATCGGGATAAAATTTGGGGTACCAAAAAACTGGCCAAAAACTAAAAATCTGACAGAAATTCAATTTTTTTGGATACCAACTAATGAATCAGGTATAAACCTAATGCGTAGAGAATATAATATAGAAAATGTAGAAATTTTTCTGGACAAAATAGTTTTGCTCGATATAGAGTCCCATATTGGGATCAACTCAAAAAAAACGGAAAATTGATCCTTCATCCCAAATCATTCAACAGTCATTTACCAATTAACTCCAATTAAACTCTAATAATCATCATGTACCACCATGACTTTATTTCCAATTATTTTTAAACTTTACAATCAAGCATCATAAAAATACCATAACAACAATGTTACATCTCAATTATATCGTTAGTCACTTTGACATGAACGAGAGATCAAAAATAAAAGTTGAAAAAAGAGAAATGAAGAAATTTGTTCTTTTTGCCGACAAAATTCCACATAAGAGAGATAAAAACACACACATTTATAATGTGATTGAACAAAAAAAAGTAAATAAGCTAAATGTTTCATTCAACAAAAAATTATATGAGTTTTTGCTTCTTGATGGCTGAAAAAGAGCAAATGGTTTGGTTTGGATGGATAGTCGGACCGTTACAGCTGGAATTAGATGATGTTGGAATTTGGAAAATTATCTAAAAATTTAATAATTTTTGAAATTTTGCATCAAAAAATCCACAAAAATCATGAAAAATCCCAAAAAATCAACACCAACGGTCCGAACAAACCAAAAAACCCAATCCCAATCTCCTTCAAAATTAATTCCTCAATTTTATTTCGTTTTCAAAAAACCAACAAATCAAGAAAACAAAGGAGAAGGCAAAACACACAAATTCATATAGGACAGACTCTATAATTTATCTCACCATTATTCTAAGCTCATAAGCAATTGAATAGACAAACAAAAAAGAGCAACCATTCATCTATAATAGAGATGACGATGATTTTTTATTCCTTGATTGTTTCAAAAAAATGAAGTTAAAGAAAGAAACGAAGAAACTGCTTTTGAGTTTAAGTTCCCATATATCTCACATAAAAAAAAAATCATAATAAGGAATCAGTGTGAATTCTATTTTAACTCAAATCTAACAAGCAGAAGTCATAGCAGAACATTCTTTACTCCCTGCCAGCATAAAAAAGGAGGCCCAAAGCGTCAAAAAAAAGTGAACGTTCCATTTGCGCAGAGTGTGTGAGGTCGAATATCATCAATGTGTGTAGATTTAGAGAAGAAATAAATAAAAATTTTGAGGTACATGTGCCTTGTGGATATTTTGTCAGGGATTGAGGTTTTGAGAACAGGGCGAAATCGACTTGAATACGCTCTGGTTTGGTAAAAACCGATTAAAATTGGTTTGGAATTTTTTTCTGCTGATTCTTGTGAAGTATAACATTTTATATACTTTTCAAGTGGTTCTGAGAAAAGTCAGATGTCGCCTGAAACTGGCTCTATCGCTGGCTTCCGCTTGCTAATTTCCAATACCAAATACAGTATTCTGTCTGTCCACAGCTTTCTTCCATGAATTATTTGGACGTCCTTGTGATCTTTTGCCAGCTACAAAGTCAAATTTGAAGGCCTAAGCGAACTGTGCCGACCTCAATTTGGCTTCGAATTCTAGATTCATGTGCTGATGGAATAATGCCTCAAATATCCCAAAAAACTAAATTTCCATAATTCTTTCAAGATCCAAAAATCACAATTTTAAGTCAAAATTCTCACAAAATCTCCACAAGGCATCCAAAAACTTACATTGACTTGACTGACTAAATGACTTATAAGGAGGTATATAGAGAGAATTACTCTTTTCACCTGAGAATAAACTAGCGATGATGTATGATTATGCCTTCTTTTTTGTACGTTTCTCATTTCTTTTGTTTTGCCTTCTTCTTATGCCTCAATGTTTTATGTCTTTACACACCGGTGTGGCGATTGAAATGATTAAGCCTTCACTCTATTTAATCTACCTTTTGTTAAAGGCACATATATACAAAATTGATTGGATTGCTCCCGACTTAATTAATTACAACGGAATGAGATTACACCTCACAAATGGCGAGAAAATTGAAATTTTTTCAGTTTGTTTACTGGATGGGCTTTACCTGCGTGAAAAGGGACTGATTTAATTATTTATGGGATATAAATTTGTACAAAATATTTTCTAAATATTATGGGAAAGTGTGGAAAATTTTGATTTTACATAGTCATGCGTTGACTGGCGTTGATGAATTTACATGCTATGTTGGAGTGAGTGTCCTTAGACTGTTACTAATAATGCATCTTAATGCAAGGTCGCAGCTGTAAAAAATGGTTGCTTCTTTTTTGGAAAAACGGTAGTGTTTTGGGAATTGAGAATGAGTATTGTGGATATAGCGCATATTACTTGACTACTTGTAATTTTTTGGCACTGAATAGTTCCGGATAGTCAGTCTGTCAGTCTGTCAGTTAGTCAGTCTGTCAGTTAGTCAGTTAGTCAGTCTGTCAGTTAGTCAGTCTGTCAGTTAGTCAGTCTGTCAGTTAGTCAGTCTGTCAGTTAGTCAGTCTGTCAGTTAGTCAGTCTGTCAGTTAGTCAGTCTGTCAGTTAGTCAGTCTGTCAGTTAGTCAGTCTGTCAGTTAGTCAGTCTGTCAGTTAGTCAGTCTGTCAGTTAGTCAGTCTGTCAGTTAGTCAGTCTGTCAATTAGTCAGTCTGTCAGTCAGTCTGTCAGTTAGTCAGTCTGTCAGTTAGTCAGTCTGTCAGTTAGTCAGTCTGTCAGTTAGTCAGTCTGTCAGTTAGTCAGTCTGTCAGTTAGTCAGTCTGTCAGTTAGTCAGTCTGTCAGTTAGTCAGTCTGTCAGTTAGTCAGTCTGTCAGTTAGTCAGTCTGTCAGTTAGTCAGTCTGTCAGTCTGTCAGTCTGTCAGTTAGTCAGTTAGTCAGTCTGTCAGTTAGTCAGTCAGTAGTCAGTCTGTCAGTTAGTCAGTCTGTCAGTCAGTCTCAGTTAGTCAGTCTGTCAGTCAGTTAGTCAGTCTGTTCAGTCTGTCCGTCAGTCAGTCTGTCCGTCAGTCAGTCAGTCTGTCCTTCAGTCAGTCTGTCCGTCAGTCAGTCTGTCCGTCAGTCAGTCTGTCCGTCAGTCAGTCTGTCCGTCAGTCAGTCTGTCCGTCAGTCAGTCTGTCCGTCAGTCAGTCTGTCCGTCAGTCAGTCTGTCCGTCAGTCAGTCTGTCAGTCAGTCAGTCTGTCAGTTAGTCAGTTAGTCAGTCTGTCAGTTAGTCAGTCTGTCAGTTAGTCAGTCTGTCAGTTAGTCTGTAGTCAGTCTAGTCAGTCTGTCAGTTAGTCAGTCTGTCAGTTAGTCAGTCTGTCAGTTAGTCAGTCTGTCAGTTAGTCAGTCTGTCAGTTAGTCAGTCTGTCAGTTAGTCAGTCTGTCAGTTAGTCAGTCTGTCAGTTAGTCAGTCTGTCAGTTAGTCAGTTAGTCAGTCTGTCAGTTAGTCAGTTTGTCAGTTAGTCAGTCTGTCAGTTAGTCAGTCTGTCAGTTAGTCAGTCTGTCAGTCTGTCAGTCTGTCAGTTAGTCAGTTAGTCAGTCTGTCAGTTAGTCAGTCTGTCAGTTAGTCAGTCTGTCAGTTAGTCAGTCTGTGTCAGTTAGTCAGTCTGTCAGTCTGTCAGTTAGTCAGTCTCTGTCAGTTAATCAGTCTCTGTCAGTTAGTCAGTTAGTCAGTCTCTGTCAGTTAGTCTGTTATTCAGTCTGTCAGTTAGTCAGTCTGTCAGACAGACAAACAAGAAACAGCTCAAAACTTCATTTATATCCAAAATCAACCCCCTCAAAAACCCATAAAAAATCGGCAACAAAAACATCAACAAAAAAATTGACATGCCAATAGAAAAAGCAATAAGAAAGGAAGAGAAATGAAGGAATAGATTGGTAGGAGGACATTCGGTTATGTGAATAACAATAGAAGGATTAAAATGACAAAGAAATGAACCGTGACAATGTTCTCACTCTTAAACCCGTAATACAAAAACACGGAGGCCTTTTAACAACCAGATTAGTGCTGTTTTGTCAAACTTATCTTTTGTCCATCAATTTTAAAGATTTTTTTCTTGTTCTTTTATTATTCTTTCGTTTGTGCGATGTGTCTTCGTCTACCTGTCGAAATTTATAAAGTTATAAGTTTAAAAATGACAATTATAGGATTTATTTAAATGAGTTTTAATTGCTGTTTCAACTTTATTGGCTGTAAAATACGCAAATGTATTCTTTGACACCTTAAAGTTAATTTTGAGCAGCTAAAAATCCAAAAAAATTCAAAAAAGTCAAAAATTTCAAAACATTCCAAAAAACCTTCAAAAACCAATTTCCTTTTCATGTCCTAACATGATTATCGAACAATGATGCATGCAATACCTCAAAAAACTATAGTTTTAAAATCGAGGCGAGAAGCCCGCATGCATTGTAAGTATCCAATACTGTTGTAACATACTAGTAGCAACCTTGAGCATCACAGTCATTTTCGTTGAAGGAGAACACATTAAGGGTGTTAAAAATGTATTTTATGTGCATTCTTAGGGGGGCCCATGCTGCACACATTCTGAAACGCAATAATGAAGTTGTTATAAGGACTTGTATATGCACACATACAGTAAACTATCTTAAACAACAGAAAAATATAAAAGTTTACTTGATGAGCCTCACACAAAACTGAAAATATTCATCACAGCAAGGTGTCTTCATCGTTCAATATTCTTTTCATTCGTTTCTGTTGCTTTTTTTCAAACATTATTCTCTAGTGAGACCCAAAAAGGCCACCGTTGTGTGAGGAACTATACAACAATAATTTGTTTGTTATGTGATTAACCGACACGTAAGATAAAAAAAGAGGAAAATTGCCTTTTAGTCAACTCTATCTATAAATAAATAGATAGATAAAGGAATAAATAAAGATAGTGGCATGTTAAGGATTTTTTTGAAGTCATTGTGAAGGATTTCTGTTATTTTTTTCAATTTTATGAAAGGGTTATGGAAAATAAAATATTGAATGATTTTTTGTTAAGAATATAAATTCGTTAACTCAAATTGAAAGAACTGAAAATAACTGTCAAATCCAAAATAATGACATAGAAGCACAATGCAACAAACCGCATTTTTTCCCCATAAATGGGTCGAAGTAAGTATTTATGATGTCCCTAGGGCAACTTTGTGTCTTACCATTGATATGGCGCAATATCGGTGCCCTAGTGAATACACTTTTTGAATACATGCATTCCAGTTCAGATTAAAACCTATTAAGGCATTAGCCATACTAGGAAATTTACCCGAATAACACAAGTTGATCAACTGGCCCGAAATCCGACACCAGACCAGCGAGGCTTTGGTATGGTACAGTATGCTGGATTAAAATCGATTCTGGCACAAAATCACAATCACGCGAGCATTTAGTCAGATTTTTGTTCTAATTACCGATTTGTGTTATTAGTGATTGTCGTAGTTACTTATTAAGGTTTGCTTGAGAAACAGACCTAGATACCCATCAACATTACGGTGAGTGTCCAATGTTTTGGCAGCTGTTTTGGTTCTTGGGTAAGATTGTCATAAGCAACCATCCCGAACAGCTCAATATGATCACCAAACCATTGGTCCGTCACTGTATCAACGATAAGACACGAAGTTGCCCTAGCAGCATTGTAACGACTAAATTCAAAATATTTTTATTGGCGAAAAATGCGGTTAATTTTTTAACTAAAAGTCAAGTTCCTCTCATAACTACATCCCTTCACAAAACTCATAAAGTCAACAACACCAGTAACACAAATTTAAAAATAATTCTCAGCATCAGTACATCAAAATTACATCTCATTTAACAAATCGTTTAATCATAAAAAATGGACTTAAGAAGCATGAAAAGAACGAGTACCAGAAACAATTGTATATCGAATTCAAATCACATGAGAAAAGTAGTCAAACATGTTGAAAATGAAACTTAATTTTTAAATATGATTTTTTTTAAAAAAAGAAGCTAAAATATGAATGCAATGGATTTAAAGAAGTGAGAATACACGTTATATTATGTTTCTATCCTCATTCGTTTTGTCAGAATATTTTCAAAAAAATATAAAATCTTATTTCTTATGACTTAATCAATCATTTATTGATTTGATCGCATCACACCACACTGATCGAGTTGAATTCTTTTTGAGTTTTTTCTTCTTTTAAGGCATTTCCAATTTCTTCTCTTTTATTTGAATGTTGAAGACATCAACTAAGAATGAATGGAATATAAAGGCATAAAGTATTTATTTCTTTTACCTGTCCGTATGTTAAGTGGCATAAATAATTCAGGAATCTGTTTTGCTTACTATATTCAAACCATAAAGAGAAGTCATTTTGGAAGCAACGGATCAGGAATAATTTTCACAAACTATTTAAAGGGATTTTGGATACATTTATGCTTATTTTTGTGAGATTTTCAAGGATATGTGTCATGGTAGAATGGAAATTATTTTCAAATTTAAAAAATTGGTTGCTGTTGCTTCAGAGTGAGAGTTTTTCGGAAACTAACCTTGAAAAATTAGATGCTGTTAGATTTTTAGAGAGATTGTAAAGATGAAGCAGTTAAGATATCAATAAGCAGAAGATGAGATTTTGTGCAAAATGCTGCATCGAATGCCGTTTTTAAGTATTTTCATATTGTTTCAATGGTGATGCTGATAGACATTGTTATACAAAAAAAAAATTGAATAAATTATAACTACAAATAACGTATCTTGGTTTGTTGGGGATTTTTACGTTTATAGTCAAATGTCATGGCCGGTTGACACAAATTGAAATTATGTCTGTCCTGAAGCTTCGAAGCTTGTTGCGACAGGGTTCTTGTAATGGCCTATTAACGGTATATCTTTGAAATTGAAGTAGGACGATGGGATACATAATATAGTCGAATAACCTCTGATAGCTCTGTGGTAGGTGCATGCGACTAGACATCGTAAGACGTGGGCTCGATCCCCGCTCGGGATTCATTTTTCAAATTTGTACTTTTTGGTAGATTAGCTAACCACTGAGGGTCCTTGAGACTGAGAGCAAGACTTTCAAGTATCCCTTACAGTCTAGGTATCAGCTTCGAAAATTGTTCCAAGACCCAACCTGAAACTGCAATAATATTAACCATAACGATCTCACCTATCTTACATCCAGGACACATTATTCAGACAATACTTGTTTAATCAAGAACAATTCCAAATATCTCAAAATCCAATTCCTATCTTCAATCTTCAAACCTAACAAATGATCATCCTCATAGACAATAATTCTTCTATATCACATAATATCCATCACAGCAATTCATCAAACACCTCAAATCAATCCATATAAAAAATCAAACACATCAAACTACAAATAAAGTATCAAACATCACAAAAAAGAAGAAAAGAAAAAAAAATTGTTCACTTTCTGTTTATTAAACACGACATAATAATAACATATAAAAGTGGAATCAATCGACAACAAAGAAGCGATCATTTTCATTCCCATATTATTTTGTTATTGAATATAAATAAGATTATTATATTAAGCTGAGCTGGTGTGTCTCTCTTCTCGTCTTTTTTTTTATTTGTTGTCTTAAACAAGCCGAAAGAATCAAACGACACAATTCAATTTGACTTTAATAGGATTTTGATACATCAAGATTTATATTATTAAAATAAATATATAGAGTAGTGTAATTTTGATTTTAAATTGGAGGAGAGATGGAGCGCATTTGGGTTGTTTAACCGAGAGGCTCACGATGTAAAAATGGAAGAAAAACTGGCACGAGTCCATCATGACTCTGACTACAATCCAGATCCGATTAATAATGGAGACAAGTCGACCTGAAGTCAGATTTTCTTGCAATTACTCCGAATCATGATGACTTTGTGTAGTCTGCTCTAATAACGGTAAGGCGCAAATTTGCCCTGACGACACCGTGATGCCGACTTTCTACTCATTTTTTACGGCAAAAATTACCGATTTGCCTCGTTGTGCTGCTCGAGCATTGTGCGAATTCTTGTAGTATCGACAGCAATCTAATATGATTTAGAAATCGGGTCTCTAGAGGAAATCAAACCGACTAACTCACAAAAGAGTGTTCTCAGTCTGTTGCCTAATCACTCGATCGCAAAGGTCTTACATTCGTACTGTGAGATTTGTCTATGTATGACTTGATATCTCAGATTCCACTTTGCTCATGCACTACAATTAACAGTTTTATTAAATGTCTCATAACCAATTCTGTCATCCATTCTCAGCCACTCAGCCAGACATTCCACACCAACTTAACTATCACCAAATTTAAATAATGCTTCCTATAAACTCAGTTTGCTTCTGTCAAACTCATAAAAATGTTTATTCTCATTACAGTATTCATTTCATACCATAAAGAAAAAAATGATGACGATGATAATGACGGCGACTTGATGGACATGTAAAAATGTAATAAAAAGAAAAGATGTGAAAGAAAGTAATGGAAGGGATGAAGATGATCATAAAATTCACAAGAATAATGCTTCTTTATCACTTAGGAACCACAAAAAAAAGCGAGAATATGTTTTGAGGATTCACTGGAATTGATTTGCATGAGGAGCGTAAGCATGCATGAGAAGTAGCGCTAAGATTAGAGAGACGATGAACGGCTTCACCGACGGAGGTCAAAAAATATTAATTTAATTCATCACCGACCAAAAAAATCCATTTATAGATTGCAGTAAAAAAAACCACACAGCTTTAAATTATTCTTTCACATTCTTTTTTAATTTTATGATCTGTAAAGTTGCATATTATCATAATATAAGGAACCGCTCGCTTAATCGATAATCATTTCCAAAAAATTATTATTTTGAGCTTCCATGCGTAAACTTCTGTGACTGGTTTTATATGAAATTTGTCCAAAATTGCAGGCATGTTGCCTTGGACGAACTATAAGGTTAAGCTGTAACCTGTAGGCATTTGCATCTAAAATGTAGGAAATGCAAGCCTGTAATTCTTTACTGGGCCGTAACCTTTTATTTCTAAAATAATTTAAATACATCAAAGAGTGGAGAAGCCGAAGACAGTCTGACCCCATAACTGACTAAATGTCAAGTGATATTCACTTGTGGCATTCATAACCTAATACACAGCTGGCGATCAATACATATATTTTAGACACCTCCTCCGTTCATGGGACTTTTGCTTGAATTTCGACTTGATTTTGAACAAAATTTCATCATATTTTGACCAAATTTTGGGTTTAATTGACCAAACTCTTAAGATTTAGATGGATTTTCGTAATTGTCCTATTTAAATTCTGATCCATGATCCAAAGAAGGTATCAGTAGATAAAGTAACCTTCTCGAGATTTTGACGAACTTTCACCAAAATTTTCACGAAATTCTGAAGAAATTTGACAAAATTTTGGATGATTTTTGTTCGAAATCACGCTAATTTTCGGTCTATTTTGGTCGATTCCAAGAGATTCTAAGTTGCTTTATTGTATCTCTTGAACCTTTTAATTTTGAAAAAATTGTGAGACACCTTCAGATGTCTTTGACATCCAAACTCAAGAGTCATACAAAATCCCAATCAGCCAGAAGTTCTACATCCCCTTACATCCCCCAATCTTTACCATCATTCAATATTCATATTTTGTATGGATCAACTTTACAATGTTGCATGCAAATTTTTTACTAACAAAAATCTCACATTTTATTTGTCCACAAAAAGTGACGCAATCAATCGATTTTTTATCGATCTTTTTTATAACTTCTTTTGCGAACTCCGTCTCGGCAGTAAGACCTCATTTGTGGAACCCATAAAGTAAATTTGATTTTTTTCTCTTTACTAATTTTTTCGCGTCTGCTAAATGATTTGGTTTTAATTTTATTTTATATTTTTCTGTTATTTATTTCATTCGTATACCAAAGTATTTAAAGACCACACACGCACGAGATTGAAAAATGCCAGAAATTTTTGTCGATTGTTTAATTCTTTTTTTGGCTGATAAAATTAAATAGTCATCAAATGTGGATGATTTAAACACAATTTTGTTTTGGGTTTCTCGAAGATTTGGCTGATAAAAAATTAAGTCATATTGAGAATGAGAAAGGTTTGGTGCCTAATGTTTTGCGGTTTTAGCATTTAGATATAAATTATGGTTTAATTTTGCTGTTTGCTTAAAAATCTTGTAAGGAATTCTGATTAAAAGAGTTTTAAAATTGGCATTTAAAGCACCTACCTCATGGTCACATTGAAACCACACGAGATAATTCACAAAACAATACCTCTCATCATCAAAATACCCCACAGATATTCAAATCCAGATAACAATCTGTATCAGAACAATATTCGAATTTGCAATCCATATTGAAATTCAATAATTAACAAATTAAAATGCAATCGCATCAAAATATTTAAATTTTTGCACATCCATCATCAATATTCAAGCAATTTACAATTTGCGCGGGAATCATTTCTGCTGAACAATATCAATTTTCATCACTATAGCGTGCTAATCTCATTTTACATGTGGCAATTTCATAATGATCTTATTGTGTTCTTATTATTCGATAAATCTGCAATTAAAACAAATAAAATTTCATTTTTTTTTTCGATTTTGCACAAATAATCGCATTTAATCTGAATAATAAATTGCGATGTATGCGCTGTGAATCCCCGCGAATATAATCCAGTGATCAATAAAACATTGTATTGAAACGAAAGAAAAGAAGGGATTTTTGTTGGGGATTTTGTTAGGTTTTAAGTTTGATATTGGACATTTTGAATGTATTTGTAAGTAAAATTGATAACAATTTAATCAGTTTTTTTCATACTTTGGTGTCAGTTGGTCGAATAATTTTCGGTTGTTAGTGTTAAAAAAGTTCTTAATTCAGTTCTAAGTCCAAGGCTATAAGTCGACGTGAATTTTGTATGGAGTTGAGTCGGCAAAAGTAGAATTTCTCATACAAAATTCGAATCAAGTTCAAAATTTGATTCTAACCTAGAAATCCATCATTTCCAAATCAAGTAAGTTCCAAATAATTCTGACAAAATTACCACAAAAGCATCTCAAGTGAGAAAAGTTTGTAAGTCGAAGCACAATTGAAATTAGATGCAAATAACAGAGTCAGAGATGAGTTTAACAATTCCCATGAAATATGAAATTTGTAAGGCGAGTTGGAGATGTTTAGGTATTTTTTAATGATTATCGGGGACGTAAAATCTCTCAACTTTACTGTATTTTTTTTCTCGTTCGATTCTTTCTTCACTCCCGTGTTGTATGTACAAAAAATAAAAAAAAAAGTATTCGCACGCATTGTTTTGTTAAATAACAAAAGGCAATAGTCAGTGAATCGATGAATTTGAATATATCGGTGAATTTACTGACTTATAAATTTAATGCAAGGTGGATGCACTTGGGGTGAATTTTAAATTCGTTCTGGATTTTTTCATGATTTTTTACAATTTTTCCAAATTTTCCGGAATCCAAAAATTCCAAAATATTTTAAAATCTACGAAATTATTTTTGCCAGTTTCAGAGTTGACATGATTTCATAGTCCAAAATGACCACTATAGTACCTAAAAGTGGTCTCTGTGCCTGATAAGGTCCACCCTAAAAATTGCCCCTCCGTCCTCCATTTAACAACTCAACAATTATTTATACCTTTTCAATGGTACAATATTGAATATTGCAGCACCGATCGATCGATCGATGTGTCCACCAAACAAAAGAAATAAAGAAAGAAATCTTTAAAATAATATATGCTCAATTGGAGACTCGAAAGAATGCGTGTAAAAAAAAATAATATTGTACTAAAAAAATGTGTGCAATTCTTATCGTAAATTCAAGTATGTTAACATATAAAATTATTTTTATTATGAGAGACGTTTTCAGAATGAAGGAAGAAAGGAAATGAAATAAGAATAAAAGGAATGAGCAGAGTCTCGTGAGACTTTACTAATAAAATAAATGTTGAGTTAAATATGCATGGAAAATTGTTCAGTGACTAGAGGGGATGTGCCCGTTGTTTTTGATAATTTTTTGAATTATTTGAGAAAATTAGGTCAATTTGTCGGTCATCCGTAATTTAATGGGACGTACGGCTAACACCAGTTGAATAAACTGGAGAATATTGCTGTATTCATTTAATCTACATAAATAATTTTATTCCTCAAAACTTTCCACTGTACTTAGGCTAACCATCTGCTCAAACAAATGTTAAAGCCTTACTTTTCACCAAAAAAACCATCAAATTGAAGAAATTATCAGAAATAATCCATAAGCTTCCTTGAAAAGGTTATAATCAAATCTTAGTTTCAGCAGATCCCTCTTCCATGCATCATAACCAGATTATGGTTAGCCTACACATCTGCCACTACGTCTCATAAAATTAACAAATGTGTAACAACAAGAAGTGCTAATCAAAGTCTAAAAATAAACTCTTTTATTCCGAAAATAAACTGTGAAAATAACATTCAATGCTAAAAATAAATACCATGTCCAAAAATAGCCTTTCATTTTTATTCAAGATCTTCAAGATTTCCAAGAAATAGTTGACGATCTTTTATTGGAATAACAATTTTACGTTGTTGTGATAAAAAATTGTAAAAAATATTCCACTGATGTAGCCAAAATATTCCATTGATTTAAATAAAATTTTCCATACTCTGGTGATAATAAGAATGGTCTATAAGTTCTCATTCAAATATTTCTTGGTTTAATTGAGTGTAAGTCTGTTGTCTCACATTGAGAACATCTGAATCAAGCTCTTTCCTTCTATCTACGGGGCACAGACCTACTTGATACTCCATCGAAACCTTTTAATAATTTTGAGATATTAAGGACTTAAGCGCTCATTCGACACTTCTAATTCAGGTATTCTTCAAAAAATGTACTGAATTTTCAATTTTAGAACAGATTTCTCCAAGTATGGTGTGGTATAGATCCACAATATTGCCATATTAGGTGTCAAACTACACTGTTCCAGTGATGTGTTTATACCGTACCATACGTTAGAATTAGTCATCAACTGGTTGTCAACTGGTCATTAACTAGTCATCAGCTAATTATAACGTATTTTTGTCCATTCGGGAAACCAGAACCCAAGAAATCGACCATTTGTCCTCTTAAACATACCCAAATAACAAACTCTATCCTTTTACAATACCACCTTATCAGCATAAAATCCTTCACAAAAATCAAAAAACTTAAACGCAGTACAGAAAAAAAAAGTTCGAATGTCGCATGAAAAATAAAAAAAAAAAAAAGAGTTTAAAAGACGACAGCGACAAAAATTCCATTTCACAATCTTTATATTATTACTTTTTTCACTCATTGAACAAAAGGTTTGAAACCACATGTGGTTTCTACATTCTCGCGGGTCATCAAAAGTTCATAACAATCCACATAATATTATCGCTGCCTAAAAAAAATATACTGTTCATATAATATAGCCTTAATTTACCATTCTCACTCTTGTGGAGATTATTGGTGAGAGAATGGAAAATTTTGCAGGGATTGTGTTGGACGTTTTTGGATGTTTGGGGATTTAATAATGTTTGGGAGCTTATAGATTAGTCATTGACTATTTGGAACTATTACAATTCCATAAAGCCAGCCCTACATTGATGAGGTAGAAAATTTGATCGATCAATTTGGTAGACACACAGAGAGTCGTACACGTAGTAAAAAAGGTGACAAATCTAGCTCCAAGCTGACGTGAAGTTGGCCTTGAACCTGTTTCAAGGACAATATAAATTACTTAACCCTATAGTACATCAATTGTCACTGCGAGGGTACGGTACCCTAGAGGGCCCCATAAGCCGACAACTGCGACAATATTCGGGCAAATCCGGCTTCAAGCTTGACTTACGACAGCAAGGGACTGTTTTGTTTTTTACTTTTTACTCGTCTAGCGCTTTCAAGAGAAATTGATGCTTATGATGAAATTATACATGAAATCGGGGCCAGTAAGATGTTTCAAATGTGATTTATAACTAATTAACGTCTAATTCTAAGGTCGATTAGTTGCAATTGGATATTATTACCAGCGGATTGAGACAACACGTTGTAATTAGACTTGTAACTAAACATTGTCTTTGATCACACGGTTACTAGTACAACATACAGCAAATACAACAAGAATTCTTCAAATTTGCATCATCAATCAAATACGAATCCAAAATGCGACGACAACGTTTCATCTCTTTTGGGTGTCACAAATTGAGTAGGTATCCAAAAAAGAGCTCCTTACTTTTTGACAAGTCGGTTTATTTTATTTTTTTATTTCATCACCAAGCACAGTCAGACGGTTTCATAAAGTGAAATTAGATGCAACAACAATGAAAAAAAGACAAAACGAAAGATACATCTGACTGAGTCATTTTGTATGTGGTTCAAAATAGTTCTGTAACTTAATACATTTTTTCTCATATGATGTCATATTCGTTGTCTTTTTGTTTCACGTCCTCAAATGACACTTTTTAATGATCTGTTGAGAGATGTTTGCTGTTGATTGGGACGGAAAGAGTTGAATTGGATTTTGGATGTTTCTGGATTTTTGTGGGGTTATTAGCACAGTTTTGGGGACTTTTAAGACATCCCTGGAATTTATGCCCGATGCATAACTTTTAAAATCAGCAATATTTCGATTATTTCCCCCCAACTTCCATGGTTTCCAATGACATCAAATGAGAAATCTTTTTTCTGTTTTCAATGTCTGAGAAAATAGACATCAATTGCATCAAACGTGATTTTTATGAAAATTTTTATCATATTTCATTTGAAAATTTTTCAAATGTGCTTAATTTGAGCTGTTTATGAGCTGATTTATTATAAAACTATGTAGGAGGTTTGACATTTGTTTAAACTAATTGGCGGCTTATTGTTTTTGTGAAATGGAATTTTTGGGAACTTCATTTTCGCTGAAAATTTCTTTTGCGTGATTCAGAATTAGAGTGAAATGATTGATTTTAAGGTTGTCTGACTCTAGACCATTTTGAATTATTTTTGTCAAAATTTACGGTAATTTGGTTCATAATTCAACTTGAGCAACACAAACGGAGCCTTTAAGACTCGATGAAGAAACCAACCTGAGCGACACAACCCGATTAAAAGCAGGGAATTGACCGTCAAGATGCCGTCAGGGCAACTTACCGTCTTACTCGTCTTTCCGTTAATAAGGTGACCTGACGGTAATATTCGGGGCAAATAAAACGGCTTCTCATTGATCTTAATAAATGGCGAAATGGAGATTAAAGCTGCTCCGCAGAGCCTTTTTCATATGTGTCGCTATGACAAAAAATTATAAATTTCAATTCAGACTTTCAAAACTAAACTTGAAATTCTCTAAAACTTTCCATTAAAGCAAAGTTCAACATCAATTAAATTTTCCACATCTCGTAAAGTTCTCACTGGAAATTCCAGTTTATTACAGCCTCAAAATAAATGCGCCTAAGTCATTCACATCGAACATCTCGTTCTGTTCATTATGATCCCAATCTCAGTATACAACAAAATTGTACACAAATTGTAAACACAACATCGAGATTGAGAACAATAGTTTGTTTACAAATTTTTCATCATGTAACTTGTAGTCTTGACTGCAACTACTGTAATTTGATTTTAACTTTGTACTGGCACGAAGATAATAAAAAAAAAGATGAATAACATTTGATCGCCTAGTTATAATTAGAATTATGATGATTAGATTCATAATTGGAAATTGGATCTTATGGGAATTTGATGTAGCAAATGGAAATTTTTTGCATCGAGAAACTTGCCAGTCATTGATGTGTCATAGAATTGCCCTAAACCTATCGATTACTCAAAAAGTACAATTCAATTACTGTAATGATCAGACTTAACACATAGACGACAGGTGATGATTAATCCATATGCAATGAGGCTGATTAATAGACATGTGATTCAAGAGAATATGCAAAAACCTCCACGCTGCTCTCTTAATTTATTCGTGTTTTCTCCACTAGTAATTTATTCACTACTGAACGTGTTAATCGACTGTATTAAGGTAAAATGACAATAATTGACTGAAATATGAATGGGAATTAAGCAAATTAGTTGAATATTGATGGCGCTATGAGAATCCGTTTTATTGGAAATTTTATTTGCTGTAAATAATTATTGATTATGATATTAAGTATCTCAATTGAGTAGGCTTTAACTGGATATATTAGTGAATTATTCAACAGATTCCCTTGTAAATGAGAATTCTCGATACAGAGACTAAAACTTCCCGGTTGCGATATTGACAAGCCAGTTAAAATCTGAAATTCTCGATTCTCGATCTTGGCTTCCCGGTTGCGATATCGACAAATTTCGAGAATACGGGAAATTTCCTTGTATCCTCCTGTAGCGACACAATGTGATTAATAGAATTTTGTCATAAAAATGAGTCGAAATTAGCCGTAATGATGTAGTCAGGACTGCTATGCATCTTACCGTTAATACGTCGACATTGCGGTGATCTCTTGGTCTCAGTCTCGGTTCTGGCTCCTGTGTCGGTTCTGGTCCCATTCTTGGTTCTGGTCAAAGTTTCGGTTCTGGCCAAAGGCTCGGTTCTGGTCTCAGTCTCGGATCTGCTTTCAGTCTCGGTCCTTGTTCCGATCTCGGTTCTGATCCCGACCTCGGTCCTGATGTCGCTCTCGAGATTTTGTCAAAACTGAGACTTGGGGAAACCCCACTTGCAATAAGAATGAATAATTTAGTTTACTTGATAGATCAATTTCACACTTCCATTGCATTCAATAATATCCATTATCAATTATAACTTGCAATTTAATTCCATACCTGACAACATTCCTCAACAGCAAAAAAAGCAAAAAAAACCAAATCAAAATCTACATTTAAACCCTCATAACACCGTTCGCGCATAATTTCAGAAGAATCACAGTTAGTCAGCATTATTTAATCCCAATATTTACACATTAAGTGATTTACTTTGCATTTGACGCTATTTGGATGAATGAAGAATTTACGTACAGAGAAAAAAAAAGTGTCATCGATACAATTTCGTTTGTAAATAGACGTCATTTGAAATTATGTAAACGTAATGAGCATATTTATGTACATAAAGTCGTCACACCTTTTTTGGATCTTTCTCTCTCTCAACTGGATTTCATTTCGTGTTTGGTAAATAGTGAGAATATTGAGTATAAAAAAATTTATTTGTCAAGTCACAAATCAAATAAAAGAAATTCTCTTCATACATGAATAAGCTCTTGAACTTCACATACATATTAAGGCCCTTATTACATTCATGTCGTTGCCGTCTTTTTTGTTTTACATTTCACATGTGTATCATTTATATGAGTGCTGTTTCCTATACACGAATGAGAAAAAAAATCTCTATGAATGAAGCAGGTTGAATGAATTGAAGAAAACGACAATCGGACGATGGACCAAGTTTTTATATATTTACATTATCTCTTGATTGAGTGTTTAAGTGCTGTTTTTAGAGTTGTTAACAGTTTTATGATCATTAGCAATTAAAAGGCATTCAACTGGACTGTTTTAAGATTTTTATTTTATTTCAGTTTTAGAACTTAAGTGGAAGTTTATTGCCAAATGATTCTTTACATGACACTTATGAGATTGCTTCTTGTTTGCTTTATTGTGTGAGATGATGACTGGATGTTCACTGTCATTCGTCCGACAAAGGGATTTTTAATTTGTTGATTTTATGTTGGATGTCCCGAGCGACACAATATGTATATAGTGCTTGAAGGGGCCAGTCTAATCAGGTAGGAGACAGGCTAGGACGGACTGCGAATAACATTCTTTTGTAACACATATTTAAGCGTCATAAATGAAGAAGGGTTCGATACGGGACTATTAAAGGCTTCGTCAAAGCTCTGTTATTAGCACCAGATTGAGGTCCCTCAATATTTCATTCATACTGCTCCCAAATAGAGGAACATTCTGCATTTGTGTCGATCGGGATGTAATCAATAAATTCATTGAACTTTTAGGGTTGATGAGTTGTGTTCGGGATGTTAAGTCTCGTTTATGAATTATGTGCTTAAGCGACTTGGAAGCTCACTGATTAAATGGTTAGTATCGAAGAACTGCAGTAGAAGCAAAATGAGCAATCTTCGATACAAAGTAGTAGAATTTGTCGTTTTTCGACTTATAGGTAATGAGAATCAAACTCATAAACTCTGATCTTAATCGATATGCTTCAAAACAAGGAGTTCTAGTTTGAGGTATTATAGCCGGAATGACACATGCAATTTAGGCCTCCATAGGGAGACGGCTTCCATTTGGTGTTGATAAAGGAGCTTTAGAGCCTTAATAGCTCCGTAATTGAGCCTTCTTCATCTGTGTCATTCAAGGAACTTTATAAGTAGTCTGTTTGGTGTCCTTAATACTGACTTTATGTATATAAATAAAACTTACTCTTTATCTATAATTTAACCTTGCAAAGACTGCATCAACAATTGTCAATTGCATAAAAAAAAGTCCCCTGATGTAAAATCACCACACGCCACAAACTATTCAAATGCCAACTTAAATACTCATCCATTATTATCACTCATCTATTAATATCTTCATAATTTCATGCAATTACTCACTCGGTCATAACGCATCACCTCAAAAGTGTCATTAAACGGTCTTCAACGGTAGAAGAAGTAAAAATTTACCCAATTATGAAGTCATCCACAAATGAAATTCATAAATGAATAATATGAGTACTATGTGCTAATGATTAAAGGAAACAGACATTAATTTTGTGGCTTTTATGGTGAATTTAAAGTAAATGCAACGCATTTTCAGTCAGTATTACGGTACATTTGTGTTGGCGCCATTTATGGAAATAAAATTTGATGACTTTTATGGAATCTAATGAGAAATAGCTTGCAGACTCATAGACTGTGGGTGGAATTGAGTCAAGTAAATATTTTAAGTGAGATCAATGAGCTTTTTTGGAGTTTGTGCGTTAAGATGACGATTTTATTTGGATGGGAATTTGTTATATTGGAATTTAAATTGGGAATTTCAGAATTGAAGGAATTATTAGTAATTTAAATTCAATTTGGTTGCATTTGGAGGTCTGTTGGGTCAACTTATGTGAATTTCGAATGACGCAAGCTGCGTAATCGATCAAAAATCCGCCCGAGGCTTGTGTGAGTCTCTCTAGCTTCTCGATTCGATTTAAACCTTTCCAGACGTGACTCTGTCTTACTGCCAGATTCTGTTTAGATTCAGCACATTACCAGCGTTATTCTATCCTGGTGCCAGAGTTTGGATCGATTATCTGACTTGTGCTATTCAGGAATAGCATGGTGTGGGATTTAAACCAAAATCCAGAGTCACCTCGGTCCCGTACCAGCATTTGAACTGATTAACAGACTATTCGGGCCTTTCGAGTTATTCGAGAAAAGCACAAGAATTTACATTAACCCAGTCTACACCCACAGTAGTCGCTTTAACACCTCATTAACCACCAAAATTTCATTTTATCTGATTCAACAAAAGACACATCCACATCAATCCATTAAGAATCGTTTATGACGCAATCTCAAAAAAATCACAAACATTTGCAATCTTGCGGAATTTCACAATGTAAGCACATTACAATGATAGTGAAGCACCTCCACTATTACGCCACTTTTGTTATTAAACTAATTACTTTCTTATCACTAAAAACTCGATTTTAATTTGCAGTAAAATTTACAGTAAAACTAAATATTAGCTTAGACTATAATCAATTAGTCATCGAGATATTACTTAATTTTCACCATTATTCATTTATGAATTCTTAAAAATTGTTGAGATTTTGTTAAGTGTTTTTAGGAATGAAGAGTCGTCGGCTTGAAGTCTATGGGATTTTATATGATATCTTATGGATGATGAGTTAGAATTAAAGACTGATTATTCAAATTTTTCTTAGAAGCAATTGTAATTAATTTTCTAGCCCTGAATTTCCAGTTTTAGTAAATTATTTTACAAAAAGACAAGCACCATAAAATTATTCCAGAGAAATTTCATTGAACAGCATGTGAGTCTTGCACATTTGCATAAACGCGAAATGATCATCATAAACTTCACACCTGAATACAATCTTAATAGTCGTTGAATATTATTTATTAAATAACGTTTATTATGTAGTTACACCACATTTAAGCTTTAATGACATCAATATCAATGTTTAATTATCAGCTATTTTTATAATAATGCATATGTGATATTTCTTAAGAATTAAACGTCGCTTTCTTACTCACGAGATAGTCACGTATTTTTATACGTTATGTCAATTTACCTTAAACGGCATTAAAATTCATACGATATTCTTCTTTGGTTAGTTAAATACAAATTTCGCGTGGCGCTTTTGATGATTAAGAAGATGTAATGACGTTGGTGCTTAAAACTTGTTCATTCCTAATAAATTGTTGGCAATTATTGGTAAATATAGGTCAGTGATGGAGTTTATATATAGATCTGCAATCAATGAGCATACAACAAGCCCATTTTTTGAGCCATGACATTGGGGCTGATATAAGTATTACTTTTATTCCATGTTAGAATTTTATCTTGTTTGAAAAAAAGTCAATGTTGTTCTTTAATAAGAATAAAGTTAAAGGATTAAGATAAAGAAGACAATCGACACAAATTCTAATTTATGAATTTTAGATTTTCGTAAATGTACCCGATTGGTTCATTATTAAATCAAGTAGTCTTAACAATTGAGCATACTTGTTGGTATTGTAAAAGGCTCAGTGAGGGTGTACTTATATACTCAGGTTGCCCATCCCGGAGTCAAGCGGGTCATATGAAATATACATTTTTGAACGCCGCCAAAAAGCAACTTCTAAATAAATGCTCTTACTTCCTGATCTGCAGCAGTATGGCTAACATTCCTTAACAAATGATGAGCATACTCACCTAAAAGAACGTGCTCATTAATAAAATCAATCAATATAATTAAGCATGCTTAATTTTGAAAACATAGACATGATCATGCTCCTTGTCTACATGAGATTTAAGATTGTGCCGATCGGATATGTTTACATATACCAAAAGTACTTAAATCGTGATAATCCGGTTAAATACCTTCAAGAAATGTTAACTACATAAAAATTAAAGACATCAGACTGCTTACCTAATCTGAGAAGAAAATATAAAGATTTTTGCGTTAAATTTCCTTCCGTAAATGCCATCACAATTTAAACAGCAGTTTACTATTCAAATTACTTTCAATTTCTCTATAATCATAACCAACTACAGTCAATAACTACCAATAAAACCAAGCCATAAAAATCAACTTTTTTTTCTTAAGAAACAGCCTTGAAAAATCTTCCAGCTAGAGCAACTTTAAAGTCACAACTAAGTAAATGTAAGTAATGCTTTTTTGACGTCAATTGACACAGTTATGATTCATTCCAACAGAATAATCAAACAATAGTTACGTTCTGTAATGAGACTTCTTTTAGTCATGTGGGAAACCCCAAATAGTATTTCTATACAATATTAGATGATGCTACGGAACTAAGTTGTATGAGTTTACACGATTTTAGATGATAATCTCTGGTAACGATTTTCAAGTACTGTATGATACTGCAAAAATAAGGTTTTTGATTGAAACTCATCAGTTTATAAAATAAATTCTGATTGGTTTAATTTGACTTTTGTAATGAAATCCGCTTAAAATTATTTAATAATCCGGTTCGGATTGGTGTTATTCATCAACATAATTCATGCTAATTACGTCATTAGAAATTTTTTGATTGAAATTGATCTTTAAAACAGGATTAAGGTACCGTAATTGATTTTTTGTTTATTGAAGTCTAAAGAATGAACGCAGTGTTGAAAGATGACTATGAATTTGTATCAAAATGTCGAATTTAGACGACGAAACTTCATACAAAATTCAATATAATAGACTTCGAGGTCTTAAATGAAGAGAGGAGTCGAATTAAATTTTCCAGAAACCTAAACCTGGTCGAATCTGAGATTGCAAGAGAATTCTTCTTAGTCTCGGGCTTAACAAGTCTTTCGAGTATCCTTTACCCAAATATGGCTATTGAAGCATTATAATCTTACTTTCTTACTGGAACCATGCTTCAACTTGAAGCCTAGGTTGGTACAAAATGCTTTCCATCTAACTTTATTTCTGACCGAATCACAAAGCTTGTACAAATTCTCAGTTTTGACATTTAACTGGCATTCCTTCATTACCGTCCTACGCAATGTGGCTTGAAACATTGTAATAACTAATGGTTAAATAAGGTATAATCAGGGCAACACAACTTCAAATAACAAACTGTGCCTCATATAAATTATAACCAAAATACAGGTCAATTATGTAGGAAATGCATAAACTGCATACATCGATGAATCAAAAAAACTTGTTTATTAATTAAATTATCGTCGTACTCAAAACAGGAAGTATCGAAAAGAAGAGACACAAAAAGGCATGAGCGCTCGATAATAATTCAGCTGTTACTGATTTATAGCGAATTTCCATGAAAAGTCAATGTGTTAAGTCGACAAGGAGGTTTGTCTACTCACCGGAATTGATATCATTTTTAGCATGCATATTTACAGTTGGATATACGAAAATAACGCAAAACTTCTTATTCTTAGAATATTTAAGTGAGTCAGAATTTATAAGTGCTTATCAGTAAAAATGCGCTCAATTCAAAATCAAATCCCCAACCTATCCCAATTCCAATTTACTTTTTTCTTCATCTTCGCATCACCGACAACCAACATCAAAATTGGTTTGAATAATGACGCCACTAAATAAGTCCCAATGTATGTATTTATGGATGCGAATGATGATGATAATATTTGATTATGCATCTGGTAATTTTATAGATACGGTATGTATGCCGGCAGATTATTAATTTATTGTTGGCACTTCCTAAGGAACGAATGAGACATAACGACGATACGACATAATGACGGTTCACAACGATAGTAATTATTAATTATTGAGACGAGTATAAATGCAATTATTGGTATTTTATAGTATCGCTAATTATTTCTCGTTGTTATGTAAATTGTCAAAGAATTTTTTCGAATTTTTTATTTTGTTGGACACAAAAAAGTTTACAGATCTGATTCAGAGCAACGTGAAAATTTAATTAGTAATTTTTTTTTTTTGACGCTATGTATTCACTTACTTAATGTTTTGTTCATTTTAATTAGCACATCGCTACGTCATCAGCGATTATTATTCCAATTAACAGTTTTTTAACTTAATATTGCTGGTTAATTTCTGGATATTAGTAGATTAAACTTGCAAAAAACCCGCTATATGTTATTGATCGTCATTGGTTTGTGATTTCTGTATCAAATTATTATTTTGGTTCAGATAAAGTTGAATGATCTTAATGGTATGTTTAGATGTTTATTGAAGATTTATAGAAAAATTGCATGATATTATGACTGCTTAAAGGATTTCTATGTTATAATATAATTTTATTGATTCTGGTTCTTAAAAGTTCCTGTAAAGATATGTTCTAGTAGAAGTTATTTAGGAATTTAAAGAATTAATGGCACACTTAACATCTAGAGATAAATTGTTGGTCAAGATAGAGAGATAAATTGAGAATTTTAAAACAAAGATTTGTGTCACAATAGAACAAATTGAGTTGTCGCTATGAACAAAGGTCGTGAAACCCACACGATACTACATAAGGATAATAATTACTTACTTACTTACTTCGCTGTACGTACATATCAATTGTGATCCATGGCCTGTGTCAGATGGTACCCAAAACTACTTCTATCACTGGTTTCCGCTTGCCAAGTTCAATACAAAGTCCCCATCAACAGCTTCCTCCCAAGAGTTCCGTCTACGAACTATTATACCACAAGAGTCAGATATAAAGACCTTATTCAATGGAGCTTCTGCCAAGTCTCCTAATAGCATATCTAGCCCATCGAAGCCTATTCACTTTACCTCTTTTTATTGTATCAGACTCTCGATAGAGTTAACTATCTATAGAGGAAGATGATACCTAATAACCTCTATTTCAGTGTAGCTTGATTTTTAAAAATTCTAATTCTAATAATATTTGGTTAAAAACAGATTTAGCAGAATTTGAGTACCTAGACTTCAAAAATTTAAAGAGATGCCTTCACTGAAGTCTCTATTGATCCGTCCTCCACTTTTTTGATGGCGTTTTCACATTGAAGTTCTATCAACTCTGGTTTTAAACAAGATAATAGTGTCAATCTGGATTAGCAATGTATTACATGCTTTAATTTGCTATGCTGATAATAAAACACAATTTCATCAAATTTTCAAATTTAAAATGTACTACAATAAATGTCTAACTTAGCAAGCAATTGAGCTACAATCTTTCTTATTATCAACATGGCATCACATCGATATTCCGATATCCAAGCTTTCGACATTAAACCGTAAATAATTTAAAATTGATATACAAAAGTAAGCAAATTTCCTCAGGTTAAATAAATGAAATCTTAATTAATAATAACTTTTAGAGGCAGAAGCAAATCGCACGCTTACAAAATTATAACTTCCGTTGAACTAATTTGTGCCTTAAAAGGATTTTCTATTACCATAAATGACTTGCATAAAGCATGATGCATGCTTATTTGTTGTCTAAATTTCAACGACATTTTTTAACACTTGCACTTTTAAGTTCTATGGAAAAACCAAAAATTACACGAAAATTGTTATTTACAATTTATCATTGTTCCGTTAATTAGAGCTTTGACCGCAAATGCTTGTTAGACGTTAACACGTGACGTTAATAATTGCATTCTGTGTGAGAAAATAAAAAATTCTAATTCCACATTCATTCTCGTTGCAGCTTAGAATAAACTGTAAATAGAAGAAAAAAAATAAGTGAAAGTCAAGCTGACTCTTCTAACGTCTTCAAATGTCATTGCACCAATAACAACAATCATTTTAATTATCATAATCATTAACATACCAACACTTTGTCTAATTAGAACTTTTCTGTTCTGTTCTGTCATAATAAAAGGAAGAGCAAAATGACTTAGTGCTGCAAAAAATACAACATTTAAAAAAAATATCAAGTGACATTACAGTGAATGAAAATAGCCGGAGCTAACTTGCTTAATTTTGTTTTCTAACATAACTTATGATTCCGTAAAACGGTCTCCGAGGGCATAAAATTGCACTTTCTTATAAATAAACAACATGAATGAGAGGAAGACGAGGCTAAAAGAGAGGGAAAATGAGTTCATAAGTTGAAGTTTTTTTGCGTTTTATTTAAACTTGTGAAGAACTGTAGACTTATGCATAAATCGTGCAGTCTAGGAATGATATTTTCACATTTTGGCATTCGAATCATTTTTAATCAAAATTCATTGATTTGAACAAAAAGCTTTAGAAAATTGAGTATAAGGATTTCATCCATTCAAGTTAGTGTTAATCATCAATGGCCGAATGGTTAAACAGACTGTATCTCTCTTTTGAATATTTTGGCTCGATGATCATTAAAGACCGACCTCACAATTATGTGTTGTCCAAATGTTGTCGATAAGACAAGGATTCGCACAATCCTAGTTCCCCTCAAACTCATCATCACAAAAGAGATTTCCGGTCTGTTACAAAATCACCACTCCTCAGATGTCTCACACGCAGATTCGCCCAAGATTCACCTACATGTGGCTGGAGATTCCAAATTTCATTCTACTTTACACCCTCCTTTGAATAATGGACAAAAATATGTTAGAACTAGTCATCTGAACATTAACTTGCCATCAACTAGTTATATCGTATTTTTGTCTTATTTAATCATAGCCATAATCTGTAATAGCAAGTCGTTTGATCAGTCAGACAACCTGCAAAATGAGTGTTCTAAATAGAATAGAACAGCATAGTCAATACTACCTTTCTATTTCTAGTTCTATCCTAAGTCAATCTTCTCAACAATAATCTAAATATCTACTGAGAAAAGAAAAAAAACCTTTTGTGACGCTAATGAAGCTTATTAGCTCGAATTTGCACAAATTTCAGGAAATATTAACCACAGACAAGCTAAACGACATCCGACAATCTTTTTTTTTATAACAAAGCTCCTGTCAAGATTTATAATTTATATTTCTGTATCAACAGACAGCAAGAACAGACAAACAAACAATCAACCCGACCAAGTGCAATAAACAGCAGATTATTCTTCTAAAACATTCGCTGACAAAAAAAAAATAAGAAGAAGACAAAATGTAATAAATGTTAAGATTCATACATGTGTGCACGTATGGGTTCATTTACATCATATAAAAAAAGAAGAGAATCTCGTGCAAAATTAAATGTTAAGAATCATTAAACGTCAACACTATACATGCATGAAACAACAACATGCAAGTACCACATATTGCGTGCATAAATAATTGAAATAATTGTGTTCTCTGTTTATCAACAATGTGCCGTTTCTTGCTTTTCATTTTTCTCTTTTGTGTTTGCTTCTTCTATGTGAAGCCCAATTGCTGTGCCGAAAAAATAAAGAAAAATGAAATGCGATTTTTGCGATCATGAGGATTCAATTGAGCCATGTTTCGTCTTTATGCCTTCCCATGATGAAGCCACTTTAATGAATCTTAAAATGATTTCATTTAATCTCTCCTCTTGGGCGCTGCACAAATCAATTTGATGTAGATATGGGCTTGTGCTTACGTAGAATTACCGCATTAATCCCTGGAAGTGAAACATAATGAAAGAAATTGAAGGAGAGAAAACTTGAAATCAAATGAAGCGGATTGTATGCAGTTTGAATGTCAATTTAAATTGTAAATGTGTTTGGCTTTGAGGTTTTCATGCGTGATAAGCTGTATAATTTGGATTTTTGCATTCTTGTAGAGATGAGAAAATTTTTTTGACATGAAATCATACATACACGATTGATAAATGATACAAAACTAATGATGATGTTCCACATTGCAAATCAAAATATTAAATAAATTTGAGAAATTTATTATCATATTTTAAATTGTCAGATTTAGAAGATATCAAAAGCAAAGTCTTGCTGCAAGGGAGCACGAGATGACCTTGGAATAGGCGAATAGTGTGTCACGAGAGACACGAATGAAGATTGCTCCGATACATAGCTTCTAAGGCTCCGTTAAAGCTCTTTCATTAACACCAAATGAAAGGCAGTTTACTTGCGGCATTCATAGCCAGTATAACTCCATCTCGGAGTTTCCAATGTACCATCAAAAGTCTTGTATTGCACAATGCAACGAACCACATCTTTCGCCGTAAAAATTATTCGATTTCAACAGACATGAAACCATGCATGGTGCCGATAGGGCAACGTAGAAATTATTCGCGACAGAGCAGTGCTCTATTAACAAGTGTGTGCTGTTCAGGCTAAATGAAAAATTGTCTAAAGCTGAAGTTTGTGTTCAAAAATCATGAATTCAAAATGAATCGAATTGATCAAAAATCGAGAAAAAAAAAATTGATCAAAAATCCATCAAAAATGGATCATAATATGATTTATCAAATCCTTGAATTTATTGTCAATTTCCTTCAAAATTTATAAATTGTTATCCATTTATCTAACTCTGACGTCTCTGGTTATTTCACAACCTTGACAAAGTCTAACATCTTTTCTCTCCATGACAACTACCAAAATACACATCAAAAGATGTCACAATAGACATACCAATTTGAAAATAATTCATTCAAATCGATAACAATTTTTAAATATTTATCAAATAAATTTAAATAGAGAATTCCCCGAAAAGTTAGAATGATAACTAGAAAATGCCAAAATATTTGACGAGATTTATCAATATTAGCATAAGATCACAAAAAAAAATCCCCCACGTACTGTCGTGAAAACAAGAAAAAGTTATCACGTCAATTAAACATTAAGTGTGAATTTTTACCCTACAAAAAACAAAAAAAAAACTTTTAAAAAAACCTCGTTTTTCGCGTAGACTAAAAAGGAGAAAATAAATTTTATTCTGTGCTGTACAGAATTTGATTTGAAAGTTGAGACGACACATGAATTACAAACATACACCTTGACCTTATCGTATAGTTCTACAACTTAAAACGAGGGCGCAAAGCTTTGATGAAGTTCTGTTAACAAGCGCCCTCGTTTTAAGTTGTAGAACTATACGATAAGGTCAAGGTGTATGTTTGTAATTCATGTGTCGTCTCAACTTTCAAACCAATTTCTCTACAGCACAAAATAAAATTTATTTTCTCCTTTTTAGTCTACGCGAAAAACGAGGTTTTTTTTAAAAAGTTTTTTTTTATAAAGTATTTTATTTTCAACTTTTTAGTCAAATAATTAATTAATTTAATATTTCGGTAAGTTAAGAACATGTTTGAAGAACTAAGCTAGCGCGATAGGCCAAGCTTCGCTTGGCATAAGTTTGAAGAACTAAGCTAGACCGATAGGCCAAGCTTCGCTTGGCATAAGTTTGAAGAACTAAGCTAGACCGATAAGCCAAGCTTCGCTTGGCATAAGTTTGAAGAACTAAGCAAGTGCGATAGGCCAAGCTTCGCTTGGCATAAGTTTGAAGAACTAAGCTAGACCGATAGGCCAAGCTTCGCTTGGCATAAGTTTGAAGAACTAAGCTAGACCGATAGGCCAAGCTTCGCTTGGCATAAGTTTGAAGAACTAAGCTAGACCGATAAGCCAAGCTTCGCTTGGCATAAGTTTGAAGAACTAAGCAAGTGCGATAGGCCAAGCTTCGCTTGGCATAAGTTTGAAGAACTAAGCTAGACCGATAGGCCAAGCTTCGCTTGGCATAAGTTTGAAGAGCTAAGCTAGACCGATAGGCCAAGCTTCGCTTGGCATAAGTTTGAAGAACTAAGCTAGACCGATAGGCCAAGCTTCGCTTGGCATAAGTTTGAAGAACTAAGCTAGACCGATAGGCCAAGCTTCGCTTGGCATAAGTTTGAAGAGCTAAGCTAGACCGATAGGCCAAGCTTCGCTTGTCATAAGTTTGAAGAACTAAGCTAGACCGATAGGTCAAGCTTCGCTTGGCATAAGTTTGAAGAACTAAGCTAGACCGATAAGCCAAGCTTCGCTTGGCATAAGTTTGAAGAACTAAGCTAGATCGATAGGCCAAGCTTCGCTTGGCATAAGTTTGAAGAACTAAGCTAGACCGATAGGCCAAGCTTCGCTTGGCATAAGTTTGAAGAACTAAGCTAGACCGATAGGCCAAGCTTCGCTTGTCATAAGTTTGAAGAACTAAGCTAGACCGATAGGTCAAGCTTCGCTTGGCATAAGTTTGAAGAACTAAGCAAGTGCGATAGGCCAAGCTTCGCTTGGCATAAGTTTGAAGAACTAAGCTAGACCGATAGGCCAAGCTTCGCTTGGCATAAGTTTGAAGAACTAAGCTAGACCGATAGGCCAAGCTTCGCTTGGCATAAGTTTGAAGAACTAAGCTAGACCGATAGGCCAAGCTTCGCTTGTCATAAGTTTGAAGAACTAAGCTAGACCGATAGGCCAAGCTTCGCTTGGCATAAGTTTGAAGAACTAAGCTAGACCGATAGGCCAAGCTTCGCTTGCATAAGTTTGAAGAACTAAGCAAGTGCGATAGGCCAAGCTTCGCTTGGCATAAGTTTGAAGAACTAAGCTAGACCGATAGGCCAAGCTTCGCTTGGCATAAGTTTGAAGAACTAAGCTAGACCGATAGGCCAAGCTTCGCTTGGCATAAGTTTGAAGAACTAAGCTAGACCGATAGGCCAAGCTTCGCTTGGCATAAGTTTGAAGAACTAAGCTAGACCGATAGGCCAAGCTTCGCTTGGCATAAGTTTGAAGAACTAAGCTAGACCGATAGGCCAAGCTTCGCTTGGCATAAGTTTGAAGAGCTAAGCTAGACCGATAGGCCAAGCTTCGCTTGTCATAAGTTTGAAGAACTAAGCTAGACCGATAGGCCAAGCTTCGCTTGGCATAAGTTTGAAGAACTAAGCTAGACCGATAGGCCAAGCTTCGCTTGGCATAAGTTTGAAGAATTCTCTTATGAAGCTAGACCGATAGGCCAAGCTTCGCTCATAAGTTTGAAGAACTAAGCTACCGATACAAGCTTCGCTTGCATAAGTTTGAAGAACTAAGCTAGACCGATAAGCCAAGCTTCGCTTGGCATAAGTTTGAAGAACTAAGCAAGATAGGCCAAGCTTCGCTTGGCATAAGTTTGAAGAACTAAGCTAGACCGATAGGCCAAGCTTCGCTTGGCATAAGTTTGAAGAACTAAGCTAGACCGATAGGCCAAGCTTCGCTTGGCATAAGTTTGAAGAACTAAGCTAGACCGATAGGCCAAGCTTCGCTTGGCATAAGTTTGAAGAGCTAAGCTAGACCGATAGGCCAAGCTTCGCTTGGCATAAGTTTGAAGAACTAAGCTAGACCGATAGGCCAAGCTTCGCTTGGCATAAGTTTGAAGAACTAAGCTAGACCGATAAGCCAAGCTTCGCTTGGCATAAGTTTGAAGAACTAAGCAAGTGCGATAGGCCAAGCTTCGCTTGGCATAAGTTTGAAGAACTAAGCTAGACCGATAGGCCAAGCTTCGCTTGGCATAAGTTTGAAGAACTAAGCTAGATCGATAGGCCAAGCTTCGCTTGGCATAAGTTTGAAGAACTAAGCTAGATCGATAGGCCAAGCTTCGCTTGGCATAAGTTTGAAGAACTAAGCTAGATCGATAGGCCAAGCTTCGCTTGGCATAAGTTTGAAGAACTAAGCTAGACCGATAGGCCAAGCTTCGCTTGGCATAAGTTTGAAGAACTAAGCTAGACCGATAAGCCAAGCTTCGCTTGGCATAAGTTTGAAGAACTAAGCTAGACCGATAGGCCAAGCTTCGCTTGGCATAAGTTTGAAGAACTAAGCTAGACCGATAGGCCAAGCTTCGCTTGGCATAAGTTTGAAGAACTAAGCTAGACCGATAGGCCAAGCTTCGCTTGGCATAAGTTTGAAGAACTAAGCTAGACCGATAGGCCAAGCTTCGGCGATAGGCCAAGCTTTTGAAGAACTAAGCTAGACCGATAGGTCAAGCTTCGCTTGGCATAAGTTTGAAGAACTTGATAAGCCAAGCTTCGCTTGGCATAAGTTTGAAGAACAGCAAGTGCGATAGGCCAAGCTTCGCTTGGCATAAGTTTGAAGAACTAAGCTAGACCGATAGGCCAAGCTTCGCTTGGCATAAGTTTGAAGAACTAAGCTAGACCGATAGGCCAAGCTTCGCTTGGCATAAGTTTGAAGAACTAAGCAAGTGCGATAGGCCAAGCTTCGCTTGGCATAAGTTTGAAGAGCTAAGCTAGACCGATAGGCCAAGCTTCGCTTGTCATAAGTTTGAAGAACTAAGCTAGACCGATAGGTCAAGCTTCGCTTGGCATAAGTTTGAAGAACTAAGCTAGACCGATAAGCCAAGCTTCGCTTGGCATAAGTTTGAAGAACTAAGCAAGTGCGATAGGCCAAGCTTCGCTTGGCATAAGTTTGAAGAACTAAGCTAGACCGATAGCTTCGCTTGGCATAAGTTTGAAGAACTAAGCTAGACCGATAGGCCAAGCTTCGCTTGGCATAAGTTTGAAGAACTAAGCTAGACCGATAGGCCAAGCTTCGCTTGGCATAAGTTTAGCAGACCGATAGGCCAAGCTTCGCTTGGCATAAGTTTGAAGAACTAAGCTAGACGATGCCAAGCTTCGCTTGGAAGTTTGAAGAACTAAGCAAGTGCGATAGGCCAAGCTTCGCTTGGCATAATGAAGAACTAAGCTAGACCGATAGGCCAAGCTTCGCTTGGCATAAGTTTGAAGAACTAAGCTAGATCGATAGGCCAAGCTTCGCTTGGCATAAGTTTGAAGAACTAAGCTAGATCGATAGGCCAAGCTTCGCTTGGCATAAGTTTGAAGAACTAAGCTAGATCGATAGGCCAAGCTTCGCTTGGCATAAGTTTGAAGAACTAAGCTAGACCGATAGGCCAAGCTTCGCTTGGCATAAGTTTGAAGAACTTAAGCCAAGCTTCGCTTGGCATAAGTTTGAAGAACTAAGCTAGACCGATAGGCCAAGCTTCGCTTGGCATAAGTTTGAAGAACTAAGCTAGACCGATAGGCCAAGCTTCGCTTGGCATAAGTTTGAAGAACTAAGCTAGACCGATAGGCCAAGCTTCGCTTGGCATAAGTTTGAAGAACTAAGCTAGATCGATAGGCCAAGCTTCGCTTGGCATAAGTTTGAAGAACTAAGCTAGACCGATAGGCCAAGATTCGCTTGGCATAAGTTTTAAGAACTAAGCTAGACCGATAGGCCAAGCTTCGCTTTAAGTTTGAAGAACAGCTAGACCGATAGGCCAAGCTTCGCTTGGCATAAGTTTGAAGTACGAAGCTCCACCATAGGCCGTACAGAATCCTGGACAGAATCAATACATTGAATTTTATGAAAGAACACAAAATTTTCGAAAAAAAAAAAGAAAACGCTTAAAAAAAAAGTCTGCTCTTGGCCTAGGCTTGAACTCATGACCTCGTGTTTACTAAAACCTGCACTCTAACTATTACGCCACCACGACATTTTATTTATTTCTACTATATGGTTAAATTCGTAATATTAATCAAAAAGTATTTATTTGATATTATTGTTATAATTATTATTATTATCAAGAAATTCACATATTAGCTTTAATTTAAATTTGATTTCTGAAAAAAAGGAATGGTTTTTTCGACTTTCTATCATGAGGACAAAAACATAAAATTTTATGTGACAATACATGATGAAAAATATTAAACTCCAAGAAAACATTGAAAAATAGCGTATAAAAGTGTGAAAATGGAAAACTTTATTTTAAAACATTATAAATTATCAAAAAAGTATGAAAAAGAATTGAAAAGTACGACAAAAAAAGTTGGAAAATTCGAGACTTGAACCCTTGACTGGCTTGGAATTTTATAAAAATTATCTTTTTAAGGACTGAAAGAATTACGTACGTAATACGCACGTAATACGTACGTCTTTTTTTTTATAAAAATTAATTAATTATAGCATAACTAAGCTATATTGTGATTAACTAATGCTTAAATATTGCATTGTCATCAAGAATACACATGCTTGAAAAATTTCAGCTCGATTGGAGCAGTAGAAGTGGTCGAAAAATCGATCGCAAGATTTGACCTCGACAAACAGAAAGACAGACAAGAAAGCAAGTTAAGAAAAACGAGGCAAGAACTGCTTAAACTTTATGAATATTATTATTTTATTCTCAAAAAAATATCTCTTGACGTACATTTTAATGTTTATGAAACAATTGCGTCCGATTTTTCTGTTGATTGTTCCTCAAAACTGTTTTAAACACATTCTATTTTTTTGTGGATGGTCATCAAATATTTATTGAGTAAACTTTAGCTTCCATTTCTCACATAAATTTTTTTTTTGCATAGTCATCATAAAGTGTGTCTGAGATGATGCAAATCTCCACGATTGACTGCAAAAATCAGCATTTTAAGAGGATTAAAATAATTTTTTTAAAAGTTTCATACCTTTTGCCCTATTAGCTGCTTCAGTTACACTAAAATCAACTGAATCATCAAAATCTGCAATATAATCCACATTTGGTGCCATCGAAAATGGCAATCTATTAAGATCATCGACACTTTCATACTCAAATGATGACAATTCAGATCGTTGAGTTGTGAAATTTTTATGACTTTTAGTCACAGGCATTGAAGTCACTGTGAAATGTACAAAATAGAAAATTAAATGTTCACTGCTTCTGAAAATTTTGTATTTTACCGCGCAAAATCACTAAGAAAGTGAGAAAAATGATGAATTCTCTTATGAATGTCATCTCAGTGGATCTAAACGGTTGCAAAGTCTGAAAACTTGTGACGATGAAAGTGGAATTTTGAGTGCACGATTTTTTATATAGTTTTTGCAAATTGGAATTAACGGAAGATGTATTTCAAGGTTGAGACACTGTTGATTGATGTCTGAGGTTGATTTAGTTTCTGGAACATTCTGATTTATTTTGTTTACAGTTCTATTTCTCTTGAAGGTAAAGAGACCACTTTTAGGTACCGTGGTGGTCCTTCTGGATCATGAAAGCATGCTTTTGGCCTGTTAGGGTTTAAAGATCAGTTGTGGAGTTCTCTACATCTCTCCAACGCAACGCTTTGCAACAGAATCATGAGCCATAACGTCTAATCTGGAGGCACAACACCCATATTATTATATCAATGGAAGAATTTGCAAATTTGTTCTTCTAAAATTTATAATAGCTATGCATAAAGCTGTAAATATTGAAATAGGAGGCATATTCATGGGTTAAGTGTGCATGGGAGGCAGTCCATCTTCCTTAGTTTTTGCACAAAAATCAAAGAGCACAACACGTTTTTAGTATGCCACTACATCGTCGTATCAACGATAGGTGTACAGTGCCCTAAAGACACCGAGGTTGCTGATTTTGACCCATTTAAAAACAGGATTCATCTTATCACACCGCTCTCAAAGTTATCCAATTATAAGGGGTTTTCGAGAAATTTCCACAAAACAAGAAGAAAGATTTAATTACAATTCCGATACTATAGATAAAGATCATCTCTCCCACTTTCCCCAACCTCTAGTAAATCAGCCTTGACTGCTACTTTTTTTCATGTCAACTCATTTCATTATTATTATTGTTTTTCTTCTGTTTTTAATTTCTCAATCTACCGTAACGGTTCATTGTCATTTTAACCCAATTTTTCATCAAATCATATTTAGCTTTCTTGCATATTTTTGACTAAACCCGAAAAGACATTAAATAAAAATTTCTTTTTATAGCTTTTTACTTTATCAAGTAAACAAAATATCAGATTATCACAGCACCATGACATAATGTCGCCCAGTAAATTGAGGAGAACAAGTTTTGCAAATTAATACACATAAAATGTGAGAAAATTAAGAAGAAAAAATTGTTTATGGGAATTTTTTTACGTATGAATATTCTTCTATTTTTTTTTTCGTCTGTCATTCGTAAGTTGCAGTTTTAAATGTTTTTTTATTTGGGTGTGAAAGAAGATTTGCAATAAATTTTAAATTAATGAGTAGACGGAGGAATTTACAGTAATTGTGACGAATTTTAAAATTTTACTTTCAAAATGTGGACCTTGGATGTGATTTTGGCAAATATTGCTGGGTATCCGATAGACACAAATGAAGAAGGTTCCGACACAGAGCCAAATGGGTGTCATATGCATGCCAAATGAAGGCAGCTTCCATTTGGTGCTTATTAAAGAGCTTTAAATGCTCTGTGGCGGAGCCTTATTCATTTATGTGACTGGAGATATTTCGGCTCGTAAAATAGTCATAACGAGAGAAAAGCTCTGGTTTTTGTAATCATCTGCTAAGCATCTTAGTCCTTTAGAGCCACTAGAGACATAGCCAAGTTTTGAATTTATTCTAGACTCTTGAATTAGAGAATTTTTGTTTTGAAAGTCTTTATAAAATTGAAGAATTTAGTCCAAATCGAGGGGTTCGATAACTCCTCCGATTCCCTACCCCACCTCCTCCTGATACCCCTCTAATAACCACATAAATGTCTTTGGTACCCAAATACTCAAAACTACCTTGTTCCTCTTATTTTCACAATTTTTTTTAATTTTTATCATCATCCCAACACATTTTACCAAATATCTAATGTATCCATATTTGTAAGATATTTCAACAATTTCAAAATCTCACGAAATCCACTTAGTATATTCACTTAACAATTTCATCAAATATCTTTACACCCGGACGCCATATGAATGATCAATTTCATCGTGTACATCATGAAGATTAACAAAATTGCTATTTTGAAAACAACACATTCCATCATCTATTTACGCGCGCTCTACAAAATCAAAAGAAATGAGATGAAAGAATACACAAAAAAATATAAATTCCATTGAGTATGAATCAGTCACAATAAGGCACAATGTAATTCATTGAGAAATTCTACGGTAAACGCTTGGAGGTCAATAAAGGAATGGGAAACAAAAAAAAAAGATCGGAATGTGCGAAAAGGAATTTGTGCTTTTCAGTTAAATCGGAAATAGTCTCTTAGGTTCTCACAATAATGAAATATCAATTTATGAATATATGATGTTGTATAATCGGTATTTAATAACTCTTTTGGCTGTTCAATCTCCGCATAGTAAATGAATTGATTCATCAAACAAATAAAAACCGCTCTTGCTGCTTTCATTAATTTTACGTGTAGGCAGGCACATAAATGAGCGAAACAAATTCTGTTGTGTTAATCTTGTTACCTAAATAGGATTTATTATTAATGGAAATTATGTTAATTATATTTATTTCACATCCTTGGGAACCTTAATAAGATTGCTTGAATTTGGAGGTAAAGAACTGAGTCAGCAGAATCTGTTGCTTGTTAAATAGTTATGTGTGGACATGGTATTTGTTTTTGGATGTTTGTTATGCTGATAAATTGGCATTTTGGTGGGTCTCTGTTGAAATTTTAAGAGAGTTTTTCAAATATTTGCTTTTTTGTCGTTTGCTGCTGGAAGTGTACCGTAAATATGCGTGAATCATTGATTTGAATTTCTGCATTTGTTAACGTAAAATATATTTGTTGGATCAATACCCGAATGGACAAAAATACTTTATAATTACTTGATGGCAAAATGATGCCCAATTGATGACTAGTTCTAACGTATTTTTGTCCATTTGGGATATATATTAATAAATTTATTTAAAGAACGTTAGTGTACTAAATGATGATCAAGCACATTATACCCAATTAGTCACAAAAAATTGAAGTAGGTTTCCTTAACAGACATGGACCTGTTTTTGAGAGCTTGCTAACTTTTAATAAACTAGATGAGTAAGCTCGTAAACGTTACTTTCACTATACTTTGCGATTGAGAGCATGCTTTTTGCATACTAGGATTCTAAAAAATTTAAAGGATTTTTTGATAATTACGTGAAGCTTAGTGGAGGAAGGGGGCTTACAATTTTGCTACGAAGTTCAATTTTCGGTTCATTACTATTGGACTATCTATAAAAGCAATTTTAATTCCTCAGTAATTTAAAAACCTACCCTAACAGCATTCAGAAATAGGTCAAATTAACTTTTAACTATAGCATTTAAATAATTTTTATCGTTTTGTTTACTAGCTCATGTGGAACTTCCAGTAACAAACTTTTCAATTTACATAAATATTACTGACTTACTACCAGAGGTATTATTATTTAACAATTATTTAAATACAATTTTAATACAAATGTTTTAAACAAATGAAGGCTGTGGGCAGCGTTTTTACTACTAGGTGGTGTCGGTGTTGCAATAATTAGATCTAAAAAACTTAACAAATTCGCAACCGACTGAAGTTCAACTGGCTGGACTCAAATTTAAGATATCTTTAATTAGTAATCTACTAACAAATTCGTCAAATTAACTAAAAGACTTGGTAAAGACATGTCAGATTCGATACATGATTTTGATAATTTATAGATGCATGCCATTAAATTTTCCTCTAGATAATTCTAATGGGTTTTTCCAAAATATCATATATTACTAGAAAATCCTAAAAGTGCAGTGTCATAAATATTTTCAAATTATGAGTATTTTTTTGGCTGTAAATAAATTGACTTTAAAATTAATTAATTATCTTTCTACACACAAACAGTTATCCCAGACACCAGAAATAATCAACAAAAAATCAGCATAATTATCTAATATATTTCATAATCGGAAAGCCCAAAAAAAAGTTAAAGTTCTTATTACAATTCCATTTATCAACTTTATAATTATCATTATTGTGAATTGTTGTAAACTTCACACAAATCAGCAAAAGACAAACTTTCCCACTGACGTTTACTTTCAATATTTGTGATATTTATGAATGAACTCATCTCATACGAATTTACTATTTACATTATTCGTGTGAGAAGTGATAAAGATTTAGAAATGAAGTCATTAACAGTCAACAAGCTATCCCTAATAATATTAAATTTAGTAAGATGTTGTAATACTTCTGGACGTTTTCGATATTCTCACTAAATAAATAAATAAATATCCGCAATGATTTCCCTTAACGGATCTTCTAACGTCCAATCTGTTCCATCATTCATCCAGCAATAATTTATTCTATCCACAATGGCATCATTCCGTATGTGAAAAGCTTTCATGTGATGTAATATATTCTAGCTATTTACAAAAATAATAAACAAGCTCGGGTTATGATTGGCATGTGCCAAAAAAATCTATATAAACAACAATCAGATGATTACGATCATCGATATTTAGTGACTATAACTTCATTAATAAATATGATAATGCCAAATAATATTTGATGAAATGTCAACGATCTGTGGACGTCATTGGAATAGCTTATGGCTTATATTATTGTTTTGGTTGCATCGATAAATAGTCTATTGTTTATATTGTCATACGCATGATAGGCAAATGCTTATTGAATCAGATGTTTCAACATGAGGATTAAATAAGCTTTGATAAACTCAATAAGATACTTTTGTAACAGTTTGATTTGTTTTGACATTAATAATGCAAATATAGCATTCATTTACGCATATAACATAATCAGAATTTAGAGTTGATAAACATTTATGTCCTGATTGAGTACCGGTTGTTGTATCTTTTAAAATAGCACGTTAACAATTCCTCAACTGTAAGGATTCTTAAGGTGGGATCTAAATCAAGATATCCTGAAGGTGGATCTCATAATCTGAGGATCACGAAATTTTCTCGAGTCGGGAGTGAATTTTTGGTCAACCAAAGCGCGAAAATTCTCAAAAATTTCAAAATATTCAGAACTTCCTCACATAACTTTTGAAATATCATGAATATCCAATTTATTCTTATGTATCTTAGGGATATTAAAAGATTTCAAACAATTTTAATGTTCCAAAACATAGAGAAGGAGATCAGTGTAAATCTTTGAAAATTCAATCAACTCTATAGACAGGTTGATATTATAACAAAAGTCAAAGTGAACAGGCATCGATAGACTGTGCCATTAAAGACCATTAGAGAAGCTCTATTAAATAACGTCTATGAATTTGACTTTGTAGACAGTATTGTCCTTGGTATTGGGAATTAGAAGGCGGAAACTAGAAATAGAGTCAACTTTAGACACATTTGAGGAAAGCCTTGGATCACAATTGATCTGCACGGCCAGCGATGTTCCAAAACATCAGAAAGCTTCAAATCAGCAGCCAAATTCTGACACATTCCCTAAATGCATCAATGAATCTCCGTGCACTGTTGTCAAAAAGTATGTTAGTTAGATAATCGAATGGCCTTAACCTAGAACAACACATCCGGCTTTGATAAATAAATTTTCTTAACGAAGTCAATAGACTTCGCAAAATGTATTATCTCTAGCCCAGATGTGCATTTACGCAAGCATTGTCTGGTCTAGACAAAATTTCCATCGAATAGCATCAGCATCTGGATAGTTATTATATTTATAAATATTCACATTCCATCATATGAAATTATAGTCTAATAAAATCATATTATATCCAATACAATATATTACAAAATATCAACTTCGTACCATACCAAACATGTTTGTTCATTTACGATAATTTATTTACTCACATTTTATTATTTCATATCCATATGACTTACCATATATATTTTTAGCTTCACATAATATTTCACTTCGATATTCATTCATAAAATAAAAGAAAGAGTCAGCCGAACGAAACAGAAACACTGCGTTCGATTTTTCGTAAACATAATTTCCTATGAATTCTCTGTTACGTCATTATCGGAGTGCGAAAAAGCAAAACCAAAATAAAAGTAATAATTATTAAGGGAACGTGGCGCCGGCTGATAAGGAAAGCACATTGTTATTGTGAATGCAGCCGCGTTATCTTTTGTAAAATAAAAATAAAATTGTAAAAATGATAAGGAATACTATTTTAAGAAATAATTGAATGAATGACTTCAAAAAAAATTTATGAATGAAAAAGCAAGTCGCTGAGTCATTTGTGACCGAGTGTGCTCTTGAATTGGCTCAGATAATCATTTGATCATGCAAGAACAGCAGTTATTTTGGGAATTTTTGATAGTTCCGATTACGTTAGATCAGTGGTGGGTCATCTATGTGATGCGGGACACTTATGTGTCATGCCGCCAATGCCATGCTCCGTTTGTGCAGTTTAGGTCGAGGCTGACCATCAAAGTATGCCACGAATCATAAAAGGTTGCCAACAACTGCATGACAGATTTTATGATCAAGGAACTAATGTCAAAAATCTTGACAGTCATTCCTTAATAGTAATTAAGTTGTATGTTAAAAAATTTCCAGTAAATTCACCGAAATGGCATAAAGCGAGCCGCAGTGCTGAAAACAAACCCGGAGTAGATAAACAATAGAAATGATTGACATTCAGAACATCAAAAATCCATCGCTTCTGATACAATTGTCATGATATATGCCAATGAGAATGCGTCATACCTAAGTACACATGACGTCAAGCACAAAATTACTGGAGGTGAAGAAAAAAAAATTATTTTCTGTTGACTCCAAACAAAAAATTTTTCTTGTCTGTCTTTGATATTTAATTCCATTTAAGGAACTCATAGTATTCGAAGGTATAGCAAAATTACATCATCATTCGAGTGGTTTCGTCTACATTCACAACACGTCACCGTTATGACAGCCCACACATGTCTTTCAATGAGTCTTTTATCGTTATCTTAAAAAATGTCAGTGATTATTATTTTGCAGTAGTTGTAGATACGTAACGTCATAATTTATTTCGAAAGGAGTCTAGAATGCTTAATGACACATAGTGGCACACGAAGATTATATGATAACAAAAAAATTACATTTCTTTTCCGTTGAAAAGGCATTCAGTTTCGAGGAAAATTGATATGACGAAAGCCTTTATATCTTTTGTTATTGAATATGACGAGGCGAATTTAAAATTTTATTTTTTAACTGTCGAAAAAGTTTATGGAAATGATCAACAAATGTTTTGGTGATGTTTCATAGGAAGTTATGAATAAGTTCTCAATTATGTGGCAAGGAATTATTTTATGCAATATTTTGGAATGTTTACTCAGCGATTTTCCGCGTAGTGCAGATGAGCATTAATTGACTATGATGATGTCATGAGATGCCCGCTTGTGGATTAGATTACTATTTAAATTGAATGCATGTGGCTCATGTTTTGTTGCATTTTTATTAAGCGCTATGCATTGCACATTATCTTATCATTTTTGCAGCATTTTATTAGGAACTTTATCATATCAAGGTAGTTTATAATGCCAGTAAGCCAATATGCACAATAAAGTTATCTCGAATTTTATCAGGCTCTTGTTCTTTTAATAATTAATGCCAGTATGAACTGGTTAAGAATCGAAACATAGAATTAAGATTGTGGACTAATTGAGTGATTTATTGCTAATTTAAGGGTAAAGCTCGGAAGACACTTACTTACTTATTTCACCGTACAGATCAATTGTGATCCAGGACTCTTTAAGATGTCACCTGAAGCTAGTTTCCACTTGCCAATCCCCGATTCATAGTGCAATACTATCTCGTTTGACTGCTTAGGACCATAAGTTATTTGGACCTTTACTTTATCTTTTGCCGTTCATCTTTTAAAAAGTCAAATTTAAATATCATAGCTTCAATAGCTCTTCTAAAAAAATGTCCAGTCCACCGAAACCTGTTCACTTTAACTCGATTTACAACGTCTGCATCCCTAAATAACTAATATCAACTAAACATCTATAAACTTTTTCTCTCCTATCAAATATTGATTAACACATTTTTACTACCGAATCTACAGTTACTAAGGCAAATATTTTATGCTAAATAATATGTGTCATAATATGGATGTTGATGGAATAGATTGAGTTGCTTCAAACTGATAGATGCTAATTGGTGTTATTTAGTACAAAATATGATAAGATTAGATTGACCTGCTTATAGCCAAGATTTTTCCAAAGCAGCTCGTTCCAGACAGTTTTAGTTAATGTTAAAATCATTATGATATATTTTTTTTATTTTTAAATGAATCATTAATTCATTAAAATCTCTTAAGTCAAGCAGGAAACAATTTTGAAAATATCGGATGTAATTGTCAAAAATGTTCATTGACAAATGATATAAACTGAGAAAAGATTGTATTTTTAAACACTTATAAATGAAAATGTAATAATGATAGTGAGTTACTTGACTATTTTTAGCAACAACTAAGTTATTAAATTAACCATATCAGTTTAAGAGCTTTAATAATAAATAAATCATAAAATTTCTTAAGAATCAATTGACATTTTAAGTGGATTACTTAATTAATAGATTGCAATGATTTAATTCAAATGATTTAACACTTATCAAAGTCTAATCATGATTTTTCTAAGATTTTCCCTTCAAATATGACAAAGCTTTTATGGTTCTTTTAAGCTAAAATATATGGAGTAACTGCTTTTGGTTCTAAAAATTATTAATAGTTTTTTATTTTACAACAAAGTTTATGAGTATATTATTAATAGATAATGCAGAAGAAAAACGGAAATACATTCCCGAGTGGAAAATTTGACATAATGTCTAGTTTATTACTAGACATACGCATCGTTCCATATATAACATGTCATAAGTCGACCACAGGTCTTGTTATCAACTGGACATTTGTCAACTCGAGATTAGTTCTTTAAAGAGTGTCATCCGGATCGGTTAATCGATACAAAACCCGGCTCCAAACAGACCTGAAATGTTACCAGATATAAATCGAATCCAGCACTAAATCAGGGTTCCATCGGTTTATTGTCGACTAGCCGATTTGTGCTATTCGGGTGATTAAGTCAAATATTTTCCAGTCTGACTGGATGGCTAAGATGACACAAGATTATGTGATGTCCAAAAACTCATGAGAGAAAGCTGTCGATGCACAAAGTATTTGAAATAATAAGGGGGTTAGCTAAAAGGTCATGAATCATAATCGATCAGTAACAAAATAAATAAAAGCTTATTATTGATACTATAGTATTTTCATGCGAGAACAAGATCATTTTTTAATTATCAATTGATTTAGCACCTGAAAATGATCATAACAGAACTGTTGATATTCTCAAAAAATGAAGTATAATTGACCATACTTATTGACTTACGTGGAATTTCCATTTCGTTACATTCGAAAATATTTTAGCAATAATGTGAAATCAATTTATCTACAATTGACACCAAATCGCGTGACTTGTGGCAAATTTTTTAATTGCCCAATAAAAGACATCGCTAATTTTGGTCTAATAAAATTGCAACAAAATTAACAAAGCAAAATAAAAGCTTCAAACGATTTTTTGTGATAAGAAGTGGAACATATGAGCGTGTGACACAAATGTGGAGGACATGAATATCTTATCAGCTTCATTGATATTTCTCTCAACTACTTTTAATCATAATAAGCTTCTTAAATAATAGCTGCAATTAATTAACCTTTATCTAAAATCAGTAAGCAAAATTTCCTGGCATTTTATTTCATAATACTTCAATTTCAATCTCTTTTGTAAGCTTCATAATCTCTCAAGTGATAAGCGGAGTCCCCGGTAATCATACATCATAAAAAGTTGATCACAAAAGTCATAAGTGGCATTAAATGGCAAAATTCAATAATTAGTTAATTGTTCCAAGTAATTCACGGTATAATTCTCGCTATTTTTCAGTATATATGTCTTATCAAATGATTAATTTCGCCATCAGTTGCTTTATTTTTTTTCTATATTCATCATGTCACCAAGTACTTGTTTAATTTTAGCCAAGCACTTATAACTTTGTTTTCTTAATGAAATTGAAGATATAATCTTGACAAGAAAAAGAATTGTGTCGAGTCCGGGTGAACCCCAAATTCTTACCGCTTTAAAATTTTTATTTATAATGACGATAATTTGAGCCAAACATGTACTTATGAGTGGCAACGATAAGGAATAGTCCACATATTGTTACGAAAAAAATAATTGACGAGTTATCAATTTATTACGATTGCTAGACTTTTATATAGCTATAGTCTATTCAGAGCTTGAAGTCGATTCGGATTTTGCATGAAAAAATCAACTTAATTCGATTTTGAGTTCTGGCATTTGCAATTGAAATAAATTTAATGAAATTAAAATTATAACATCATGACTTTGTTATAAATTAGATCCTTAGGAACCTTAAATGGACATATTTTTTATCAGTGAAAATAAATACCTGGAATATAAAGTAACATGATATAACATTGAATGATGACAAAATTTCTGTGTCATATCTTAGTCAGATCGGAAGCCCCCAAAAAGCTGAATCCATCAAAAATTCAGTCCCAGGATGACGTGACTCTGACTAAGTAACGGATTCAGTTAAAATCTGCCACTATGGAAGAGTAACTCTAACAGTTTCGGGTTGGATTTCAGATCGATTAACCCACTGATCAATTAGTCGAAAATCAATTGCTTTGAATTCATAAATTGTTTTATAACGGTTGCTCACTAACTTCTTAAACAAAAGAAGAATATTTTAAAATAAATGCCATGAATCGTCTTTTTTGTTTCTCGACCCTCATATTAGCATCCTTAGCAAAAAAAACACTCCTCCTCCCTCTCATTTCTTCTTTTTTTTATCAATTTCCAAGGGGTTGTTATACCAAAAGATCATTTTAAAACCATCCCATTGCGGAAATTAATTAAAACTTGTTGTTGATCATGGAATATCAATTATCACATCAATAAACTATGAAAGCAAGGATACGGCTTTCGTCCTTAATCATATGCAAATATTGCCATATTAAATTAAGATTCGATAGTCAAATTTAACTAAATTCCAACAAATATTAATATTATGTATGATATAAAAAAAATGAATTAGCCAATCCGGCTTAATTTTAACTTAAGAAGCAATTGAAGAAATTATTATAACACATAGCATCCGAAACCAGCATGTTGTCAAATCCGTCATCAAACCGGAGTCACACCGGCCTGGGGCTAGATATTTGATCGATTTTAACCTTTCAGGGAAATTTCACTAAAAATGAAAACCAGCAACTAATAAAGGTTTTGGGAAAATACGTCATTTTTCTAGATTTAAAATAATTTAGAATTGAATTTAATAGAAACATACATGTGCAATTTCTAGCAAGCGGAAGTAAAATCCATAAAGAACCGAAGACTGAGTTACGTTTCTCGAAACATTACATGAAGTAATAATTAACCCGGAATAACTATCCCAGTCATTCTTCAATAAAAATAGCATATATAAGTAATTCAGTACTGATAACAATCTGCATTAAGAGTCATACATTAACAACCTATTTTTAAATCCGGAATTTAAAATGATTCAAAAATAACCTAACATGTTCATTGGTTATGGATTGACAATACCAAACTTGGTAACAAATTTTCAATTGAAACTCTTTTACTTATTACAAAATTGATAACGCCCCTAGCGATAACGCTCACCACTGAAGCATTTTCTTCGTAACTTGACCGTAGATTTTAAATTGGATTATTAATTGAGTCATTGTTTCGTATTGAGATTACAATTACTTCCTTCCTTCCTTCCGAATTCTTATTATAATCTATTTAATTTTATCGTTATGAATCAAGCAACAACTAATCATCTGGTAATAACATGTTATAAATGATTTTCAATTTTTTCGCACATGTTATTCAATTTTAATTTCAAATTTTATGAATTTACAGCTGATTGTTATCTAACCAAAAAAAAGAATCAATAACGGTGGAATCCCCCTGAACGAGATCATAAAATTAGTGCAATTAACTTATCAGATCACATAAAAAAGATATTAGATTTTTATCAAATTCCTGTTTCAAAAACTTGTATTTTTGAGATATTTTTAGATATTTTGTCTATATTTTTAGACACGAGATACGCATAAATAGAGCATTTATAGCTCTAATTTCAATATATCAGATAACAGAGATTCTATTTTGGAACTGAATGATTTTTTTGTTTACTAACAGTCGTATCTGATGAGCCAATTCATGAATTGCTTAACCCATCCCATAATGAATGGAAAAATTTGGCGCTGTTTGTGTAAACAAAGACTTTTATAGACTCTCAGCTGAGTTTTATGGATCCACACGAGTCAATATGATTGTCAAGCGGAAAAAAAAGTTTGTCCAATAAAAATACAATTTGGAATGTCATGGCTCATTAAAGTTCAGCAAAATTTTATCGTATTATATAATCCAATATGTAATATTAAACAGAATTCCCATGGTCTGATTCTTTATTAATATTTATGAGCACAGATATTTAGATTATGCGTTTCATTAATAAAATTGAACTGTCATACGATATTCATGCAAATTTTTTGGATTGCGATTGGTCGAATTTATGAATGGACCACTTGACATAATGGCTGGTTGATAACTAGACATACGAGCGACTAATGACATTTTCTTCGGAAAGATCCGTAAAACAGGTCGACCGTAGGTCTAGTTGTCAACTAGACATTATGTCGAGTTGTCTACTCAGAATTGATTTATGCTGTTTTAAGATATTTTGGGAATAGCCCTCGAATAGGGACAATATGCTCACATAAGCACCGAATTAACTGTAACGGTATGTTGCACTAATGCCACCATGACTGCTGATTTCGACCCATTTTTGATAAATCAATTATGATCCATAGTCTTCCTCAGATGTCCCATGAACCATTTTCTATCAATATTTGCGAATCCTTGCCAAAATCTTAAGTAGAGTTGTTAGATAAACTACCATGAGGGTAATGATCTACCATGTGAAAATTTATATCCAGACTATCATGAAATTCTAAATTCAAAATTTATAACATTGGAACTTTATTAGGATTAAGTTTTTAAAATTCGAGAATTACTGATAAATTAGCATCCCGAGTAAAAAACTTGACATTATGCCTAATTAGTAACTAAGCCTTTGGTTGACTGATGACAATATAGTTTCAATACAAGGCATTACGTCAACTTGTCCATTTGGGTATCCATGCAAATGCCATAAATTAGTGTTAATTTTATTTTCAAGAATGAAATTACAATTTTCATAAAATTCCTAAACTTAACAATTCCTACTCGTTATTTCATATTTCCAGAATAACATTAGGTTAGTAAAATGCCAAAAATTTTATTCTAAGCTAATTACTATCCACCTCCATAAAACTAAAATCTAAGGATTCTAAGGACGCACGATAACTTTTAAACATGAATGCATCAACAATTTGTGAATGAAGGCAATAAAATTCTATATAAATTACGTATGTAGAATTTGCCTACTCCACCTACATCTAAATCAATTATTTTTAATTACATTTTTATCTTAATATATTTCCAGGAATTTACTCCTTAATTCTGAGATGTCAGGTGGGCATACTATGAAATTGAGTCAGTAATAATTGATCCATATGAATCATATAACGGAGTCATAGGGATGATTTTTAGGATGTCTCGAGAGATGAGATGCCTACACACAATTTCAACATATACATTTATGCGCAAATTTTACTGTTTTTTTTTTTTTTATTTCTTTTCTTTCGTCTACCAAACCTCGTTCGACCAATCAGCATTGATTTTACTTAAAAGGAACCAACACAAAGGAATGATGAGCAATTTTTCCATTCATAAAAAAAGTATAGAAATTCACTCACAACAACAACAAAACAAAAAGCATTTTTATCCACCAACGCACAGGCACGGAAAAGAAGAGAAAACGAGTGATACGAAGAGGTATCGTCGTCATGAGTATGTGAATGTGTTCGTGTAGAGTTTTGCACAAAAATAAAGAAGAAATAATATTGAAAAGGCAACGTGTGAAAACATTAACAATTTTACCGGCACTTACAAATCCCAACGTGGTTCTTTTCTCCTTTTGCGATTGTGAGGCGCGCAAATACAAACAAAGCCACGATGACGCTTGTATACGATATATTGTGTATAACACATATTAATAATGCGAACCATGCGGAGCCTTTTGCTTAATGCCGAGCGAATGTTTTCTTTTCACTCTACTGCTTTAGTATATAAAAGTTGGGTTTATTATGAATTTTTCAAGTCAATAATCAAATGCCAAAGAATAAATATCTAATAATTTTAAGTGAACAAAAAATAAATTATTTTTTTTCTATCCGATATATGAAATTTATTATTGTTCAATACAAATTACATTGTGGATACATTAACAAGGCACCCAGATCAATGGATTAATTTTTATGAAATAAATAAATAATTATTATTATGTGAAAAAAATTAAATTTTATATCCAAAGTGAAATCCGAGAAAGAATTAAAAAATAAATTGGAAAACCCAAAAAAGTATTCAAAAACTCATTAAAAAATATTAAAGTGATCAATTAAAGAAAAATCGAACGGAAAATCATCAGAAAATTTTCCCAACATAAAAAAACACATCTCATCTAAAGTGATTTAATAATTTTTTGAGAAAACCAGACAGCGATGGAACAAAAAAATACAATGAACGGTAAGTGGAAAAGCCGTTAGGGGATACAAATGGGGTTCTAACAGACAGTGAGGATGGTCATCTGAATGTGCGTGGTTATGGATATAATCCGGAGTTTGAAGTCGGCTGTGAATTTTGTATGAAGTCAAGTCGACTTATCCATCCAAAATCCGAGTCAATTTCAAGCTCTGATCAATATAATCAATCATACTCATGAGCACCCTCGTTGTCTGTTCAGTGAAAATTGTAAAAAAAGTTGTGTCATTCAAGATGAGTCAAAAAAAGTTTAATTGTTTCCGGAAGTGAAATGTGATAAGCCACAAATCACAGCTGATAAGCCAAACTATATCAAACTATTGATTCGCTACCTTTGGTCCTCAAGTACTCTCTTCAAGATTAGATATTAGTTCCAAAAAAAATCACCGAATCATTCACTCAAGGTCGCCGACACGCAAAATGCCCTACATCTTATAACGCAGCCAAATAATGCACGAAAAATGATTTTAATTCTGAGAATTTTTTGAAGCCACTTGAAAGGCGAATCTGTAAACAGGGAAGTGATTTGTATTTTTCGGGAATCGTTGTCTATTAAGTGGCCCGTGAATCATTATATTCAGTGTTTGTTTGTCTGAGTGACGCAAGCCACAGTGCTGCTTGCTGCTTTTTACTACCGATCATTAAATTTTCCAATTTTTTTCTCGAGCCGCATTTTCATTTCTTTGAAAAAGTATTACTTTAGTCCGTACATTCAATGCTGTTGACCGTGAAAATCAACAAGTTACAATGCACACGATGCAACAGCTGATTTAATTATGTGTGTGATATAATCACACTTGCTCACTTTTTCGTATAGTCTCATATTGCAAATATTTTGTCTCATCATTATTTACATAATTTTTACTTTCTTCTTTCATTCTCTCTTTGTGCATTACGTGTTAGATCTCTTGCTGTAGCTGATGACATATACTTTTAAAAAATTGTTATTAATATGGTGAAATTTAAAACCTCTTTAAGAATTTCTGATTTTTTTTAATTGTTTTATTTTATTATATCGAGATAAGATCGTGAGGCATTCAAAACACGTGAAAATGAAAATGCAGCAATAATAATATTCTTTTTTTGTGTCTTTTAAGCTATTTAATAAGCTATTTGATAAGACATTTTCTTTGTCGGATCGAATATTTTCTGGGATTTTTTTTCCACTTTTGATAAATCAATTACCAAGTGGTTTTGATATGGTTTATCTGCTATTCGATTCCTTTCAACTTTTTAAACGTTATTACTTTTCTATTGTAATTTGTTTTCAAACTTTTATAAATAAAATTCTAAATATTATTTTGTTTAAAAAAAAGACTTCTAAGGCTTGAATTTTATTTTTTTAAAATTTTAAGCTTCTAATTTTAAAAGAATTTTTATTTTTATTTTTCAAAAATTTTAAATTTGATTTTTAAAATTTTTCAAAATTAAAAATTTCAAAAATCAAATTTAAAAAAAAAATTGGTTTAATTTTTAAAAACTTCAATCGTAAAATATTTCAATTTTTAAGAGTTTTAAATTTTTAAAAATTTTGGTTAAAAAAATTGGTTAAAAAATTTCTTCAAATTTATTTCCCTCATAACAAAAATAATGAAGAAGAAAAATCGAAGTCGATAACTAAATCAAATAATTATTTCATTTTTTTACAAAATCACACAGGTAACAAGTTACCTAATTACGAACACCCACATTATAACAAAATAGCGACGAAGTCAGTTTGTTATTGTTCTTATCATTTTAAAGTAAGATAACAATAATTAGGATTTATTTCATTTATTATTAAATTCTTTTGGTTTTTTTGCAATAATTTGAAGAATTTTAAATTTTTGAAAAATTGAGATTTTATTTTTTGAAGCATTACCGAGTATTGACTCAACCCCATCCCCTTTAGAGCATTACATAACACGCAATTAATATGAAAACATACATCGCAATTAAGTCTTCAAAACCATGCAATTTCTGAATGAAAATGCCCCCAATTCACAAAAACTCTCCTAATTATCACTAATTACTTCATTAATGCCTTGGATTTTCCTCTAATTAATTATCATGTGGGCTTGCATCACATCTTGTCCACGTGTATCACCCACAAATATCTCAAGATAATTAATTCGTCAACCGAGACTAACTTTTCAGACATAGAAAAATGCGAAAAATTTCCTTTTTTTTCCAAATGTCACACGACATCTCAGCTCGGGCCTTCAAATCTCATTTTACTCGTGTGATCGCAATTTTATATTTAAAATAAACAAAATCCTTTGTATATTTATTGTCGCATAAAGGCTCCACACTTCTGTTTATGCTAATGACAGATAGGAACACATAATTTATATTTTTTGACGATTCCAACTGGCGTCTCACTGGATTTATCATCACACGTTGTACATGACACTTTGTTTCGTTCCTATGCGAACCGAGATCTTGTGAGTCATGAATCGGAATTGATTATTAATTAACAACATCAAAAAAAAAATCTGTCTCGACTTCCCACACATCTTTTGTTATTTGATGCGAGCAAATTGATTCTTTCTAGTTATTCCAAAATAATAATCTTTAAGTTTCAAAATAAATAAAAAACAGACAAATCGGAAGTTTCATAAAATTACGTTAAACGTGTCTATTTTTATCGTGTTACGGATTGCCGCGAGGTATTTACGGTGAATCACATTAAAAAAATTGTAAAAGAAAATATAAAAAAAAAATATTGTGTTTACTATAGCTTCGCTGTCTCTTTCGTTTCTGTCGATGTGACTTGTTATCTTCAATACTTTTTTTTTTGTATTTTCGACTCAGTAAATTAAATAATTTCGACTATCTCTCGGTATGCTTTACTCTTCATGTGGACCAATGAAAACTTACTACATTCCACCCACGATTTTGACCAAAAAAATATTTTTATGAATGAAATTTTTTTTTGCTTGCTTGCTTGAACATGCAACAGATGCTATTTGCTTTGATTTATACACACATGACTTGGGTGTCAGAATGTCGTGACGCAATAACTGCTAAATAATTCTTTCATTTGTTGATAAATAATAGATTTTGTAGTGCTAATTGCTGATGATATTTTTTCATGTCCGGTGAAATGCTGGCAAGTAGAGATGAAGAATGTGATTAAGGGGAATTTTTTTTTGAGGAGTAATTAATATGTTGGCAAATAGAGTGGATTTAAATATGGGAAATTTATTTTTGGGTGGAATTAGCATTCAATTGTTACATATCCAAAATCCGGTGATTTGACACAATTCGAATAAGATACTCAGTCAGAGTTACACAGATCTGAGGTATTCGGACCATACTTTCCTGTAAAAAGACAAGTATAAATTGAAAAGATTCAAAATAAAATTAGGGTTTTAAAAATTATAAAATTTAAAACTTGAAAGATGAAGCTTAAATCAGCAAAAGAAATTCAAGGTCAGATCAGAAAATTCATAAAAATTGTGATTTTTTAAAAATTTTAACAATGCTGTTTTTGAACTAAAAATCGCAAATTTATGATTTTTGATTCAAAACAAAATTCCAAATCTAGCACAAATCGATGAAATTTTAAATGAATAATTGGTTTGGCAAAAATTAAAATTTTTTTTGCAAGTGTCTAAAAATGTCCCAAATAGCACAAATCGGTTATTGATCATAAAATTAGATTGAGGTCAGCAGGACTCTGAAGTAGATTTAAACCGAATCAGGCATCAAGTGAGAGTCATCCTAGCGTGTGGCCTGATTCTCAATCGATCAACCGTTGTGTGCGATTTTAGACAATTTTTGACCATTACAAACAAAATTCAAATCATTGAAAATTATTGCCAAACGAGTCATTCATTCAAAACTTCACACAACCTTCTTCCCTCACATCATACAACAACAATAAAATGCCTAAAATAAATTCCATGATAGTACACATCAAATGCCTTATGAATGACAAATCCATCCATACTACAACTACAGTAAAGCCACATTTATGAATGAATAAAATTTTTGTGACTCTTGTGCACTTAGTCAATGAATAAAAAAAAAATATAAAATTTGTCATGCATACATTGTGGATGGAAAAAAATGATTCATTCAAATATTATTGAGAAAAATAGTTTTTTGGTAATTTATGTACGTATGAAGCGTGGCAGTAAGAGAAGAGAACATAAAAAAGCATCACAATTGAATAGCATATAAATGCGTGAGTCAGCAAGCGAGGGAATCCCAAATTCCGCGAAAATTCTTTGATTCACGTTTTTTTCATGCGAAAAATGAAAAACAAACTATGCAAAAAAAAAAACTTTGAGCTCAATTGCTTGTCTCTCTGTCGATGACGTCGGTCTGTGGACGAACTCGAAACGATCGGATGTAAGATGAAAAAGATATATGTTTGTTCCGTGAGAGACAAAATTAACATAAAGCGGAAAAATCTAATTTTGATTTTTTGAACATTGATAAGCACAAATGTTTGCACATTGCAATGTGTTACCGTGAGAAAATTGGGAAAATCCGTAAAAATAAATAGAAATGATTTTTTTTTTTTATTTTTTGTGTATCTAAAAAAGTACGGCCCAAAATCATCATTTCTCATTCTCGCACTCTCTCGGGTTGTGCATCACACGATTCTCTTATTTCTCATTCATATCCGAATACATGACTCGGTGTAAATGATATTGAGTAAGAAACGCCGGTTGTCTATGTATTAGTGAGAGAGAATATAAAGCTTTAAAGTTACTACTTTTTTCCTTATTTTATCGTCAACTGTTCTCACTCTGAAGCTGGACAATTTTGTGTTTTTTTTTTTTTGCTTCGTCTTTTACACAAGAAAAAAAAATCTACAAAGCTGATCATAAACTGACGAAAAGTCAACGTGAACGGACGTGTCTTATTTTATCTTATTCCTTATTTTTTTGTAAATGTTATAAGAAGAAGTGTGAAGAGCAAAATTAAATAATATATTTTAAAAAAAAAAGTCGAAATAATTGTGAAATTAAAAAATTAAAAAGGAAATTTTAAGGAAAAAAAAGTGAAAGGAATTATTAAAAAATTATTGTGAAATTGCAAAATTGTGCAAAAAAAGAAAGAAATATTTAAAAAGAATTAAAAAATCAAAACTTATGCATATGAAATATCAAAACGATAGCGAAAATTGTCAGCACTGCATAGAAAATAATTGTTGGATTAAATCATTTTTACCGAAACGAAGGAAATATCAGACAATATGCAGAGAAGTGCGTGGTAATTAGAAATTAATTTCTAAATTTGTTAAAGTTGCTCAAAAAAATTGTTAAGTGCAAGAACTTTCTCAATTAATTCGCATAGCGCAAACTCATTCAGGTGGCAATGTTGTGTTGTGAAATTGACCATCAATAAATCATCGAACGCATATACATGCGGTTTAATATCTTCATGAATCATGTGTCAAAGTTATTCTTGTGGAAAAGAATTTTTTTTTTATTTTACGTTCAATGCTCTTTTTACCTTTCACCCGACGGATGAAAGGAGTTGACGGGTTTTTTGGTTTTTGGTGTTAACTGTGAGACCTTTTTATTGATGATTGAGTGGATTTTGGAGTTGATTTTATTGGTTTATTGGTTGTTCAGTGATTTATGTTGAAGGACTTTTGTGATAAATTTGGAAAATTAATTTGAATGCAATTTAGAGTTTCAAATTCAATTTAGAATTTTAAAAATTATTTTAAATTCATTTTAGAATTTTTAAATTTAATTTGAATTCATTTTGAAATTTTCAAATTTAATTTAAATTCATTTTAGAATTTTTAAATTTAATTTGAATTCGTTTAAGATTTTTCAAATTTAAAATTAATCATAGAAATTCTGACACAAATTTGAATGAGTCTTAGATTTCAATATTCAATCCTAAATAAGACCTGTTGCTCAAATAATTCACAATTTGCGATCATTTTCATAAAACTTGAAATTTATAACAATAAATTCGATAACAATATTACATTAAATATGATATCAGCATTCAATTAATAGAAAGGAAGTCACAAATTAACCAACAATAAATTGAATATTATTCAATGATTCAAGATCAACTTCTGTGCTAATTTAATCAATTTTGATTCAAAAAACATATTTTAATACATTTTAATTACACTCATCATATGATGTTGACTTAATTGTCATTTGTGGATGACGATATCAATCAAAATTCTGCTAAATAGTTTACACAACTTTCATTAAAACTAGTAAGTTTTATAAAAATGAATAGTCAATGTGAATCAATGAATGAAAAGAAACTTTACAATTAGTCATCGCATAAAATTCGTCATCACAACGTCACTAGACCAATGAATGAATATATTTTTCATTTTTTTCGGCTATAGAGTCCATATCATGTGGAAGAGAAATTGGAAGTTTTGAGTTGAAATTCATTAGGCAATGCGTTGTGAAATTGCGATAAAGGAATGGAATGCATGGCAGGAAAAATAAGTCGTAAATTTTGATTGACGCGATAAGTCAATTTGGAATGGATTTATATGCCCAAAATAATGGCTTTTGTTCCCTTTTTTTTCGCAAAAAAATTACAAATTGAGCATGGAAAATTTCATTCACTAGACTGGAAATATTTTTGAGAACTTTTATGACTTTTTATGCAACTTTAAATTTTATTTTCTAAATTTTTTAAACTAATAAAATTTAAATTTATTTTTATTCCTTATCCAGTTGCCAAAATCATTGCCTGCATCTTGATAGTATCATACCTCACATGTTCAACAGTGGCAGCACCACTTGCTGACAGTTCTCAGCAATCAGGCAGCATAGAGAAAAAACATAATAAGAAAAGTTCAGAAGAGAAAAAGAACATTTTTACAAATAAGGACGTCGAAATGTGGACAAATCCATGCAGCTCTGAAAGTATTATGGATTCAAGCATTTCCGTATCAGACATGAATGCAAATTTTGAAGAGGTAAGTTTTCGGTGTGACAGGATTGAATAGCAAAAAACAAGATTCTTGACACAAATTTCCCTTTTTTCCCATTTTATTTTTCTTGACAGACTTATTCTTTGTTTTCACAGATCAGATTAACAGCTTCTTACATTGATGTTGATTTAAGAGACAATGAGAAAATCAACACAACAAATTATAAAGCATGGGATGAATTTAATGCTCGTGATTATGAATTCTTGCCACAAAAGCCAACGGTAAGTTGAATTTATGAATATTTTGGGGATATATTATAAGAATAAGACATGATAAGACTAGAAGGGCACCCAATAAATCCCAATACCAAACACATAAAAGTCCTCGAAAAGCGATACTTTAGAGAATGAAAACATAATTTTTATATAATAAAAAATTATGGTGATTAATTCGCCAGATGGATTGATTTATGTTTAAAATTGAGTAAATCGGAAAGGTTTCATAAATATTAAAATATATTTTTTTTTCCAATCGATCGCTCAAACTCCTCGTCAATATCTGGGTGAGAGCGAACATAATCATATTTTTTTTTTGTTGCCACAGCCTTCATTCAACCAATTGTCCCGTCGGCGGATGCGCATAAAGTTCGAATGTCTCGCAATTTATATTGTGAATGAATTTTTTTTTTCTTGCTGTGCTTTCGGGCGACTTTCTTTCATAATTTTTTATTATTTTATATATGCAAATTTTGAAAGGCTTGTTGTTGACTGGCGCATCATGTACACCATTTACTCTTTTTTGGTGCGATATATTCACATGATTTGCAATCTTAATTGAAAAAATTCAAAGTAAAAAAAATTACGCAATATTGAAATTGCCCGCAAAAACTATCACGAAAAGGAGAGCGTGAATAAAAATATCAAACACTTATTCCCGTTTTTATCTTACGACGAGTATCAAGATCATAGGCGCTCACACACTTGTATCGCATAGAATAGAGGCCCGATGGGAAAAAAAAAAGTTATTTGCAATATTTTTTTTTGATCGATGCAAGCTGATAAATAGTCAGCTCTGTATGGTGTTCCAATTTAATTACGCAAAAAAAAAAAAAAATTATCATGAAAGATCATTTAATAGCTTGCAATTTACTGCCTGCGCACATTATTGTTATCCGACGACAGACCCAACTTTTGAATATGTATATATGGAACAAGATTAAAAGGATAAAATAATCACCGCAAATTTTCGATACTGAAACGGAGGTGGATGACTGCTGTTGCCGCACCAATAAATATGCTTAACAACAATATGTTATGGCATGTATATGTTATTAAATTATAATTTTCAACATTAATATTTTATCGCATTACTAAATATTGCCAATAACAATAATAAAATAAAGGCTTTAGTGACGTTGGAGGTTCTTGGTGTGGCTTGAGTGACTTGAGCGCATTTTTCATAAATATTTCTACCTTAACAAGTCCAAAGTGCAACAATCACCTTCCATATCCTATCAAAAAGTCATCCACAACAGCAACCATAAAATCAACTCCATCACAAACAGGAGTTGAAAATTTCAACAGTCACTAAATCGATCGCCATAATCCATAAAAATATATATATAAATATTTTTGTAAATGTTTGATAAAAAGGCACATTGAACCTTTCATTCTCATGCATCAAACTTTACATTTCTCCCTCGCACAACAACATAATATCCAATAATAAAAGTAAGAATGAAGTAAGAATTGCGCAGCACAAAAAAAGTTTAACGATCGTTCCCATAGTGTCCATACAATACAAAAAAAATATGCTCCAGGCAGCGACGCATTTATGATGCATTCACGAGTGGGCAGCAATGGATACATATTTTCGGGTAGCAAAAAGCAAAAAAAAAAATCGTGAATTGCACTTGCAACTGGAAATGAAAAAAAAATGAGAAGAGATTCATTCATAGAGGCACAAAGTAAATTGACTGTAGCCAACATCGTTACCAAAAAAATATATATGCCCGTAAGGCGTTCTCGCGGATCGCCTGTGTGAATATATTTCCCAAAATACAAAAAAAAAAAAAGCATCATCAAGAAATTGGATCGTAGTGAAGGCATAATTATCTCTCTATCTCACTCATTCTTGGCTCTATATTTTTGCATTCATAACAAATAAGTTCATTGAGAAAAAAAGAGTGCCTTGCAACGCGGCGTCCACACACAGACACTTGATTCCTTCATGACGAGTCATTCATTACGCTTTATGGGAAAAAAACCTTTTTGATCGACTTTGGGATCAGAATATCCATCAAATGGGGATGATCTGTGATTTGTGTAGCAAAAATTTGCTTTTTTTGTGATGAATTATAAGTCTTGTGGAAGCCCAGCGGCAAAAAAAAAAAAATATCTTTCTTCTGTGAGATTAGACGGTCAGTTTTGCAAATGTAAGGAAAAGAAGACCAAAAAAAAGGCAACTCATAAAGTCTCCTTTTGCCAGAGCATCATAACGGATTTATAATTCATTGCCGCTCTCGCCATTAAAAGCATTTAATCAAATTTATAGTTTCGATTTTTTCAAGACGTTAAGATTTGTTATTAAATGAACATTTTTTTTTATTATGATTATTATTTTGGGTCAAATTGGATTCTTCTTATCCTGTCTTGTTGTCTTATTCCAATTGGAATTTAAACTCGAATAAGAATTTAATAATCTTATAATGTTTTTATTATTATTTCTATTCCAATAGGGTAACCATAGACAGTGGCACTTTGATCTCCAGAAATATGTCGCAACCTTCATCCTCCTCCATAAGAGACAAAAGATTGACGATGAGGCACACAATAACAATACAATGTCAGAAGAGCTAGGAAAGATCTTAAGAGATGCAAAGCACTTGTTGTGTGACATTGAGCACTTTATTAATGCAACATCATCGCAAAAAATTGGCCAAAAAGATTGGATTAAAAAGGGTGAAATGAGAAATTTGACAAAATTTCGTAACATCACAGCAATGTTTTTAAATCGTACATACGCAAAGGGACGCTTCCAAGACTATATTCAAAAATTAATGAATCGTATTAAGCAACAAAGTGCAAAGAATTTTGTTGAAAAAAATGTAACATATCCGAAATTGAAGTCAATCAAGAAGAATAAACAACAGGGAACAAAAAGAGCACGTAAGGGAAATAAGAGAAATCAAAATGGACGTAAAATTGACCAGCAGAATGAAGTGGCAGTAACAAAACGAACGCACATTGTAAGAACATCAAAGAATCCAGCACAGGCCCGCAATAATGTTAATAAAAACAACCGACGACGACAAAGAACTAGAACAACAACATCGTCGTCGACTGTTGCACTTTAAGCTGTTGGGACTTAAAAAAAAAATTGATTCTTTGAAATTGTAGATTTTTTTATATATATTATATTTTCAATTCCTGAATCTCAAAACTTTGAGTTGTGAGAAAGGGGAGCGTCGAACGCAAAATTTGCGCCATTCCAAGTATTTTTATTATTATTATTTTATATAATATGATCGTGTAAGACTGACTTCAAGTCTTGAACTTAGATTACTTAATTATATAAACAATTTTCTGTAAGTTACTTATGACAATGCACTTATTTAATTAGCAATTTGAAATTGCATATGATGATGAAAGAAAAATTTATAATCGGCAGCTTAATGTGTATAAAGAAGCATGTTTCTTAGTTTCTTTAGATAGAGCAAAATGAAATCTGTGATAGTAAATTGATAAGCAGATTTTAAGATTTTTTTTTTAATTATTTTTTAATTTAAATCTCATAAAAAAAAAGATTATTTTGTAAATAGTTTTTTGTCAAATGAAAAAAAGTGCTTAAATTCTATAAAAGAAGTTCCTGTACAATTTAGTTTGTAGATATAATGTCAAAATATTATTTTTAAAAAAATTCAAATGATCCCAGTTTTTGTAGAAAATTTGTTAGTTAGCTATGTAATAATTATATATAATATTAGAGAGCCAATAAGAACTGAATATTGAGCTTAATTCGTGAGCCTTCATTGAAATTTTTTTATAATCAAAAATTTCATAAAATTGAAGAAACTTATGCGCACACTTAATCATTTTTCAAAAAGGAAGAAAAAAAAGACTGTTAAATTTTTTAATTCATTTTTAAAAATTAGTTAACAGTTAAAAAAATTATTTTTAAAAAATTAACCGAGATGATGAAATGATTCCGAGATAATCAAAAGACTAAAAAACCGTTCCGAGACGATAAAAATTTGCCAAAATTTGAGTTCCGAGATGATAGACTTAGACATAAAAATTGATACATTTCCGAGAAGACAGTATTGAAAATATCCTGAATCATGAAAATTGCCAAATATCCATTAATTCATTAATCCATGAAAAAAGTTCCTTTTTGAAAAATTTTCAATCCATTTGTCATCAAATCAACTAAATATCATTAAATCATAAATAATGACACTTAATTAACTTAATTTATTTCTTAAATATAATGAAGAATTGACAAAGCCTTAGCAGTATTAAAAAAGTATTAAATATGGACTTTGGGTTAATTGGATCTCATAAAAAAAATTGTAGTTAGAGATTTAACCCAATTTCAAATTCCAATTTTTTCTCATACAAAAAGTGAATTTAAGTATTAATTGATGCCATTTTTATGCTCTTCCTATTAAATAATTTATAATAATATATGAGAACAATCTTAAGATCTATAAATGCATAGTAATTTATCAGTAGTATTTAAATCCTTTTTTTTGTAAATTAGTTTTTAAAATAATAGAACGAATTTTTATATTTTTTAATTATTAGAGGATTATAAATTATGTGAAAAATGTATGTAAAGATGACAAAATGAAAATGATTTTATGAACGAGAGTAAATGAAAATGAAAATAATTTTGGAAAAATTAAATTATTGACTTTTTATTGGATTTTTTAATTTTCAGATTTAATTTTTAAAATTTCACTAGTTTTCACATTTAAATCTTAGGACCATTTTGCTGTTATGTAAAGCTCAGAGCTCGAAGTCAATATGATTAAAGTCGACTCGACTCTACTTCGAGCTCAGGTAAAGCTTCTTGGAGATAGGGATGGGTGATAGTTAATGAACAACTTCTAAAATGGATTAAACACGTTTTCGGACTCTTCCTTAATACAATGAAAATTATATGGTTGAAAAGGATTGAAAGTAAATAAGTTAGTAAATTAAAGTACACAATTACCTACTCCAAAGATCACAAAGATCAACAACTTAGCTCAATGACCAGATAATGCCACACAATCCACTCAAGAAACTCAATGTTGTCACTAGGGTTCCTCTACGTTGTAGCGTTGACAACAATCCGTAAGGGTGTCTTCATAGCTACATAATGGTACTGATTTTGGTTCATAGTTAGGATTCAAAATAAAATTTGCCAAACTGTGGTGTTTGAATCAACTTCAAATGTCATTTAAGAAGCCGTTCATTTATAATGTAACGCAAAAAATTCAGAGGTTGAAGTCGACTCAAATTTTCTATGAAGTTGAATCTTATTTTCCATACAAAATCCGAGTCGACTTCGAGCTCTGAAAAAACGACTTAAAGACCCTTTCTAAGATTGTTACGTAATAGTTGAACAGTCCCTAAGGGAGATCATAACTCAAACCAGATCCAATGAAGCTGACCTAAGCTAAATATCCTCTAAATTCTTCATTTATATTCAATAAAGATCAAAAACTAGCATCAAACTAAAAGCATGTCGTAACAAGTTCTTAGCAAAAAAATATATAGCAGTAATTTGCTTACTCAGACAATTTTAATAGACCTTCTGAAAATAATAGCTTCGTCTACCAATTTTAAGCTACATTGCTTGAAAGCTTTGGTTAAAAACAAACTTTTTAAATCTTTTGAGACTTAAAATATTTAAATCTAAGTCTACATTTTAATCCTCGGTAGTATAGTGGTGAGTATATCAACTAAAGCAAAGCTTTCACCTTGAATGATCACCAAAAGCTCACTTAAAGTTCACCAAAAGCTTAAAAACTAAGCTTTCAATTCAAATTCTTAAAAACCGTTAAACTTATTTACCAGCAACAAATCTGCATCGTGATTAAACTTTTAAACAGCAATTTTCATTTTCCATTGTTTGAATCTCATCAGCCATTATAAAAAACTGTAAAAAAAAAGATTTCAATTCGAATAAAAAAAAGTCAATTGTTTCAATTTTAATGTCTTTATTTATCTAGGTAAATACAACAGAAGAAAACGTACATGCATAACAATCTCTTGTCGATTTTCACATGAGAAATTGTTAGCCATAAATCTAAAAATCACAAAATAAAAAATCTTCAATTTTACAAATCGATTTCAATTTAATAAAAATAAAATTTTTGTTGTATTCGGATCTCAGCACTTTGATGAAAGTGGCGGTGCAGGCGGCGATATGTTCATTCGTCGTTTGACATTTGTTCTATCACTCTTCGGTATATCAATTAATGTTATTTTATTTCCATTTACTACAACATCATTATTTATCATATTGTCTTCATCATCGTCTGATGCCAGCGAGTTTAAATCTGATGGTGATGGTGATTGTTGAGAGAAATTTTCTTGTTCTTGCATAATTGTACGAAATTCTTGTATTGACTCATTTAACGCCCACAATTGTGATAAAAGTGATAAATCCATTTGACGTAGGCTGTACTGTAAGATTGAAACAGAACAAAAGAAAAAAAATTAAGTTCAAAATGTGATTTGAGAATGTTTCTCATAATTTAAATATTTGTCGACTCAACAAAGGGAAATAAGCCGCACATACTGCAAACTTCATGGAATAGAAAGAAATTAAGAAGACCTTCACAGAACATGTTCATAAAATATACAAAAACAGTATTTTTTTTTTGTTCCTCTCTATATCTTGTCTATTATTGAATGTCCAAAAATGTGCTTCACGCCATTTATTTTACATCAAACTATTCATTATCCATCTCGTAAGCCTAAGGTTGATTCCGCTCGTTCGACAATAAATATGAGTAAGAAATTTATGAGATAATTGAGAAGCTTTTTTTTTGTTGTTGTGTTTTTTAAATGAGATCGTGGGGGAATTTGAGTTATTTTATTTGATTATTAAGTGATTGTTTAGGTGATTATGGTCGTTTGTATATCAAGCTGTCATTTTTTGATCATATTGGATCAGATTTAATGGTTTTCAAACTATATTAAAATTTACTGTTTAGAAAAATCTAGAAGTAATTTTAGGACAGTCCCCAAAGATATACGGATGCGAAGATTCTGCAGCACTCTGATCTGAGACTGGACATCTTCAAATCCAGCGTCAGATCAGAGTAACGATACATAAGGCCAGATTATTCACGTTTGAAACGCCATGTGCCTTCCAGTATTAAAATTGAATATTTAATACAAAGAAGCCTTACTATCTGCTAACCTTAATATTGTAATTTTATTAAGATTATGCGTATTGTACAGAAGAAAGGCAAATAAATTCAAGAATGTTTTGTGTGTCTTTCAAAAATCCCCGATAAGATAAAAATCATGTGAACAAAATATTTTATTAATAACATTAAAAGAGAATTTTTGATGAACAAATTTTAATTATTTTTTTGTTTATCATAACACAATTTGATAACGTTATTGTGTATATCAGACTTTATAAATAAAACAATGCTTTATAGGTAGCCGTTTTTCGCAAATTTCTGATGAAATCAGAAACAATATCAACTTATCGTGGTAGAACCTGTCAAGAGACCAACAAGAGAATCGGACTTAAGGCATCGACAATTTAAATTATTTCATTTGATACAAATTCAAACTATCATCCGGAACAATAGAATCTTTCTTTGTAATTAAGCCAGCAATAGAGTCAGATGAAAGACGTTTTGTAGAAGCCTAGGCTCCACATCGGAGTATGATTCTCGTAAGTCAGTAAGTAATACAATCTTTCATCCGAACAAAATAAATTTCATACAAATGAAAATCAGTATCAATGCCTTGGTCAGACTAACAACGATGACCAATGGGCAATAGAAACAGACTTACAGAAACAAACGATTTGAACAGTTTGAATTGCAGTCGCTTTTAGGACCGTTGGTGCTATCAGCATTAGTACTTGAGCTTCGGTACTTAAGTGTGATATTAAAACTTGGTCAGTAATAGAGTCAGTTTTAGACGCTATAATAAAAAGACATCCGGATAAGTCAGTGGTGTACAGCCTGTGTGCCGCGACATACACTAGTGTGCCATTGAAAATTTTTGGAAATACTATGAATCGTATGCCGTGTACGTTTTCATTCCTAATTTATGATCAAGGAAAAATAAAATTTTGCGAACAGCTGGGCTAAGCCTTACTATTCTTAATTAACTTTTTAGCTACTTAATTTTCTTGGCCCTGTTATCTAGACTGTACAACCGCTTTGTCTGAGTTGTCCTTGACCTGAGATAAATGTATGATTTAAAACTAGACATTAAAACAATAATCTGTCTAAATTTCAAAACACCCAAAATGATAATTTCAATAAAACAATTTTTCCACAAAACCTCGTTTGACGAAAAAAAAATACAGCAAAAAAAATATGTGTATGATTATTGTGATTTGCAAGAGTGCTCGTTAAGCATTGTATGCGCGAAACAATAAAAAGAACTGCTAAAAACACTGGTGTTTAGTAGTAACAAACAGCAAAAGAGTTAAAAAATATTGTTGGGATGGAAAAAACCATTTGACCTCGATTCGGCATAATTCTTTTTTCAAGTCACGACTTTGTGACACACAAAAAAAAAGCGACACAGAATCGACATCAACAATTGACATGGTGGGTAAAAAGAGTAAACGATTTAATATCTGATATGCTACCGAATATTAAATTGTGGGTAGGAAAATTGGCTTCTTACTTGACGAAATAAAGCAAAAACGAAGAAAAAAAAATTGTTAAATGATTTATTTATGAATGGCAGTGCGCAACAATGGAAGAAATCAATGAAGATGCTGATGATGAGATAATTTCTGGCAGAAATAAATTCATAAAGAAAAATCATTTTTTTTTTTCATTATTTGATTATGAAACGATTTAAAAGCAAAAAAGTTATGAATAATAAAGAGAGAAGAAAAATTCAACCACAGCTACATATGATTGGCGTCGAGGCGTAACATACAGGAAATATATATGGAGAAAAGCTCTTTTATTTTTGTACAGCGGTATTTGTTATAAATCATAAGAAACAATTAGCTATCATTATGGCGATTGAAAAATGAGACTTTGGTAGAGTAAATATTGGCAAAGATATAGGTATGTAAGGTAAATTATCGTGCTCTACTCACTTTATATGGATGATTAAATGTGACTCGATTTTTAGCGCATTTTTCATCAAATGAACTAGCGCAAATTGAACTTGTTATCACTTTTTGATAGAGTTATGGTCTTTATTAATTGGCATGCTCAAATTTAGCGATTTTAATGGAAAGTTTCTCGTTTGGCAAGTCTTACTGCTGTTTACTCAAATGTTTGACTCACTAAGACGCAAATGTTAGAAGCAAAATTAATAAATTCTTACTCATTTATCAAAATTAAATTTAAATCACTAAGGTAAATAGTTTTGTGCTCAATTTTAGCGGATATCTGCGATTATATTTAGCACTTTTAGTTTAAAGCGAATGTTAATTATTCATGTCTGGAGCCTTTGGCAAATATTGCACATTTAAATATGAAGAAATATTGGAATATTTGAAGGATAGATGAAATGACATCAGAAGTTGGGGATTTTTTGACTTAAATGTCTCATAATTTCGTATACTAAACCGGATTCGATTTAAATCTAGATTCTAGAATCATGGCAAAATCACTCCGGTCAGGTACTCAATTTGGGATCGATTAACCGATTTATGGCTTCGCTTTTAAGTGCACATCATTGACTTTAATTGACATTCAAACTTTAATAAGCATAAACCGCATGGCTAAGATCGAAGTCAAATCCAATATAACTTGAAGTCAACTCGCCTTCAACTCTGCATCATGCGTTCAAAAAAGACAAAATTTTCCACCACATTTCTCAAAAAAAAAAGTCTTAGTGGCAACATTCAGCAGCAATGCACTACCATTTACAATCTAATTATGCCTCACTATAATTAGTGCACGAGCCCCATCAATTATTTCACTTTACTTTACTTCATATACACACATGCACACACATTATCCATTCATTCAGTTCATTCAGTAACTCGTATAGTCAAGTCAGCCAGCCAGCAGCAAAAGTAAGTTATCGTGTTGATGTCAATTTATGGTTCGGTAAAGTGTCAGTCAATTGAAGCACATTTTTGCAATTGGAAATTTAATTTTTTTTTCTGCATTTTTTTTTCATTCAATTGTGAAATTGCAAAAATGAAATGGAAATGGAACAAGTTGGTGCACCTGATGACCTACAAATTCAATTACAACAGGTACAACAAAAAATGTGCAGCTTTAACATTGCGTCCCGGTATTTGCATTTGCGAAATTTTCACTTCCAGTTCGCTACTTCCTATGAACTTTATGTGCACGCTTTTTGAGTTTTGCTTTTCATTTTTTTCTTCTTTTGCATAACAATTACAATTAATAAGGCTGTTCTGGTTGGGGTCATTTACAACTTCAGAATTAAGTAAACGGCTTAAATCTTTTATTTCTATTTTCAGCTGTGATTCTTAATTAGTTTTATTTTCAGGGTGTGTCAATAACAAAGGCATATAAAAATTTGTTTAAATTAATTTAATTAATTAGTTTAGTTTAGTGGCGAAAAAAGGTTGATATGAAATAAAATAGCTTTGTTAGAGAATTATAATAGTAATTTAAGCTTAAATGCTCTAGTCATGTGGTTATTATTATATCCGGATAAATAAATATTAGATTTTAAAGGTATGTGGTTTTGTTCAGAAATTAAAGGAGTGTAGTCGAGATTTTTTAAAGGTTTAAATTGATTTTGGAATTGTAGATTTGATATCTAATTGGGCAATTTAATGCCCTTAGATATAGCTTTAGTATTGCTTTAAAACTTCTTTAAGCATTCTATAGCAGAATTGACTTATTAAATTGTTTAGGACAGATACTAGAGAATATAAAACTGTAACAAAACGCAAATGAGCCTAGTTGTGGACATATAAGAGCCTCTTCCAAAGCTTGACGTCGTTCGACTAGAACTTTGTATGCAAAAGTCGACTCAAATCGACTCAATTCCATAGAAAATTCGAGAAGACTTCAAGTTTCTTCAAAACTTCAAATTTTCTAATAATACCAATAATTTGAACATAACGTAATAAAACATCCAAAAAGAGGCCAGCAACCACACTTAGATGTATGCAACATGACATCAGTCCGAAAAATTTGATCATGTTTAGAATGTTTGGTATAAACATTTTGCAGAAATTTTAAATTAATTCTATCAATTCTATAAGTAAAAATCATTAGAAAACGGTAAATATGATTTAAAGATTCTATTTTATAGTTTTTTCAATGATTATTTCAATATATTCCACAATCCATGGATTCCATAGATTCAACGGAATCCACCAATTCCATAGAATCAACATATTCTATAAATTTCAGAGATTCTAACATGAAAAAATCATAGAATCCAATTCCACGTGGATTCCATTGATTCCATCAAAAAATCCATAAATCCATGATTTCCTTCCATGGATATTTTCACAAAATCCAATAGTTTTTGATCCGGACACCCGTCTCAACGTATAATTTGAACATAACGTAATAAAACATCCAAAAAGAGGCCAGCAACCACACTTAGATGTATGCAACATGACATCACTGCATTAGAATTATACATCAATTTGCCCAGAACTAGTTCTAACCATTTTCGTCAACTCGAACCAGTAAAACATATAAATAACTTTATATTTCAAAGTTTTCACACCTAGAATCACTAATTAATATGCTAATTGCCAGACAGCAAATTTATTTTTGTTTCCAGAACATTTAACAACTTAATGTGCTATTATAAAAATAATTATTTAAAACCTCAAACTCAGCAAAATTGTTTTTCCCTCAACATGTCACCAAAGACATCCAAACAATCAAATACGCTTACGATAACTTCCTCACTTCTGTCTTGATCATGCAAAATACGCTTTATAAATCATTGCATCAACATGTCATGTCAGCAAAAATAAGATCGTCATTATTGTTAATGATCAATTTAGATTACCACACGACACAACAATAGGAGCACATCCATGCTATACTTTTACTTTTTTCTTTTACATCAAATCATTTTTCATTCTTACACAATCAGTAATTGGTTCCATTACGATGGACACCTTCTTGTATGGTCATAAAAATAATTATTTTATTCATATGATGAACAACTTTTTTCCGCTTAATATTTCGACCTTATGGTCAAAAAAATGTATAGTAAGTATACAGCACAAACAAAAAAAAAAAAAAAACGAGAAAATCTAAAGAGGATTCACGCTAACAAATCCACTACAGCTATAATATTAAAGTCATTGTGATCATCAACCATGAAGTGTTGCTTATTTTATATTATTTGCAACCAGCATCAGTGAATGTGAAAGATATGAGATATTTACTGACTAGATTTCCACTTTTAATTTCCAAGATCATCGACATTTGCTACGATAGCTGGTGTATGTTAAACTATGGTGCATAACCAATCTCATCTTATTAGAAAATACTAAAATAGTAGTGATTCCAAGTTTTCGAATGATGTCAAATTTGATGGTTTTTGGGTTATTTTTGGCTGTAATGGCGATCTAGTTGGGGTGTGAATGAAGATACCACAAGTGTTCCCTGAATAAAATGCTTTGGTTTTAGCTTTGAAGATTGTCAAGGCTAACTTAAAACGTAAATAAAGCTAAACAAATGTGTATTAATGTACATCTTCAAAAGAGAGCCTCTACGTGAGTTCCTGTTCTCAACCTCAACAATATCTAACAGCTTATCCGCCTGAAGGGCTATGCTATCCGAGAAGTTTGAATAGCTTATGATCTACTCTTCAAAGTACTTAGCACAGCACAGCTTCGGTCACCCTCGGTGGTCTTAACTTAAACTAATTAAAAACAGGAAGTATCAAGAGAAGGTGAATTACTTGACGTGTCGAGTCAGATCGATAGCCTCCACAACTCCCCTTACAACCTCCCAACTCCCCAATACAAAATAAGAGTAATATGAAATGCTTATCACGAGTATTAATCAAAAATAATTCCAAGAATCAGTTCGAACCCCTCAACAAATTTGAATTCACTTAATCAAGCGCCATTCAACAAGCTTCACCTTTTTTTCTGACGAAAAATTTCAAAACATTTGTATCCAACAATATTTTCCTGCATTACAAACTCAAATAATCGTGAATACCACACAAATATCTAAAACAACATGAAACCTCTACAAGAAAGCCCGAAAGAAAACAAGAAAACTGAATTAAACTGTAAAAAACAAATAATATTTAAATCAGAGACGAGATAGAAAAATTATGTGAAAGTGATCAGAAAAGCTTATTTTCCTTCTTGCACAGCAGCATCCAGAGCAGCAAGCCATTTACAGAAGAAATATTGCGCAATTGAAATCGTTACAAATTATTGTTCTCACATTAAATGAAAAAATAAAAAGAGGCAAAAAAAAAAGTCTCACACAAGGTGTATTTGAATAGATTGTCAAACATGATCAAATGGTGGCTCGCTGAAAGGTTGCTGACAATAATAATAAAAAAAGAAGGAAAACGACAAAAAATAAAACTTTTTCTTTTCGCTCATTATTGTTCTCGTTGACACAGTAACATGCACATTGTTACTTATAAACATCTATTTTATTATGTTGTTGGACATTTTTAAAGGGAAATGGGAGAATCGACTGGGCATTTTGTCTTGATAAGGTTTAGGAATCAATGACAATCTTCATTAAATCCTTCCCATTTGAATCCGCATTTACCCCCCAACTTGTTTCTCATATTTATATTTAAAATAATAATTAAATTAAATCTCTAATAAGAATTTATTGACATAGTTTTTATTTGCAAATCTGGAGTATGTAAATCTTATTGCATGTATAATCTTAAGCCTTGATTTTAATGTAATTCCAGATGTAATTCCAGAGCATTAACAGATAATGTTAATGCAATTAACTGGTCTTAAGAAGAAGTTTAATGTAGGATAATATTCAATTGGGCTAAAAAAATTGGCGACAACCTCTTTTAATTAGAAAGTAATGAGGATATAAATCAAGAAAATTAGATTCTAAGTAGCCATTTTCGTGTCTAATGTTCAAGATATGGGCGATTTAGCAACTCTTGGAACGAGGTTGTCGATAGAGATTATATTGCACTTGGCATTGGGAATCTGGTAAGTAGAAGCCAACGATAGAACCTGCTTCCGATCGATCAAGAATCACAATCGATCTGTACGATCAGCGAAGGAAGTAGTTCAATTTATTTTGAATTGCACAAATCGGTTAATCGATCAAAAATCCGGTCCCAACCACTCTAACATGGTAAAGTCATACTGACCTGATGCCGGTTTCGAATCAATTAACCGACTTGTACTACTCAAGTTAAGTATCAAAATCAAGTTTCAACAAATATTAAACTTCAAATGACCTTAATAAAACAAATTCTATTAATTTAGATTAGCAAGAGCTCAATGCATTTAAAGTTCCCCCCAAAAAAAGATTTTCCTATAAAACAGTTAATGATGCATGCAAGCTTAATGATCTTAATGAAGTCTTGAAATCATTAGAAAAAAAATCTGTATATTTTTTATAAGAACATCAATTAAATCATACATTTAAGTTAAATGCGCCTCAATATCGCATCTCTTTACCACATAATCTCAACCTCATTATGCTTATGCTTCCATGCTGCATAGGCCATACTAATGAACTTTCCGTGTGTTCTCTATACACACTAGACATTACAATTGCGTGTATTTGCTAATAGATCGTGATTTTGATGTCAGTTCTTTGATTTCTTCAAGTCGAAAAAACTAAGAAAAAATATTAAAAGAATTATGATGCAAGAAGTATAATAGCGTGATTCCATTAATAGTTAAAAACAGAGCACGTGAGTAGCATGGGAATCAAAGATTTGAAAAATGCATTTCTTACAAAAAAAATATTCATAAATTTCTTTCTTCATCATGTGATGCAACCGAAAAATATATCGAAACATGCACGATATTGGATTGACTCTGAATATCAACAGAGATTAATCGTGAAAAATTAAATGATTATTAATTTTTTTGTTGTTCATTTTCACAGCATAAGTCAATTAAATTATCAATCTGATTTGGTTGCATGCAGCTGGATTGCTACTGAAATTTGTGATGATAATTTTTTGTGTTTCATTCATTTTAGTTTCGAAAAGGTCAAAAATATATCTGGGCGATGATTAATGAAAATGAAAATTTAATGATTTATTTGAGGATTTTGTGTGCTGATCAGTTTTGTGATTAATTTTATATTCATTATAAGGTCTTATGACTGTTTCTATTACCTTTGATATTTTCAAACTTAAATCGCAATTGGAATATATTTCAATTGTAATTTAATATTAAAGCTTATAACTAGCTAAATAAAGTAATAAATCGAGGACGTTTGTGCTAAAATTGAGGGGATCAATCGTAATAAAATTGTGGTTGATTAAGTTAGTGGTTTTGACAGACATTGTAAAGGTTTTTAAATCAATTGTAGTTTATAAATGCTTAATTTATTATATCGATTTTGGTTTTGTGAAGCTTTTTATGATATAAAGATCATAAAATCAGCATTTGAATTTTTTGACTCATAAAAAATGGCATCGAGGTCAAATTTTTGGCAACATCCCGTCAATTTTTGAATATTTAACAGTTCTGCTTCGATCATAAATCATCATGTATATCCGAAGTTATATTCATTAGCAATTTTTTCTCATAATCAACTAATTTTACTCCAAAAAAGACATCCAAAATCCAACGCACAATTTTTTTTTTGTAAGCTAATCAAATAATAAAATTAAGAAATTCCAATTTAAGTCATTCCGATCATCAATGCCACATAAGGTTCAAACTAATTTGTCCAAGACATCTTTTTACGTAGGAATAATTGAAGAAGTCTCAATCCAAATTTGAAGATGATTCGAAAGCAATTGAATGAATTACAACTGTAAAGAACTTGTCAAACTTGGAGATAGTTTTATTGAGAACATATAGTCACGACTGGTTTTAATAAACATGAATGAAAGATGGAATTTTTTCTTTAGAATTCTACAGGTGAATAGCATTGAATGAAGAAGATTCTTTTGGAAAGAAGCTTGATTCTGGTTATTGCACGTTCTTGTAAAATAAGCTGAATAATATTAAAATTCAGGGGACGTTCATTCATTACATTACACAAAAATATGAATTTTCTGACTTCCTCGCCCCTTTCCCATTCTTCTAAGAATAGTAGCCATAGACTAAATAGACCCTCCCTTTCCCCCTAAAGTATTGCATAAGTTGAGCACATAGAAACAAGAACATAAAAATGCAAAAATTCTACAGTTTTATGAACAGTGTCTAACCCTTGCACAGAACTGCCTGTTTCATCAAATATGAATAATCAGATGCTCATCATAACTCACAAATATGACAGACACTTCCTATGACTCATCATAATAAGCTGAGAATCAACTTATCAATGAAAAATTTACAACTACTATCACTTAAATGTGCTAGAATTCACATGCTTCCTGTTTTAGTATTGGAGATACACATATCAGTTTACGTTGTTGCTAAAACCAAAGAAAATTGCTTCATTTGATTTGAATTACATAGTTGCAAAGATATTTATTTCCTGGTGTATTGACGATTCAATGATTATTGATTATAAATTAGATTAGATTACGATAAACCAGATAAATGTGAACAGTAATATGTAGCTGAATGAACTAGATTAAGCATATTAGATTCTTGAATACAATTTCATAGTTAGTGACTAGAATTTAATGATTTAGAAATTCATTTTGAATGCTATAAATATTTAAATTGTCAAATTCGATTTTTCCCCAAATTTTTACACAACAGATCATTTTCATGTGCTCATTTCAAAATCACTTTCCTCATAATTCAAGCATCTTTACAAAAAAGTATGCAATAGCATTACATGAGTCAAATCTCAAGGAAGCAATCAAGATTCCACCATTATCGTTATCAGATACTCAACTTAAGTATTATTTACGAAACCTCAAAACTAAAATCAATTTGTGTGGTATATTTGCCTATTAAAAGCTCTTGCAACACACTCATCATCGTTTGAGCTTCTAAGACCTCATCAAAAAGAAGAAAAAACAAATTAATTAACTGTTTCCAAACAGAAAAATATTGCATCAAAAATAGCTTCATCATAAATTACTCCAATTCAATCAAATAAGAAGCAAAAAAAAGCGACAATCATAAAAATTTCATTATCAATCAAAATTGATTTCAATTAAAATATTAAATATTTTGTGAGCAAACATAATATTTACTGTAATTAACAATCAATTTTAAGAAGTTAATCTGCTTGCTGCTGATGTTTTTGTGTGCTACATGCACACAAGCTATCATCGCCAATATATTGCAAATTACCAGCGATCAAGATTGAGGCTCACATGGAAGTCATCATCGCTACTAAAATTAAGACATTAACGTTGTAATTTCTTTTATCACATTAACATCAACAGTAACAGTGTAATAAGGTAATGACCATAACCATAGCGGCATAAAAATATTTATATTTAACTTCTTCAAAAAATAACATTCGAATTTCCTCATACCGATTTGATTTTTAGTGTGTATATATTTTTGCTGCTGGTTTTACTGACTTTATTTGAGAAATTTCATACCATTTGCTAATCATTCGGCATGTCATAAAAACAGCATTAATGAAAAAAATATAAAGATTATTTCGTTTATCGTAAATGTATATTACGTATACGAATGGCAATTAAATAAAAGAAGAAAAAAATAATAATCCAAACTGTGATATTGTCGAGATGTAAAGTGAAACTGGATGGTAAGAGAAGCAAGTAAGAAAGTTATCACGGATGGTTGACTTGAGATTTGTTTCTACCTGGATGGTGCCATAAAAATTACAAACGAATGAGAAAAATTAATTCAAGGTTGAGTGTAATAAAGCCATAAATCAAGGTAGAAAGTTCTATTCATATTTTATTATGCTTAAAACAGAAGTGGATGAGGGATTTATTGCACATCCTTTAGTCTTGAAATATATGACTTTTTATTGTATTTGAGAAAAATAGCTTTGAATCAACATCTTGTAGTTTGAGATCGTAAAAGTCTTGTTTTGTTTGATTTTTTTGACATTTAGAATTTTGAGAATTCTAAAGTTCTACACTAAAATTGATGATTCTGTTTGACAGAGAGGCTATTTGCTAATTGCGTAACTCACTTTTATTTCTGTATTTTCATAACTTCAATATTAAAATGTATTGTATATTTTAAGAGTTCAAGCAGCAGTTTGAATAGCGGCAAATCGCATTTTTCCCTTAAAAAACGAGGTAAAATGGGTCGAAAAATGTCGTCAAATTGCCGCTTGAGAAGCTTTGCGTCTTGCCGTTAGTACGACGAAGAACCGGTTCCCCCGCGAAAGCGCTTTGCAATTCAATGACGTTTAGCTTCTTTTTTACCCTGCAGAATTGCATTGCCCAGAGTATAGCAGAATCGCAATGTACCTAGCCACAACATGTGTGTCGTGAATGCACAAACCGAATAGGTTTGACTATGAAAAAGCACCTGAATTCGACTAGACCATCCCTGAGATTGAACCCCGGTCTTTAGTGTCGATTGGTTAATTTCATTGATTTAAGTATTTTAGATTTTCTGAACAAATTTTGGTACAGGAAGGGAAGTCAAAAATGCCTTTTCTACGCTTTACGTAAGCGAACTTAATCGAAAATTTCAACTAATCAACAAGAATTTGCTAAAATTCTAAAAAATACTGTTCCAATTAAATTTGCACACATCATGCTAAAACCCAATTTTGTTAATCCATATGCTACATCAAACCATTCTTTATTGATTAATCATTCTCCTCAACAACACCCAATTTAAATTATATCAGACTCTATTACGAGTGTAGAATACAAAAACTAAGACAAAACGTTCAAAGCATGACTTTTCAATTTTACTAAAAAATTCCGCTTGATAGAAAAAAAAAATTGCACCAGCTATAAAAAGCAGTTAAAAACATCTCAATATCAATGTGATAACATAAGATTTCAACTCATGAATAAATTAATTATGAATACAGTTTAAATTGATCACCGCTATAAACCTTGACCAAAATATCGATCTACACCTACTTGAAAAACATTAGCATGAAAATTGAAAAAATGTAAAGCATATGGAGATGTTTAACATACAAAAGAAAAATAAAAACTACAAAAGATAGAGGAAAGAAGTAAAAAATTTTTACAGATGCTGCACAATTTTGCATTTAAACAGCTATGAATCTTGAATAAATTTAGAAACTCATCAACGCATGTGATTCACATCATCTTCTCATAAATCATGTATTTCTATTCTATTCCTCATTTCCAGTAATGCATTATACAATTCAGCCATTTTTTTTCGTAATTTGCCATGCAACCTGATATGCCTGTTCGTGATTAAAAATGGTGCAATTGTTAAATACCAACACAAATCATTAATGGCAATAAAATGAAGAAAAATTGAGGTAAAAGTAAGGTGCAATGCCGCTACAAAATTTCTACACCTATTGCCATTTCAGCACAGTGAGCGAGAGAGGAAAAAAATATTTGAAGCACAAAAATTGGAGCGGCAGTGGAGATAAATTATATGATCACTAAACACTGTAAAGTCCTTGACGTAATTCGAGTCGGAATTTTTTTTTTTTTTTTTCTTCATCTCAATTACACAGCAATAGCTAGATTGCCTTTTATGAAGTAAGAAAAATAATCTATTTTGTGTTATTTTTTTGGGGAGAGGCTCAATTTACTGGGCGCTGGTCTGACATTTAAATATTTTTTTTTCCTTAATTTTTAAAAATGTATACAGATTTATGGTGAAACATATACGTTTATTTATTTTTCACAATTGCTTATCGCTTTGTTCCTTAATGTCTTTTTTTTGTGTGCAACATAATCGACTGAATTTCAGTCATAAAAGAACAACTGAGTTGAAATAGTCATCACGAAATTATGATTCATTTGATTGTTTTCTGGGTTTTGTTGTGGCGGTTTTTTGAAGCAAATTATTAAGGTCATAAGAATGAATTGAGATTTAGTAGAAAAAATTAAAGGTGTTGCGAGAAAAAAAAAATCAATTTACGGCACTCAATGAATCATTCAAAGTTCTTGTTGAAGGTTTTGAACACGTTGCTTCAAGAAGTGATTTCTCGAGGAGACAAGAACATGTTAGATCTTGATATTAATTAGTTACGACGAATTTTTGTCCAAAAATAATTGATATGGGCTTGGATTTAAGTTTTCTTAAATAACACGAATTATTTAATCGATCAAAGATCAGGCACTGATACCAAATCAGAATTACGCTGGGTTCTGTTTAAATCCCGCACCAAACTTGAGTCACTGAATCCAGTGTAATTCTGACTTTGTTGAATGGCAGATTCAAGGTTTAGTATTAAGTTTGGAGCCGAATTTTGGATCGATTAACCGGCATGTGCTATTTAAGTGAGCTTTACTTTTGTTTGTGTAGATTAAGGAATGTATCAAGGGCATAATGTTCTTCAATTTGTTAGAGATTGTCGAGAAAGAAATCCAATCAGTACCTCAAAATTTTTAGGTTTCATACAAAACTATATCTAGCACTGTCAAATCGATTAAGAAGTCATCAAATTTTCGATTAAAAAAAAACAATAAACAGCATTTTACACATGCTTTTTAGATCCATTTGATATACAAGTAGCCATATACTCATTTAGCTATTAAAACCTCTCAACCATCCACATCCATCATAACCTATCAAAATTCTTATAAATTCCTTCGCTATCAATCAACATAATAATAAACTCAAATCATAAAACTAGACCTAAAAGCTATCAAGTAGTCACTATCAAAATATTATGATTACACTATAAATGTACCATCGTTTGACATGACTCATTTCTTTAATGAGCAAACCATTAGTGAAGATTATAGATAAAGAAACATTTATTCATACGACAAAAAACAATTAAGTGTCATGTCATTAAATCCCCACGTCACTTATGTATATGCTGTAAGTGCCACCAAAAAAATTATATTATGTGTATGTAAAACTGATGTTGAGATAGATATTGAGTTGAAAAACAATGGAATTAAGAAGAAATGAAAGAGCTTTCTTTATGTCTTTGTATATTCACTGCCGTGACATCACTTGAATTGCTTGATATGATCGACGGTACAAGAAAACGAGCATAAATGAGCATAAAAAGAAAACACAAAAAACTAAAATCGGCGAAACGAAAAATAAAATAATAATAAAAAAGAGAAAAAAATATAAAAAATTATTAAATATTTTTTTGACGTGTTTACAGTTACCGTGATCACATACGTATGGTTTATATTCAGGGCTACAATAATAAATAATGTAAAGAAAGGAATGAAGAAATGAGGCAGTGAACGTATATGGTGATAGAAAAGCAAGTTCTTTGTAATTGTTTATAGAAAATTAAATATAGAAATGGAATAATTACTCGAAAGTTGTAGGAACAGGTGATGTGAGCGCATTTTATGGAATCTAATGAGTATATAGTAATTACTATGACTTTATTTTATATTATGTGTTTAACATAGTTAGTGACCAGTATGGCTGGTAATCAACCAAGAACATTTCAACAATCCTAAAGCAATTCCAAAGACAACGCATCAATTCCGAGTGGGACAATCAGCTGTCACGATGTCATCAGGGCCATTTCACGTCTCATCGTTAAAACAGCAACCTAGCGATGCCCTAGGAAACACGTGCTCCCCGGAATTTATTTTCTTTACGCATTTAACCTTATAAAATAAATTTAATTAGCCCCAAGTGATAACAGTGAAATCTACTCAATGTCAAAAAACAATTAAACTGACAAATATAATTTCATTATCGTCACAATTCATCACATTACACATATTTCATTATTAAAATAGAATTCCATGAGATTTTTTTAATCATCGGCTTTGAGGCAGAAGAGTCAAAAGATTAATCAAAAAATTTGGGTTATCGCATTAAGTAATTATGAAAAAAAAAAGTCCAAAATTGGATGATTTATTCATTCGAGTTCTGGTTTTTAAATCGATCGGAAGTGAAAATTTTTTGTTTTAAAAAATTCTTAGTTCAATTAGAATTTTTCTTATAAACAAAAGGAAACTCGGTTAGATATACAAAGAAATAATTAGAAAATCTACAATGAAAGCAATAATTCAGCTGCTGTTCCTGTGTGCAATATTATTCAGTCAACAAGTAAACTGTGGAAAAGCAAGTTGTTCCTATAAATTTACAAAATCAAGAGATTATATTTGCACAATTAACTTCACACTTTCGGTTGACGAAAACTTCAATAAATCCATTCCTAATGTTTACACCGAAATTTCTGGAGAACATAACGGAGGTTCAGACAATTTAGTGACAGCATTAGGAGGTTCCGAGACAGATTCTCGAATGTTTCCCGGAATTTTGTGCAATAAGTTTAAAAATTTGAAAAACATTAAATTTGCTTTTTCAAAAATTGAAAAATTAACCGAAAATTGTTTTCCAAGTTGTGAAAATTTGGAAACTTTGAGTTTTTCAACAACTGAAATTAAGTGGATTGGACAAAATACACTCACATATTTGAGAAAATTGGAAAAACTATTAATTAGCAATTCGAAACTCAAACACATTTCGGAAAATTTATTTAAAACAAATCATAATTTGAAGGTATTGCGACTTAGTTCAAATGAGTTAAGCATATTTAGTGAAAAACTATTGGAAAATCAACAAAATTTACAAATTTTAGTTTTGTCATACAATAAAATTGAAGGATTTCCAAGATATTTCTTTAGAAATCTCAGAAACTTAGAAATTTTAGATTTACAAAATAATTTAATCATGAACATCACAGCTGTTTGGTTTGAAACACTTGGAAATTTAAAGGAATTGGATTTGAGCAGCAATTTGATTGAAGATTTACCGAAGAATATTTTTAGTAGACAAACAAAATTAGAAAAGCTGAATTTAGACTCAAATGCAATCAAATTCATTCATGATGATTTATTTTTTAACCTGCCGAACATTATAAAATTGATGAAAAATCAAATTATAGGAGTGAATGAAAACTTTATAAGAAAACTAGTCATTGCCGACAGATCAGTCTTATTGTCTGGTAACAATTGCACTGAAGAAAGTCAAATTCTATCTGAGAGAGAAAATGTGCCAGACGAGCAAGTATCAAGTCCTATTGATGAAATATTTCTGAGAGAAATCGAGCCTTGTTTTTACTCTTATATTCCACGTAATGAAAATTATCAAGAAGGTGAGAAATTATTTGTATTTATTATTAATTCTAATTTTTAATTCTTATTTATTTATTTGATAGATATTAATATGAAGCTGGACTTCCTTTTTGAGAAAATTAGTTTAATTTCTATGCTTTTTCGGGTATAAAAATGCGATGAATTTTTGAATAATTTCTAATAACATTTTTAAATATTTTGAAATAAACAAAATAAATATTTTTTAAATCACTTCTATTTGCTTTTACTTAACTTTTTGCTATCTCTCTTCAAATACTAAGGTCAACAGAATCATTCAAAATATTATCAAGCAAGAGTTTATTTTTATTTCTTTAATCATTTGTCGCTTAAGCTCTTGCTTGATCAGATCGTACCCGAGTGACGCAAATGAAAAAGTTTCACCAAGAAGCCTTTAAGGCTCTACTAAAGCTCTTTTATTAACAGTTCGATGTATCATTCCTTGATCCTCCCTTTGTTTATGCTGTTGCAATATCGTGAAGCAACCACCTTTCTGGGGTTCTCCTAAAAAGCGAAAACAATGAGACAACCCCTTAAATGAGTACAATCTCCAAAATATTTTTTAGTCGTGCTACGCTTGTTTGCAATATACAGCTTGAACCAGAGCTCGAAGTCGATATGGTTGAAGTCGACTTGAGTCAAATGTAGTCGACATCGAGTCGGTTTGGTTTCTTTTCTTTGCGTCGACTCAAGACAACTCGAATCGACTTCGTGCTTTGGTTTGAACAGCACTGGCTTAAGCTGTTACAAGATCCTAGATTATCAACCCCATCCAGGGGCCTCCCCCAAAAACCGAACCTAATAAGTGAACGATCCCTTACAAAATTAAAGGTATTACGAATTTATCTTGACAAATCAACCAATCTCAAAGCTACAATCACTCTAACCACTTAGCCATAACACAATTAATCACACATTTTCTCCAATAAAGCAACTCCGAGCAGAGCAAAAAAATAAAAAAAATAAAAAATCATTCTCGTATTGCACGGAAATATTTTTCAATGAGGCATTCAAGGCCAAACATTAAAACAAGTTAAATCAATGTTCTGAATATCCCCATCGCAAGTGACGGATTTCAAGCGGAGTTGTTTCTCCTTTTACATGCCACAATAATTAAATATTTAAATAAATTTAATTCACAATAAGTGTTGAAGCATGGTCATTTTTAATGATAGACGTTGTACGACTTTAGAATAAAAAATATAAAATAATGTTCAACTAGAAGTAAAAAAATGTTAAAGCACACAAAGTAAGAGAATAAAATTAAATTTCACTTGCAAATATCATCAGTTCATCACGCGAACCTGTTTCTGCGCAACTGACTTCGATTCGCTTGATGATTCACGTATAAGAATTGCAGATTACGAGTCAAGAAGATGAAAACAGAAAAATAACAAGAAAAGAAGAAGAAAATCTAATAAAAAGTAAGTATTTCTGTTCCATCAAGAAGTAGTTTTATGATGTTGATGACGTAACTCAATATAGAATTGAGAATTCAACAAGATTCACTCGCAAATACGTTTTACGTGAAGTGAATCATGCAGTTTAAGTGTGCAAAAATAAAACCGAACGATTCATCGATTTGACATGTGAATTGAATAAAACCTTGAACTTATAGTTCGTGTTCTATCTTGTGCAAGTCGATGCTTCAAAGAGAGTGAATTTCTACAAGCAGCACAAATTCATTAAAGATAAATTACAGTATTGTAAAAATAGTATTGAAGGAGAGATTGAGGTCTCATACGTTGCAAATACTCGATATGTCTAATTAAAGAGAAATAAAATGTTCTATATTGTGGTGATTTATTGATGACAAATGAAAAGCTATGCCAACTATCGCTTACATTGTGCATTCCACTGAGGATTAAATGAAGCACTTTATGTGTCCCTTTCGCTACGAATCAGTTGTAAACTTTCATCCAATTATGTAAATTTACTTTGCAACTTTTTTTCGTGTTCTCTTTTAAGGTAAGCGCATTCAACCTGAATCACATTTTTTCCTCATTATGGTAGCGCTTTACTTGCATTTAAGGTAAAGCAACAAAAAAAAATTAGTTCAGTTGTTCATTTTGTCTTGATTGAATATGTAAGGCATGATGAAAGTTATTGATAAGATTTGTGTTTTTCGATAAAGAATTCGGAACATAAGCATGGCTATTAAGGTTGAATATATATGTTAGTTAATGCTTGCCAATTTTTTGAGCAAAAATATATGTTCTGTTTTTCAGGAATTAACATATTTTTGTGAATTTTCGGAGATTTACTTTTTGAGGTGAGGAAAATTTAGGGGAAAATCAACCTTAAATAGGTCAAACTTTAATATTTTCTAGTAATTGACAATGTGAGTATTTTTAGGTGATTTACTAAGCAATTATCTATAATATATCCCATAACAATCTCAAAAATCAGCTCAACCAAATGCGCTTTCTCAACTAACTAATTTCCATACAAATTCTACATAATTTTTTGACACAAATGCAACATAAATGGCATCGCATTTACAAAGTAGTAACAAAAATCGTTAAACATTAAGCATTCATCACACGAAATTGGAACGTACAGAAGAACGTAAAAAAATTGAATACATGAAAAGAAATCGGGAGCATGTTGATGTGGATGACATTAAAAAAATTGCCAAAAAAAAAGTTATATATAGGCATAAAAATGTAAACTGTCATTAAGGCATCAACTACTCATCTTCTTCCGCTCACTCGAATTCATCGAACAACAAGAAAAAAAATGTATGTTAATGTATCGGAGCTGTAAAAAGTAGGTAGAAAATGCCAAAACGAGATGTAAGAGAAATTGCCGTATATATCACGATACTTGGTAGATGATGAAATTCTGATTGCGTAACTAATTAAAATTCGCAATTAAGATCAACATGAAGTAAGAAGATCAACATTGAAGCTAGACAGTTCAGTTATAATGACTTAAGACAAAGTTGTTTGTCATGCAAATGTTGTAGGAACCATACACACAAAAAAAGTATAAAGATAAAAATTAAGCAAATGCATGACGATCATAAAATGTTTATTTTTTCCCCTCCCGAGAGACTAGCCATAAAGATTGTTGATCTTTCAACCAATTAAGAATGATGAATGGAAATAAGCGGATGGATTATGATACGGGATATATATAAAAATTTAATCTCATGTCTATCTCTTTCTCATGACAATTTTACAATATTAAGTAGCCCGAGCAGTTTGTTTGCGGCCTTGGATACACCTTAGTATGATTACCATATAAAGAATTGACATTGTGTCGCTCGGGAATCACTTTATCTCATCTTTCGTTTTCTTTAGTCTTTTTTCGGTCATACAGTAATTAAAAAACATGAAACTCACCATTTCACGTCTCAAAATTGCCAATTGAGTGTCTAATGTTGAGTCTGTCGTACGATTATCTGATGTTGTTAGATTAACTTGTCTCTGTTGTGATCTTTGTAATTGATTTTGTTGTTGACTGATTTCTATTCCACTAAGACTTTTCGGTAATGGAGGTAATCCGGGAAGTGACATATTAATGCTAGAATACACAAAAGAAACGAAAAATCGTTAATTAAATTTGAGTTTAATCAATATCAGAATTTTTTGTTTTATTAGCACATTAAATTGAAGTGTAAATTAAGAAGTCTTGCAGATTTTGCTTGAATGATAGGTATTTCCAGATCCATTTAGAGCTTACCTCATCGTCGATTTAAATGTCAGAACTAATTTAACTACATTTTTAATAATATAATGAACAATCACAATAAAATGAATCATTTCAAGTCAAAAATGTAAACAAAACTGAGATGACAAAAAAATTTCCAAGATGACTTGATGACTTTTGTAGAAAATTCAAAATTTACAAAACCGTTACAAATATTGTAAACATTAATTGATTTCGAAATTTATTATTAATTTCTCCAAAATTCAGCATGTTAAAGCTTACACTTTTAATCACTCTGTCTATCAATTATAAGCTAACTATTTAGACTTTGCATTCAACAAACAAAAATAGCAAGAGATGAAAGATTAAGCAGAGAAAATCAGCTTATAGAAGGTTAATGCTTTCATAGATTAAAAATGCTAAACATCCAGCATTTCCTACTTTTTTCAATGCCTAAAATTTCATTTAAACAGCAAAAAAAAAAAAAACAAACCAGTTCTTACCGATTTTGCATATCTTTACAGCTATCCCAAGAATCACCAACGCCGGATGACGAGCAATCATCAGCTTTTTCCTCATCTTCCACACCACTATCTTCAAGACTAATAAGACATGTTGTATTACCATTTCTATTAATTTTAACATCATCTCTCATTTCCATTATTGTCATCTGTTTATTACCACTCGGCGATAAATCCGAACATGATTTTGCCAAACTCAATCGATGATGATGATGATTATTTGTGTCATTTCCGGCTCTACGCATTTCAGATAATTCTGAAATGAGCATTTCATGAAACATCACTTTTCTATCTTTTGACTTTTCATCATGCGGCAACTTTTCACCAATAGAATTCCGATCATTGAGTACATCAACTGATGATGATCGTTTCAAGTTACATCCATTGCCATTATAACGTATATGTACATTTGACGCTTCCACAAGACGCCCACTAAAAATTTCATTCATCAACTTTTCTTTCAATTCATCATCACGACTTGATACATCATTATTGATGTTATTTTGATCAATTTTACCGCTTTGTTTAATATTCAATTCACATTTTACTGGTGCTGGATTTTGGTTTTGCATCAATAACCTTGTATAATTGTTATTCTGCTGTTGTTGATGTTGATGTTCCGTTGTCGATAAATTTTGATGTTTTATATTAACTATATGATCTCTATTTGGCAACAGTGGTGGTGTCTTAAGACGTGGTCTAGGCACGGGAGATTTATGATGAGTTATTGGATGTTGACGATATTCCTTATTTAATAAATCATTTCCTATGTTTGTCATTTTTGCGGGTGCATTAATTGGTGGCTCATGTACACGTGCTGTGTTGCCATTTTGCCTTACAACTGATGGTATTGTTGTTGTTGTAACAATCACCTTCAAACCGGTTGATGATTCATTCAATTTGGTGTCAAAACATTTATTTTCACAAATGCTCGAGTGCTGCTTCTGTTGTTGTGGCTGTTGATGGTCTATGTGTTGTTGACCATTCATATTATTATTAAGTTTTGATGTATAAATAACTGTTCTGCCTTTTGCTATGGGCACGACCGGCTGTGGGAAATTGTGAGGCACAATTCGTGACTTTTCGAGTGCTTTTTGGACGGTTGAGATTGGAGGACGTGGTGGTACTGGTGGTCCAACCTTTTTGCTTGATGATGATAAAATACTTTTAAGTTTTTCCATTTTTTGAGGTTAATTTTTATTTTTTTGGAGAGATTTTTGTGAATTTGTAGAGATTTTTCGGAGACTTTTGGTAAAGTTTGCTCTGGATTTTGACGAATTTAACGGATGTTATAGAATTTGTTTGTTTTTTTTGGAGACTTTTATAAAGTTTTGTTCTGGATCTTCAAAAATTTAACGATTTTTTGTAGAGTTCTTTTGTATTTTTTTCGAAGACTTTTGTTCTGGATTTTCAAAAATCAAATAATTTTGTGGAATCAGCTTGTATTTTTTCAGAGACTTTTGGCAATCTTTCTTCTGGACTATGACAAATTTAACGGTTTTTGTAGAATTTGATTATATGTTTTGTAGAATTTTTGGTACTTTTATTGGATTGTAACAGGTATGTGTAGTTTGTAGACTTTGTAGACTTTGTTCAGATTTTGATAAATTTTAAAATATTAGAATTTTTTTAGAACTTAACACATTTCTTGTAAAATTTTTTAAATTTAAACAGTTTTTTTTTTTTGAATTTTTCAAAATTTTGTAGATTTTTTTTTTTTTAATTTTTAGTAGATTTTTTGACTTTTATCAAACTTCACAATACTTAATAGATTCCTCAACTTATTCACTATATTCGTCACACAATATTATTCATTTATTATCATTAATAATTTCACAATTGTAGTAAATTCTCTTATCAACTTCTATGAGCATCAACTCACACAATTTGGCTCACACTACAATATTTCCAAGAACGTCTATGACAATCTACTCTGACTACTGTAATTAGATAATGGAAATTTCACATGATCATCATCACAACATGTTGTTGCGATTTTAATGCACAATTAGCAATGATTTTTATAAAAATTACAGAAATACACAAAAAAAAAATTAATAAACTTTTCTCACGCAAGCACTGAACCTTATTCTCTTGTTAATTCCACAGAATTGGATAGTATAATAGACGAAAATTAAAATATTTTTTTTATTTTGTTGAGTATATTCGAAGAAAAACACTGATTTGCGTTTTATTGAAGCGAGAAAAATATATAAATTGACGAGATTTATGACTATTCGTGTGCTGTGCTACTGCCTTCCCTGACGCTATATTGTATAACACTCAATGCAGGGGGAAAAAATATTCAGATTTTTTAATTTTAATTACTAACTTTCTTTCATGTCTTTAAAGTTTTTCATCTTCACACACGGAAAATTTTCATCTCATTTCACTATTTTTTTTGTCACATTTCCCCGGTATTTTTATAAAAGAATTCTCGACACACGCGTGAAATAATCTAATTAAGATTATTATAAAGTTCATTGAATGTTCTTGTTAACTTTTTATTTTTTGTGTCTAAATATTTCTATCTGCTGTTTTTTTTTCACATACACACACAGCACGCATTCAACAGCGGAAATTTCTTGCATGCGAAACTACACAAAAAAGTCTATTTAATTACAGAAATTTGCATATTTCACATGAACCTTTTTCACCAACGGCGCAAAATGTTTTTCGCTTAATACTTTTTTTTATTATTATTGCAAATCTAACAAAGAAAATAAAAAAAACTGCGATCCGAGCAATAAAAAAAACCAGCAACGATTTGAACTTGTCGAAAGTCAAACGATGACTGAATGTATACATGAAAAAATCATAAGACGGCATGACTGCAACATGAACACATGAAAGAAAAAAATGTCTTTGTATTGTGTGTCTACATGCTGTAAAAACATCAACACAGACGCATATGATCACGTACCATAGAATTTTTCCAGTGCTGAAGGCCTTGCTCAATATATACAGACATAAGAACTGAATGTCTATTGAAATTATAAACAATAACATTCGTTTGGAATGTCCATTGGGTCAGGCATTTAGTTTATATTCAATTAAAAATCATCACGCATGGCTGAGTAAGTTCGGTGGACAGTACAACTTATTTTACAGGGAATTTCAACATGTGACTCATTTGCGAATTTTTACTTTACTTTATTTCTTCTTTTTTTGCGCATGTTGGTGTCGTTATCGCAGATGTAAATGAATAAATATTAATTTTTGCTTATAGAATAAAATCTGCAAGTTGACAGGCTTCCTGTATCCAAAATAAATTAAGACGCATTTTTGAGAATTTGCTACAATTTCTGATCATTGACTCACTTTTTATCTTTGTGTAGCACTGAGTCATGTTATGAATATATAAGTAATAGGTGTCATTGTTTGTAGTTTTCGAAGAAATTGAAGATAATTCTAAATAAATTGTTATGCAGCTTGGGGGGTCATGAACATATCGACTGCAAGTAATTCATGAATCATGTGATTGATGTGGATTATGGTATGTTCTTATTGATTATTAATTTCTTTTTGGTTGATTCATGTTTTAATGCGTTGGTTCTCAAACTTTTTTAATGATTTATTGAAAGGTTTTGAAATTATTGGAGGGCTAGTGTTCGAAACATATCAAAATTGTCTAGTTGAACTCAATTCATATCAAATTATTAAAATTTGTCCAAAATTATCAAAATCTTATTGCCGGAATTCTATAACAAAAGTCAGTTAATCGTTCCAAAATCCAGCACCAATCTAACGTCACTCTGGCATTCAAATCGGATCCAGGACCATCTCAGAGTCACACCAGCTTGGAACCGGATTTTCGATCGATTTACTGATTGTAAATCAGTTTCATTTTGCTGCAAGAGACATGTTTTGACCCCGAAACCCCCTGATCATGTTAGAATTCTGAAAGAGACGATTTTTTAATCAAAATATGATTTTTGAATCACCAAATTACAACAATTTAAAACAAATTTTGAAGGAAGTTGTTAGGAAAAAAGAGCGGATATTGCTCTTAACTTCACGACAATGCCGAATTAGAGTGAATGTGTCAAAATCCAGCAAATTCCATCAAGGTCATTCAAAATTGCTACTAAATCGTAATTTCGTGATTGAAATGCTTAAACTTGTAAACTAGTGAATTAAGAAATCATGGTTGAGCACTACTGGTTTTATCATAATCTAATAAAGTTAGTTTACCCAATAAAATACTTTAGATTTGCTTAAAATCTACTGTAGCTCAATTTTTGGCAATTGGCAGGGGGAATCTGGCGATAGAACCAACTTTAGGCGACATCTGAGGGAAGCCATGAATAACAGTTGATCTGTACGGCCATCGAAGTATATATACCTCAAGTTGTCTTAAACGTCAATAATCCCGTAACAACCAGTCTCTAGAAATACAGAAGTTATTACTCAAGAATTTACTTTAATTACAATTCCACAGCAAAAATTAAGTCACGCATGCGGGCTCAACTCCAAAATAATGTATGTTCAAATTTTGTTTGACATAGGTCGTCAAATATGACTCGTCAAAAAAATAACAAAACGTGTATTTTAGACCAATTTCGATTTGCTTCAACAATTTCCACATTTTATGTTTTTTTGCGACATCATGTTGATGGACTTGCTCACATTTTACAATAATCAGCTTTTTGAGTAAACACCGCAAGTCACCGTTTTTTGCACCATTCAATTTCATTTGAAATAAAATGCTTAGTAATGCCTGAGATCAAAATAACTGAACTTGACTTTACTAAAAAGTAAACATTCATAACCTTCAAAAAAATCCAATGGAATTTTTATTACACGAAAATAAAATGTAATAGACACAAGAAAAAACTGTAATTTTAGCTCCTCACTTCCGACACAACCCTAACAAATATAGCGCATAGCATGAAGCTTATCATTGTTCCGTAAAAAAGGGCAGTTGTTCAAACAAGAAAATACTTGAAATGAACGACAATAATGATAAGAAATTTCCTCGATAGCAGGCACTCACGAGGCATAGCATATGCTTTATCGAATGCTTAAATGCAAATTGTTTTACTGAATGAAAATAAAATTGTCAGTTGCAGCACGAACACAATGTTTATTAAAATTCAGTAGTTATATACATATGGAGTCTTTCATGTGTGACGTCGGAAGATTTTAGGGAGTTGATAGGGACAGGTAACATCAGGGAAGTTTGGTTAAAATGTGAAGCCTAGCCGGTAAGCATTTACTTACTTACTTACCTACTTTGCTGGTCGTACAGATCAATTTTGATCCATGACTTCCCATAGGGGTCGTCTGATGTTGACTCTGTCGTTGCCTTTCACTTGCCAATTTCTAATACCGACAAGTATCAGCAGTACAAACATGGCTCTGATTCCAACCCAGATTCGATAGTCTGACCTAAAGAAAGAGTCAATTTAGTATAGTTGGGGATTTTCGACCATTTCTTCGTCAAGTACCTTTCAGGCTATTCTAGTTTACTTATTGAGTAAGAAAGGTGCTTGCTGAGCACTGATCGTACTGATCAATCAGGATTCTTGGCTTCCCTAAGATGGTATCTAAAGTTAGCTCTATTGCTAGCTTCAGTCTTCAATTTCCAATACAAATTGAAATACTGTCCGATTCGTACTATTTAGGATTGACCAGAGAACTACAGTTTTGTTAGACGTCACATCCAATTGACCCTATATCCAGTTATATCGATCAAAATTGCACAATTTCGGGATTTTACTGTTTATTAAACTTTCTAAAAAAAAGTCCACTCATCATGAAGTCTTTTTTTATGGTGCACCATTTTTGGGATTAACTAAAATGGTTTTTGACCGGCTTAATATAAAAATTATTGTTGTTGTTGCATTATGCGATTTCAGTTGCTGTCCAATCATGAAAGAAAATAAAAAAAAATATTCGCGCAACTGAAAACGGCATTAGCTAATAGTTTGTAATTATACTAAAACGGTTATTTAATCAACAACCGCCGGACCACGAAAAACAAGCTACATTATTTTTCTCAATAAAAACAAAAAAAGTATGCTGCAGGTAGGAAATGTGAGAGTAAACGATACGACGTAAAAATCAATTCATAACTATATAATTTCATGATTATTTTTAGAAGAATTTGCAAAAAAAGAAAAACATGTCTAGGAGGCACATATGTGATCTTCTCGCAATTCCCATGATTTTCTTATTCTCTTTCTCATTTTTTTGGTACAAAAATATACGATATAAAAACATTCCCAGACATTTTGATGATGATTATTGGCACCGCTGCTACTGATTTTTTCTTATTCATTAGAATCTGTTTTGTGTATCTCAATCATGGTCATATCAATTTAAACTCAATTAATACAAATTTTGATTATGTTCACTTTTTAATATTTTTTTGTAGTTCAAGTTTCTTACAATCTTAATCTAATTATTAGTCGTAAGAAAAATGTTCAAGCACGGTGTGAAACTGTAACTTTGAATGATGTTTTGACACGATATTTTGACAGTGTATGAGGGTTTGTGTTCAGTTTGTCTCTAATTGGAACTGAAGTTGTAGAAAAATTAATTCATTTTTTGCTTGAATAATCAAATGTTTTGAGGCTTATGAATAGACATGTTTGATTCTTGCCACTTTTTTGAGTAACAATTTATCACATTTAAGTTTGTTAATCATTTTTGGAGTTTGCAAATACAGAAAAACTTTTTGAGGTGGAGAAATAATTGTGGATAAATTTTTCAAATTTTGGAAAACCGTTAAAATTTATTTTGATAAATTTTGCAATGAATTTTAGAATTTTTTGATGAATTGTTCACTTACTATATTGAGACGATGCAGAACAGAAATCTTAAATTACATTACTGATCATTTAAAATCACATAAATACTTCGCATTAGCTGCCAAGTCTTGAATCATTCCAATTACTAATAAATTGTCAATCTACAAAACACAGAACAACGTCCTAATCCATCAACATGTCACGACTACCTACTTGCCAGTATGTTTGATTAAATTTCAATCTGAGTCTTAAAACCATTAATTAAAGTATGGAATTTGACCTTTAGTTTAGTGTTATGACTTAATGTGGTTTCAAATCAACAGATATACTTACATGACTCTTTATGCAAATCGGTGTTGTCAAGAAATTAGCCTCAAAAACTGTAGTTTTTAGGAGAGCAAGAGATTATCTTACTTTACAACAAATTGAATATTTATAAAAATTATGTGTAGGTTTCAGCTTGATTCTCTTTTCATTTTGTTTGATCGATTTACGTACGCGAATATCGCGGTGTATATTAATTAAATTATGTATAAAAAATTACTTTGTGTGAATTACCGACTACGACATTTGATTGAACAATTGTGAGCTATAAATCATACAAAAAGGTTTAAATTTTTATTACTTATGAAAGGAAGAACTAAATGGATGAATGAAGAAATCCAAATAGGCTTACGATTGTATTGAAACTTGCCATCTTATGGTGTCATCAAGTCGCTTTATTTTGTGAATGTCCAATGTCATAAAGAATTGTTGTTATTGAATGTTAAGTTGAAGGATAGCTTTCAATAATAATAGCAACTAGTTTTGAATTACTTAGCAAAATGAGACGAATTCATTGTAATTGTTTTTGTTGTATAATTTGCATTGTTAGTCTGTTGTTGTGAAGTTTCATAGGAATTTAACAAAGAATGATGATTGCTGAATTTGTAAAGTCTTTTGTGTTAAAATGTCTAACATTTTATATATAATTGTGTTCAAGTTGCTTGATAATCTTAGAAAAACTGTTATTTTTAGCAGAATTCATTTGTAGGCAGTTCCTGAAATTTCAACAATTCAACTTAAAACACCTCTCAGTCCAATGAACCCTAAAATGAACCATATCGACTAATCTACTTAAATTCGACCCCAAGTATAGTTCCGTTTCAAAGATCCCAATTCCTTCTCTAGTAAACAATAAACATTAAGCGACAAAATGCAAATAAAAATGTTTTTTAAAGACACCGAAGCTGAGAAAACAGCACGAGGGTAATAAAAGAAATATTCGACAAAGTTTACGATTATTTTGCATATTTGACCTCTCTCAATGATGTGGATTGCCTGAATATATTGATAGCATTTAAATACCTCTGAGTCACAACTTTAAATTAGGAATGTGCAGGAATAAACAAGAAACTGCATGTTGTTTTGGCTGCCTTGTGTGCAGAAGTGCGGCGCTTACCCAATTTTTTAAAAAAAAATGTTGTTTGAAAATGATTTATGATAATTTAATCAAATTTTTATATTTAGTGTTGAATTTGTGGCCTTTCAACGATGTATCATTTGGGGTCCAAGCGTAAGATTGATACAGAAAATGTTTATTGCACACTATCATGCAGTCGAATAACACCCGTCTGATCAACATCCAGATTAACTCCAGATTATGCGATTTTGACTATCTCAAGTGACATAAACGAAGAAGGCTCCTGGGAGATTTGCATGACTCTTAAATTTCATTACCCCAAGGACTTCAAGATTCAAGTTTCAATATTTCCAAGTTCTGAAATGTAATCATAACTATTTCCATTTCCGTTCTCGGTCAAAAACTTTAGTACTTAGGGTATCCCAATTCTTTCAAAATACACCAAATCCCAAGTATTTATGATTTGCATCCGACACCCCTAAAACCACCTTTTTATGTCATTTATGATGTTCTTAAATCAAACTCACACTCTTCTATTGCTTGATTCCTATCTGCTAGTTTCAAAATAATAATAACAACAATCCTCAACGTTGAATGATGAATAGAAGAAAACAAAGCTGAATAATTGGGACTTTAAATAAAAAATTATAATTCTCGTGTTATTTTTAAAATCTCAAATTTTCCTTTATTATGACTTGAACAAGATAAATTTATATTGCATAATAAGATGCATTATTCATTGTCTTTGTGCTACATTATTATTGCATGATTGTTCATCATTATGAAATTTATTCTGCATCCATTTAAGGATAAATAATTAAATTTCTCGATTTGAATGTGACTTTTAACTTTCTCATGATGAGTAAAAATAGTTGCTTGAATACGAAATAGAAGATTTCTGTAAAGCCAATTAAAGACACTCCACCCGTAACTCCACACAGTCCACCGATATTTGAGAATATTTCAAACCAATAAAATGAGACATCTTATGAATCAAGAGAATATTAAAATTGAATTAATTGATTAATAAAATCTGATGATTGGTATTCTGTTGTACATACCTTGTTTGTACTGCCACGTTTCACTCTGACCAAAATAAACACGGACAACGACATTATCGGAGACGTTTGCGATGTCATTTCTGTAATTATTTTATTTTAAAAATTTTGAAATTATTCTTCAGATTTGAGTATTTTTGATTTATTGCCGAAAGATACACAGGGTCGGAAAATGGTGTCCCTAGGCTAGCGTGACTCTAACGGTTGCCAAAATTTTTAATTTTCAAATCCGATAAAAATCCAGAGTTGCCCCTGGGAACACAACTTGTCACCCATTTCATAGCGTGTGCAAATGAAGAAGTCTTCGGCATTGAATATTGGAGGCTTGAATAAATCTGCTAAAATTCCAAAACGGTGCCATCTTCACTTGTGTCGCTCGTTATGTAAAATTCAAAAATTTAACGGTTTATGAATTATTTAATCCCAAAATACTTACGTTATTCCAAATCCACGTCTCAATGATGGCACCAACGGTAACCTTGATGTCATCACTTTATATTTAGATGCAGAGCATGACGGAAAACATTCCGAACAAATCAATGATTCCTCCCTTTCTCTCTCCAGTCCCTCAATTTCTATAATCTCTGACATAATTGTGCTCCATTTAACTAAATGCGTATAAATTACCAATAATAATTATGACACTAATTACCCCAAAAAAAATTATTACAAACAACTCACTTTCATACTTATTCAGGCATGACACATGCTGCAATGTACAAATTTTATTTTGAGTCGATGATTTTACCAGCACTGGGAATTGAAACGGAACGCAATCGCATAGTGCTTTTACACTTCGTATTTTACAATTTAAGAGACATTCACTGCGTGTATATTTTCCATTATATGCTTTCTTTTCATCGGCAAAAAGGCATTGACGTTTTTCCGCCTTATATCCCAAAATGTCTTTTGTTGATGTTATACTACTCGCGTCAACTCGAATGAAAATTTCTTGTCCTGGAAGGACAAGGCGTTCGATTGCTGTTCCTGTTTGCGTGTCTGGATATTCATTTGGACTGTGGATTAGGATCTGAAAAGGGAGACAAGGTACAGAATAGTTTGGTCTGATGCTGAATTGGCAGGGCGCCAATTTGGGAGGACTCTATGAGGTCCGCACTCAATTTTTTGGACTTTTGAAACCAAGACTCGAATCAAGTCCTTCCAACTCTGGTCTAATGACAGTTTAAAATCCCTGCATGCCATTTATAGACACAAAAGTTATCGAATTATATCCAATAATCAAATATTTAATAAAATTTTGAATATCCACTTAATTTTAAGTTAATTAACGCCTCGCTTTTGTATTTTAAAGCCTTACAAAATTTCATTGAACTTGTTTGTGTCATAAAATTTGTCTGCGCTGTGACTGCACAGAGACATTGTCTAATTTATGTCTTAATTATGTCATATTTTAAGTTATGACTTCTCCTCCTCAAAAAATAAGCTCTTTTTGAAAAATTTTTACTTTGTAATTAACGAGATATTAAGTGAATTTTGAGTGTCGAAAAATAAAATCGGAACCAATGAATTTTCATAGCTTCAAATAGAGCATAAAATTGTCTAAATATCTCATCTTGGAGTTATGAGCATTGTGCAAACTTTCACACAGTAGCTTTTTAAGTGATTATAATTATTTTTGAAGTATTTTGGCAATTTGTTAAATGTACAATGGATAGGATCTGTGAACAACCTTCAGAGACAAAGAGCATACTTCGCTAAATGATCGTGCTCATGAGTATGTCAATCAATATATTAGAGCAAGCTCAAGTTTGTGAGAATACTCTTTAGCATGATCCATGTCTGTTCAAGCAAGATAACTAAACAAAATCCCTTACTAAGCTTATATATAACAATGCTTTGCACCTCACTCAGCAATGCACTTTTACTTACATGAAATCCCATCGTATTCTTAATGCTATAGAAATAATCATCAGTCAAGCTGTTCAGAACGACTATCAATCCCATATCAGGTCCAGTTATATCATTATGATACGGGTAATTTCTGCAATTGAAATCGAGAAAGTTAACTTATCCTGTGTAATGCAGTGAGTATTGTGGGAATCCTTGTCATATCGACAGCAATATATATAATGAATGAGAGAACAGTCTCTGGCAGGAATCGAACATCCATACACAGGAATCGAACATCAGAAATCCGGTCTGTTGGATGATCAAACGACCTCAGAGACCTTACTCTCGCCCTGACAGATTCGATAATATATGGCTCAATACTCCTGATACTATAACCAGTTAAAGGCTAGTTAATAATTAGTTCTAACGGCATCTTGTCAACTGGGACTGGCACCATGCAAGTGTTACGTAGTCCTGATGCCGGATTTTTGATCGATTAATCGACTTGTGCTATTAAGATAAATTGTTGTTGAACATCACACAACTCAAAATCTACAAAATAACTGTCAATCTTCTTTTTAAATTGATTGTTTTTAAACAGCCGATTAACTTGTTTCAAAAAAAAAAAAAATTTCCAATTTTCTCTTCAGATTAATTAACTCATAATAATGTTAACAATATTATTAACTGACATTAAATATTTAACTTACTTTTCATTGTTGTCATTATACTGAATATAATTAAATGAACAACAAAATCCACTTGCTGTCTTACGAGTCTCCATCATTTCATATTGAAGCATGCACTTAAATGGTCTTGATTTGAAGATACATTTGACTAATATGTCTTCACATTTTGGGGTCAACTAGGAAGTTAAAAATAAATTTTCTAGAATTTTTAAATTTAAAGTTCAAAAGCCATTAAATTGTGTTTCTAAACCCATTAAAACATCATCATATATCCTCGAATTATTCAAAAAAATCATAAGACTCGTGACTATCAATCACATCCACCAATCCCATTCCTTAAAATTTGACCTCGATGCCTCTACCAAAAATTGAACCATTTCAATCATTCCGAACTAAATAATATGTATCAAACTCAATAGCTCAACCTTGATCTTTTTCCTTCAAAAATTTACTTTCGGGGTTCATTTGGAAATGGTGTAGGAGATTTAGGGAAGAGGGGGATTTGGGGGCTTCTTTGATTCTAATCTCAAGTAGAGGTATATCTAAAGGGGTCCAATTATGGCTCATGACCCACTCCCTATTGGACAAATTTCTTCAATTTTCTAAGAAGCAAGAATCCTAACCCGTTCCTTACAAAAATCTAAAAACACCCTAACAGACCCCCCTAAAATATTTCTAGCAACACCCATGTCTCAAGTGTGACATTGTTCGAGTTGCACTTAAAATCTAATCAGGAACCATCATTTCATCTGCACGACACAGCTTTACTCCATCAAAAACAAGACACAATCTGTAAATGACTCCAAATAAAGAGTTCACTTCAGGCCATACCTTTGAAATAATGCTAGTAAAATTAAATGACTTTGTGTCATTAGAGCTTTGATCAAGAAATTGCTGAAATGCTGTCATAAGGTGCTCATTTTCAACCTCATTGTCATAAACTCTACCCAGAAAGTATAAATCTTTTAAATAACCTTCCTCATCTTTTGTTGCGCCTTCCTTCATACTTCTATATTAATGAAATTATACAGACGTAATTGCATTAAAACATATGTAATAATTTTAAAATATTTTTATTACAATTCCTTTGCAAATGCTTCAGCTTCTTTCTTCGAAATTCGGTTATTAGAGCAAATCGAAACGGCAGGAAATGGAATGTTTTTAATCGGATAGACGGTATCGTGTAAAGTCGTGACCAAGGGATTTGAGGTAAAGTCATCCCATATGTTGAGTGTAAAATAAATTAGAGCACATGCATTGAATATGTGAATACAAAACCACATAAATCTGTAAATGAAATTAAGAAAATGAGAAATTGCTTATTGAGGTTTATGACTGAAGATGAAAATTTATTGCATCGGAAGCTATTCAAAGATGTATAAATATTTGCCAGATATTTTAGGGTAATTTTGCAATGAAAATTATTTTTATGGGTTCATTGAGTTTTGTGGGAAATTGCTTCACTGACACCTGGCAAGATTTACAAACTTTAAATCACCAATAAATACCTTTCAGCATTGCTCCTGTCCGACTGCGCCAAATGACGATAACAATGACAAATAGTGCTGTTGAGAAAATCATAAAGATCGTCCCGGAAACTAAACTCCTTTTTCTTTTCATCCTTTATATCGTTGTTCTTCAACCAAACATTCTGACTACCTCTAGTGAACATACTTTAACACGATTAAGGGGAATCACCTCAACTGCTCGAACTTTTATACTGAATATGGGTCATATATTATTCAAGACATATTAGTTATGAGGAATTAGTTGCAAAGTGAGGTGATTTGATTTAATGGGTTCATCAAACGATGAGTAAATGAAGCAAGGGATGATAATTATTGGGAAAATTCAATGACCAGCACAAAAACGACAGCCATTGACCCCATCAAGGGCACGGGCCGCCATGTAGGGAGCAAATAAAAAGACAACATAGGCAGCAAGCTACTCACTCTGTAACCGAAACCTTGTTTCTATATGGAGTTAAGTTAAAACAAAAGGCATTCTGTCTGGCTTTACATAGAAAGATTAATGTTGTTCTGCTATACATATTTTTACACTAGGATTCGTAAGGCCTGCATTTTAGATGCCGACTGTAGTTTTTGGCTTTAACTTAAATTGAATTTTTAGATCTGTATATCTGCAGTTTTGGACGAATCAGCGTTTGAATCTTATAGTGCTGTCTGATTTGCCATCTATGCTGAAAGACATTTACAACCACATAGAATTAATTGCTCTTCTGTGGTTCTCAGTTCAATGTGATGTCTGAGATATCAAGCTATATATGACGAATCTCGCAGTTCGAGAGTAATTCATCTGTGACCAAGTGATTAGACAATAGACTGGACATGAGTACATTGTGAGTTCGATTCCCACCTTAGACTTGATCACTCAATGATATTATAAAGTCTTATCGATATGAAAATTCTCTCATGGCATTACAACTTCAGAAGCATGTCTATGAACTAAAATTCAATTTTTAAAATATTTGCTCTTACATTTCACACTCAATTGAAGACAGATGTGTTAATCAGCAAACACATATTGTACTCAGCACACTTAGAGATACTCGTTTAAAAATTCGTCAAAATCTCAGAATGGTCTTGAGTAATTTTTCTTTTTAATAACAGAACTCAAAGTCAACTTCAAGTCTAATAGTAAGCATGCACCTTTCCCATCAATAGCACACATGACATTCCATACTGAACAATAGAGAAATCATCAATTTAACTTACTTATGGACATAATATCACAAGTTTGTGACCTTTCCATACAAAATATTTCCTATAATTCCCATCGCCAAATTTGACTCGTTCATGAAAGGTTTGTTCCAATCAAGACATACTCCATAAAAATGTCAACAGATTTACAAGATTTAATATTTTTTTTCCATCATTTTTCATCGTCTTTTCAAATCAGCAGCTTGACCCACATTCAATATGTACTGGAAAAATCATATGGAATCAATGGCATAAATTTGTTTTTATTATTCCAGTTGCTGACAATTTAATGTTGACATTTATCAAAAATGCGACATGATAAAATAATAAATAAGCAAGCATGTCTCTTTTATGGAAGGAAAACAAGTTTATAAAACATAAGCATAGTTAATACTTTAAAAGTGACGATTTTTTCCCATAATAAATCTGATTTCTTCAGAAGAAATGCAAAAAGAAGTAAGTTGTGGATAATTTTGATTGTTGTTGGATTTTGTGAGGAACAAGGCGCATTTTTTGGATTATTGGATTTAAACTTCAATTTGTGTCAGTTTTGTGTAGTTCAAATCAGAGTTGGCATGCCGGTATAGTTACCGTTGAACTAGTTGAGGACACTGCCCGCCTGAGACAGAAGGTCAATGAACAGCCACTAGTCCTAACAGAAGACGTCATAGTATGTCTCTAGGGAGCAACTTGCGAGCGACAAGCTGCATACGTCTTTAAACTTGAAGATACTTACTTGCCTTACATGCCTTACTTGCCTTACTTGCCTTACTTGCCTTACTTGACTTACTTGACTTACTTGACTTACTTGACTTACTTGACTTACTTGACTTACGTGACTTACTTGATTTACTTGCCTTACTTGCCTTAGTTGCTCAATCACTTTCACCTAGCTCAGAATATTGGAAGCACCACTACCTTAATAAATCAAAATTGCATAAAAAATTGTAGTTATTACAAAATCCACGCTAATAAAATTCTCAAGTATCAAGTTGAACCCCTCACAAGCTCAACATCCCGAAACGTATAAATCAGACACATTGCATCAACAACTTTTATTTAATGCTTAAGAAAGAAAAAAAAATAATAAATATGAAGCATTGTGAAAACGAACATAAATATTGTGTATAAATGCATAAGCAGACATGGCGCGATAGAAAAACTAATGAAATCAATCGATCGTTAAAAAAAAATCTGTGACATTAATCCGATGCTTCTTTCTATATAATATCTCTCAATTTTTCTATGTCTCTTACTGGCTTTTTTTTTTTTTTGAAATTCTGCAATGATCTTTAAGCAAAACAAAAAACTTTTATGATAATTACGTAATGTGAACAATGTAGAAAAAAAATGCCATAACGACTTAATGCTCAAGGCATCGTAAAATGCTTTTGTGGTATTTTTATATATTTTTCACAAAACATTGTGCTTTAATCTTTTCTTTACTTTTTTTTTGTGTTTGAAAATTGAGAATAGAGTTGCAAATAATAATGATAATAGAGTTTTATTTGAATGGATTGAATGCAAGCGAGAGTCTTATTCAAGTGCTGTTGATGGAATGGAATTTAAAATGTTTTGGCAAGTGAATTTGGAATGTGATTTGGAAATGGTAGAGGTGAAAGAATATTTAGAGTTAGAAAATGAGTTTAGATCCCGAATGGACACAATTGAGGAAGGCTCCATATGGATCTCTTAATCGTCAAATGGACGTCGGAGGCGTCTTCTATTTATCGTGTCTCTCGGAAGAGTTTGATCAGTTCCTAATAAAATGAATATTTTGATCACACGAAAAATACTCCAGGAAGGGACACGACATAGAAATTGTCAAAAATCTGGACCAAGAATAGAGTGCCTCTAAATGCAGATCAGAGTGACTCTAGATGCAGGTCTATGTGACTGTGGATACAGGTCAGCGTGAATCTGGATTCAAGTAAGCGTGACTCTGGCTGCAGGTCAGAGTGACTCTGGATGCAGGTCAGAATGACTTTGAATGTAAGTCGGAGTGACTTTGAATGCAAGTCGGAGTGACTCTGGATCCAGGTCAGCGAGACTCCAGAAGAGATAAAATGAAGTCCGGTCTCAGGCTAGAGTCACGTTAATCTAGGGTCATTTTTTTTCAAGCACCGTTATGCTTTTTAACACCAAATGGCAAACACCTTCATTTCCCGGTCGTTTATGACTCTCATTTAGCGAAAATAAATATAAACGTGACAGAACCATTAAGGATCTTACTATTGATAATCCTCAGGTATAATACAAGACATTCAAAACTAAAGCCCCAATCACCATCCTAGTCTCACGAATGATGTCAATAATCCAAAAATTCACAGTCCTTAACAAAAATTAACAATCCAAAATTTCTCAATTTCGCAACTAGGTCATCAAAAAGTAGCAAATTTATCAATTAAACACCTCAACAATAAACTTTTGGGAATTCCACAATAAGATTTCGTAAATAAGCCTACAGCCAATCGTCATGACATCATCCTTACCTCATAAAAGTACCAAAAACCTGCCAATTTTTCACTAGCCATAAACCACTAAGTAGCTCTTATAAACTCGAAAAAAAATTATTGTTTTTACAATAATCGATCATAAAGTCTGCATTTGATAGTATTTTATGCTCAATGGCACACTTTTAATACAACAAGATACTTAAGCGAGTAAAGTAAAGTAAATGAAAATGAAAAATAAAAGATCATAAAGCATCGACAAATTATGGCGCCAAGTCGAAATGATAGTGAATGCGTATTTTATAAGTAGGCATGCCTTGCGATCAAAACATCTGTAAAAGAAATATATATAACTGAAACGAAATGCATGCTCGAGTATAATCGAGAGTGTACAGAAGAAAGTTAAGGAAGTTGCCAATGCAATCGAATTAAAAAACGAAACAAAAATGCTGTGAAAAGAAATTAATTAATGTGAATTGAGGCGCAGTTTTTGCTTTTTTTGCATGTTGACAAAAGGAAAGACAAAAGGAAAATTTTGGTGTTGTGAAATGGAAATTTCACTTTGGTTATGAGAGCTTAGACATGGATGTATTCAGTAGGTTCACCAATTTACTTGAGTTTTCGTAAGGCTCGTTCAATATTGCAGGACTGCAGATTTGGACGGAACATTAAGTACAGCTCAAAACTGCAGTCCTTTGCATCAAAAGTGCAGAAAATGCAGACCTCCGGTTCTTTTCTAAATGCTAGTTTTTCGTGATAATTTCTGATTTTTTTTTACAAAACTTTCAATCCGTCCCCATCAACCCTCACATTCTCAATAACTGGCTACACCCCTATGCGTAGTTATATAGATACACTTAGAGAGCTGGATGTCAACTCGGATTTTTGCTCGAGTGGACATCAACTGACAACATGACGTAAGACGGTAGTAAAGGAATGCCATTTAAATTTCAAAACTGAGTATTTTTGTAAGCTTTGTGATTCGACTAGCAATAGAGTCAGATGGAAGCCCTTTTGTAGCAACGTAGGCTCCAAATCGAAGCATGGTTACAGTAAGTATGTAGGACATCAACTGGGCATTTACTAGTCATTGAATAGTAAAACCGTAATTGTGTGCACTTGAGATGACTTTTAATCAAATTTCCTCACATACTGTCGTAATACTTCCAAATAATCAACTTCATACTCAGTCCTACCTCAACAATCTCACCCAAATAATTCCTCCAGACAAACTGAACTCTAAAACATCTCCAATCATTAAAAAACATCGCTCAAAAGGTGAGATAGAAAGAGAAATTGGACGAAGAACCTGAAATTGGAAGGTAAAGAGTTTATTTTTAGCAACACGGCTATGTTTAAAAATAAAACCTACAGGCGTGCATTTTCCATGTTGATGCGATAAAAAAAAATTGTTATTGCGAAAGAGAGAAATAAAGAAAAATTAATTTTTTCAACAGAACCTGAACAGGAATCGAGAGTGAGAGTTATAGATTGTCTGTATTGTTGTACATTGGCTGCCTGTATTGACGACGACTTATACAATAAGTAAGATAAATGGCACAAAAGGCCTATAATTTGATCCAATTTGATTCGCGCCAATATGTATATATTGCGAGCTTGGTCAAGCGTCATAAGCGACTGTTGACTTATTCGTCAAAATGCGGAAGCAGTGCATACAAAAATGATTTTAAATACCCATAGATAGTACAGATTGACAATGTCCAATGAAATTGCAAAATCCAATTAAACGCTTTTGCTTCTCAGTTTTATTTTTTTGCATAGACAATCTCAACTCTCCTTCCACTAATTGTTTTAATGAACTGCAATTTGCATGTCGTATGGAGAAGGAATTAGATAACTCTCAGCTGATATCAATTTCATGCAAATGTGCAAACAACCAAGGTAACTTAATTATGTAAAGAAATAATCAATTATTTACACTTTTATCTTTAATTCTTTCATAAATTAAATTAATAATTGTTTTTATGCTAATTTTTAGCTTTATCATCTGTTGAGTTATGAGGAGTTATTGAATATATTGACGTTTATGTTTGGATATGGATAATGATGTAATTCATTTGTCATACATTAAAACAAACTTTGAACTTTTGAACTCTCAAAATCAATTAATATTTAGTTGCGAAGGAATAAAGAAAGCTTGCTTTATGCTTTAAGAATCAAGTCTGTTTTCTATGAATTCTGAGTAATGAATCGTGGTTCATTTGCTATTACGATGGGTATTATTTCATCTATTTTATGAAAATCCCCATTTCGTTGCTGATACAAGAACGGAAGCCATGTGTAGCCATTTTGTGAAGCTGAAAACTGAGGGGTATCAGGGGGACTTGGGGGTGTAATGTGAATCCATTTTTTGAAGCTGTGTGAAGCTGAAAATTCTCAAGATGGGCGCCACAGGCGTTCCCGATACTCTAGTATAAAAATTCAATTAAATATAATGAACAGATGTAAATTTTTAAATTAGTTCAGGGTGGTTGATTTAATCAACGAAGAAGAAAATTTTCAAGAACCTGCATTTTAGGTACGCAAATCTCCAGTTTTTTGCTGTACCTTTTAACTCGTGCATGGCTACAGGCCTGAGTTTTATATTTGCAGACACACAGTTCAAAACGAACCTTATGGATATAAACTAAAATAACGCCCTAAGCAGACCGAAAATGTCCTGGATTGGTTGTGTTGATAAGGACGCTAGAGCTCTCAATATCCCAAATTGAAAGAAGTTATCGAAAAATAGAGCTGTCTACAGACGTTTTTTAAACGCGGCAATGGGCCCTCGTGCTCCCCAGTTAAGTAAGTAAGTAAGTAACGTCCTAAGCATGGTCGTAAGATTTTAATATAACGATTCCCTTAACAGTCAAAGAGCATGCTTTCATGATACAGAAAGACCACTTTGGTACCTAAAAGCTTTCTGCCTGAAAAAGAGAATGGGCTTAAAAACGGAATGAAGGAATGACAAATGATCGAAATTATAATGCATATTCTCAGCTTAACTTAAAACGCACACAAATGTCACTTAATTATTCGTCAAATTTTAATTGCTTCAGGTATCAAAACACATTCTACTTCAATGCATTCCCCAATAAAAATTTATGACACATTCACATTCCATTTAACAAAAAAGTCATTATAAATACAATATAATTCCCTTAAATGTCAATTATTTAATAATTCAAGATTTAAACCAATTTCATCAAACATACATTTCACGTAAAGACAGTAAGCTACTTTATGATATGATACCCTAAAAAAGAAATATTTAGACCTTGAAACATTTGAAAGACATTTTGACTATAACAATATAAAATATGAAATTGAATAAGCTATTATAATTATAAATAAGGCAAAGTTGTTAAAAGTTAATTTATCTCTTGTGCCTTAAGCAAAATTATTATGTGTCTCATGCTGAATGGACATGATTATTAGTATTAAGCTTTGGAATAGCTTTCCACTTGAAATTCATCTACTTCTCAATAGATGGCCCTTTTTTGGAATTCAAATGTTTAAAAACCGTTAAAGAATTTTATGTGAAAGCTTTATTAAAAGAGAGCCTGGCTTTTGTTTCGATACACGTGTTTCATGGAGAAATGATTAAAAATGTGTTTAAATATTTGAGTTGGAGATAGTTAACCTTGCTTGCATTTCTTTTTAAAAAATCATTGTTTGTAATACGAAACATAGCTATGGAGTGGGTACAGCAGCCGAAAAATGTACGACCACCGACCTGAAAGACATAAATGTGAAAAGCTCTGTCAAGAATCGATTAGGGCTCCGTCATAGATATCTCTCATCTTATTAGCAAGTTGATGTCCAGTTGATGACTAGTTCTAACGCATTTCGAACCTCTCGGATCTTCCGAACACACAGCATGTTCGCTAGAGCAGCGTTACATCGAAATATTAACGTTAAGGCACGAAATTGTCCTGACGGCTCTGTGACAATTAATTTAGATCCAATATTTCATCAAAAAAACACGATTTAACATATTGTGTCTTTCAGATTTATCAATACCAAATGGTATCCATCTCCATGTGTTCATCCAAAACCATATGCTCACCAAAATATCGCATTTGAGTCACTCTATCCAAATTTTTTCCAAATTATCAAATTGTGATTCATTCTAATACTTTTAAACAAATTAATCATAAATCTGATTAATAATACTTTTTCTCAAATTTGCTAAAATGAATAATTCTAACCTCAAAATCTTTTAAGTCTACCCACAAACACTAGATTCAGAATTTGTGATTAAAACAAAGTTAAAAACAATTTTAATTATTCATTCAAGTCTTTATTGTATTCAGTTTAGAAAAAATATAAAAAAAAAGATTCATCAAAGAAAAATAATAATGAGCTATGAATTAATCGTCAGGGTTGTGAATGTTTATGAGAAGTGGAGGGAGGAATTAGGTTGGTTCTAATAAGTGGATTTTGAGACTTATGTCGGATATTGTTAAAGTTTTCAGTTTGAAAATTAAATTACAAAATTCCAAAATTGCATGAATTGTGAATAAAGTTCTAAAGTCAATACTATGATTATTATTGCATCTTTACTGTATTATTGCGTTGTATAAGCAAACGTTTGTGAAAAAAATCAAAAAGGATTAAAAAACATGAATTATTGACAACTGCCAATCGGAAGCTCGATGAAAACACTTAAACTAAAAATGCGCTTAATACATTCTCAATTCACAACTCTGACCATAGCTTGAGAAAAGAAGAAATATTATGAAAATTTAAAAATAAATTTGAGCAATAAAGCTCTCATATTCCTTAATTTGCTTCTTCAATCGTTCCTGAGTCGCTGCAGTAGTTTTCTTATCCTTCAATTTTTCATTTGCAACCTTAATTCCAACTATATAGCCAGTTATATTGTGAAAGACTCTAACTTGACGATCTCCAGCAACGTACAATTGAAGGCCTAATGAGTCAAATGCAATCGACATTGTGTGATCAACAAAGACATTCTCAATTGTCATATCGAGTTTTCCATCCAATCCCGAGAAGAAATGAATGTTACTTCCACAAGCGATGGCGATAACATGTGCTGAATTTGATAAGGCAATGAGAGGTGAAACAGCTTTACTTTCATATTCTCCCGTTAAAAGACATCGTGGGGATTCTCCTCGGGCATAATCGACTGTGAATAAAAAAAGAAGATTTTGTTTTTAAACAGTTAGAATTTTTTGTGCTTTTTTGCTCGCTCACTTGTTGTTGCTGAAAGTCATTAAAGTTTTTTTTTTAAGAGCCGATTAGTTAAAAAGTGATTTGAAATGTTATAAAAAAGTGAATAGCTCAAGTGCAATGAACTGAATTAATTAGTTTTTGTTGTTAAGTAGTCATCAAGATAATTGAAATTTTAGTTTTTGCTGGGTATAAAAAATGAATAAGCCAAAGGAACCCAAGAGACACAAATAAGCAGAGCTCGAAGTTGACTTTAATTTTGTATGGAAATGTCGACTCGACTTCAAAGAAAATTTGATTCTACTTCGAAATCTGCAAAAAAGACAAGATCATCCATTAGAATCAAATTAGGATTAGAATTGAGCTCTGAACTCCATGAAACCATGAGTTCCATGCTTGGAACACAAGGAACTCAATCGTCGTTGACTATATGACTTTCCTCCTTCCGTCCTCGCGTGGCAAAATCTACATGGAAAGCCATTGTTTGAAGGGTACCGAAATCTTACCTATTTCCATCTCCCTAAAATCAATACTTAATAAATGACCGGTTTCTTAAAGAGTTTTGTCCAAAAATGAGTGAACGTCGATTCCCTCTCCTTAATGTGCCTCTGCGTTGTGTCTAAATAGCCTTCCTCACAGGCTTTTCCCAAAAAGCCCACTTCTTCTCCCTGAATACACCCAGCCCCAATGACCTTGTAGTCACCCAGCGTAGCCCTCAATGACTTCATAATTGCATAATAAACTGTACAACCTAACATAATACTTACTATTAATATCAAACAATCTCCAATATCCATCCTTACACACCGTAACACAATGTGATGCATCCTGATCAAATGCAAAATCCCAAACGCCAGCATTATGTCCAACTAAATCAAATGCTTTAACAGTCTTTTCGTAGTTTCCAGTCTTTCCGAATTTCACCTCCCAAAATTTGACATCAGGTGCATAGCCTAAATTAAGGAAATAAAACTTTAATAAATCATTGTTTTTTTATAGCCAGCATCTAACTTACCAGACACTCCAACAAATCTTCCACATGGCGTTATTTTGGCACAATAATTAGACATTGTGAAAGTATTCAACTGTTCCAAAACATTTCCTCGTATATCCCATATAATTAATTCAGTTTTATTGCTTGCTGACATTATAAATCGTCCATTACAAGCAATATCTAAGCTAATTACGTCGTCATTCTCGTGTGCTCTAGGAAATGTGATACTACGTCCATAACTTGTAAAACTGCCATCCTTACGCTCAAGTCGATAAACTTCAATGCTGTTATCCGTTGCTTTAAATCCTAAAATGGCCTTTGAGTCGGGACTCCATACAAGCTTGTAGACATGATCGTATTCGACATTAATTCTAAATGTCTTCCTGTCTTTTGCGTTATTTAAATCTCGCATATACCATATTAATATTGTACGATCTGAAAATGTGAATGAAATATTAATTTTTTTTATTGTTCAAAAAAAGTATGTAAAATATTGAATTATTGATATGGAAGTTGTCAGCTGACATATGTGTGGGACTTTTGTCAGTATAATTGGATTAATTAAAATAATATTTCTGGTTTTTGTGGTGCACATTATTGTGCGATTTAATTAAAAATTATTGTACTTAATATAATATTTGTGGTTTTTTATTGTGTGGCCATTTATGGACGACTTGATAAGAGAATTATGGTTTAATACACATATGTGCATAGCAGCTGATAAGAATGTTTTCATTTGATATTAACTAGTTTGATCTTGTTCATAAATTTCGTATTATTTTGTATTACATCAAGCTTGATCTGATTAGCTTCAATTGTTTAGAATGTATTATGATACGAGACACTTAAAAGTCAAATAACACATGTCGGGTAAAAAAACCAATAGCTATTCAGATCATTGAGATCCAGAGGTGCGATTGGGCGTTTCGCGGCTAATGATTGTTTAATGAGTGAGGGTGCACCAGACCTCTGCTCTCAATAGACCTACACTTTACAGTGATAACCGAACCACTGTACATGTTGAGTAATCGAGCCGAAATCTGGTGACAGGCTGACGTGGCACCTGATTTTTATCAATTAACCGGATTAGCCGATTTGTGCTATTCAAGTCATTATGGTGCATTTCCGTTTACGATTAAGTAGACATTAACTAGACATATTGTACTGTATGTCTAATATAGTAATGTGGAACCTGTGTGTCTCAGTTCACTTTTGTGCTGCCAAAGTTTTTAAAAAAGCCATGAACCAAATGCCGTGTGTTTTCGATCCAGGCCCTGGACTACTAGAAAGTGCAGCCAGGGGAGCAATTGAGGCACCAGTCCCCCTCCGAGAATCGGAAAGTTGTTTATGTAACGATTTTTGTTTTGGTTTTTGTTTGCTTCTTTAAAATAATTCCCAAAAGTTGCTCCCGCTAAAAATTTTCTGGCTAATCACTGACTAATAGTATGGAACGTTCCAAAAGTGTCATTAGTCGTCCATAAGACAAATTCCAAAGGCTATGGATAGTTAATTGACAAGTAATTAGAGTCATTGATGGACAAGTAGCCTTTACCTAGTTACAATTCCACCTAGGGTAAGCTCCTTAATCACGACATTCATAAAACTCAATGAATAAGTTAAGGTACCTAATACAAAAAGAAAACTTCGGTCACGACATTACAATATTTGATATGATTGAATAAAAAGTAAATTAGAACAATTCCTCGTCATGAACTATTTATAACTGTCGATATCAATGACTCATCTTTGATTCTTTACATCAATGACAAGGAAAAGCTGCTTTTTTGTGTTAACAATTCAAAAAATATGTCAAGTTAGTTCAACAATATTCTGCAAAAATTGATTGATGTTCCTCTTGTTAGGTAATTTTTTTCAATAACAATTCATAAGCACATGTGTTTGACTGATTATTAAAGGTGTGATTTCATATCCGTGATTTCTATATTTTTTTAAAAGTGAAAACATTTGTTTTTGTGGACAAAAGAAATTTAGGGTCAGGTGTGAATTAGAATGAAAATTTTAGTGCTGCTCATGGAAATTTTGTCATGTAAGTCCTAAATGTTTAGATCTATTTTCGAAATGAAAACAATTTTTTTTTGTTTTGGAATTCGAAAACATCTATAGTAAGGAATTTTGACCTCCAAATAGCAGCACACAGGAAAAAAAAAACATCTTGTCAAATAAATTTCTCAGTTTACAATTTCGGAAATAAAAGATGCTTGTTTTACGAATTTTTTATCTGTCCGCCAGGTAGACGTTTGTTTATAATTTGAGAGACTTTTAATTGAAGTAGGTTATCAATGTGTTTTTAGGAAATAAAACTAGTAACTAGAGCAATGATAAGATTTTGCTGATTTTTGTAGTTTTTTTTAGAGCACTTGTGTTTACGTAGATGCATGTTCAACTAATCTAGATTTTAAGAGTTTTTATGAATGAGCGATGAAATGACAACAGTGATTAAAATGACAGAGCGTTACTTTTGCGTCTTACAGGTTAAGAGTTCAATAGTAGATCATGTCTGATTTTTGAAGATATTTTCATTGCATCATTTTAGTTAGGAAGCTCGGTTCGTGTTTTCGATGCTGTTTTGAGGTATTTGGCACACAATATATCTTCATTGTTGGCTATATCGACCAGGATATACTACTATCAGCATTTTTTATGCGGAATTTTGCGCGCACAATTTGTGACTATGTTACATTGCAATCGCTTTATTAATTATTATCATATTTTATAAAAATATTTGATAAAAATATTATCACATTTTAGGATACATTCAGGTCTTTTAGTCCCCCCAGGTGTCTTATACCTTCAGGCGCCTCTAACACCCTCCAAGCGTACTTGTGCCATTGCGAAAAGTCTTAGAAAATTGAGAATTTTTCCAAAATGGCTGAAGTGTGACCCTCAATTCCCCTTCCCCTGAATATGTTCCTGTTTAAATCTTATACCACGAATCATATCAGCTCTTCTATAACGCTGATATTATTTCAGTTCTCCAAGTAATTCGTTTGAGATGGGCTGGTCATTTATATAGACGCCCATAGGATGCACCAGTATTTAGGATTACAATATTAAATTTTATGGATGGTAAGAGATCTCGAGGTAGACCAAAAAATTCCTGGATTGAATGTGTGAAGCAAAGGGCACTAAGGTCATTAACTTTTCCAATTGGAAGTACTCGAAGTATAGAGTCGGCTTTTGACATCTCTCTACGCGGCAATGAACCTTCTTGCGCCCTATCCAAGGAAGTAAGTAAGTTAGATCTTAAATATTAGATATTTAGTCCAAAATAATGCGCATTTGACATCAATAAAACAATGTCCTACTCTATTACAATTTGTATAACTACTAAAACAGCTTGTTTATAGTACTCTAAATTTTATTTGCGATTTTTTACTTTTTTAGGTTAAATAAATTTTTTCAATGAAAAAACCGCATTACTTCCAAAAATAAATTTGTTCCGTGCCTCAGAAAAAAAATAATGTAAACTTGCCTTCGCATTTTATTATGTTTATTTTTCCATCTCATCATCGTTTTTTACAATTTTCAGGCAAAATTATAAGCGTGTACACAAGTGCAATTATTATATCTTTCATATCTCATAATGTAGATTGTTATTTCTGCTTAAAACTGATGAATAATTCTTATCTTATCGCTGAAGATTTTCGTTTTTAGTTGGCTTTACTCATTTTTTATAGTAGATGGATTTCTTATTTAAAGGAATCTTATATCATGATTAACGTAAATAGATTTAATGGAAAATATTCTTATCATTTTTTTTTAATAAACATAACATGATGATAAGTGTGAGCATTCAGCTTGACGGGTGCCAAAAATATGATACGAAACAGTTAAGACTCAAATAAAAATTAAGTGATTCATTTCAGTACCTAATAGAAAATAAAGACGAGACAAAATAAAAAAATATAAATAAAAAAAATCGCAGTCACAAAAAGTGATCTCCTTGACCTGATGCTACATAGCATTCGAAAGTCTCTCGTTTCTCGTGAGATTTGATAATGAAAAAAATGAGTACTGAATGTTTTGAAGGTGAATTGAATTAAACGCATTTAGATGGGAATAATTTTTTTTCGCATCTTAAGGGGTTTTAGGTTTTCGAAAGGTTTTGTTGTGAGTCGAAGTGGCTCGGTGGCGTTGATGCTTAGTTTCTTAATTATTGTTCACTGACCTAGCAATTATGGGTTCGGTTTCGAGACTCAGTATGCAAATCATTTGGAAGAGCATTTTAAATGTCCTTCTTTGAATAATAAGTACTGGAAACGCAGCAAACAGTCTGTCTTTGTAAGTTCCAGGCAGTAATGTTGTCCAAGAATTGCTTCAGAGCACATTAAAATCTGTAGGTCTAGTTTTGAGGGCGATGGTTTTACGATCCCTTACTCATTCAATTCTCATTAGCTCTGAGCAGAGCTCGAAGTCGATTCGATTCGATTCGATCAGAAAAGACCGAGTAAGACATTGATTCGACTTTAACCATATCAACTTCAAGCTCTGGCTCTGAGACGCATATAATGAGAAGCTAATGATTAAGCAAAACAAATTTCAATCTTTAGAGCCTCATCGATAGAATTTGGTTAGCATTTGCACAGGTTTGCATTAGAGCATGTAGATGATTTATAAGCACACAGTTAAGAATGCATCAATTACCTAATTTCAAAACACAAATTTCACATGAAGTCTAATCGACTCGAGACAACTTCGACCTTTGCCTAAAGATTAAGATTGACGCAAATCCTTATAAATCAGCAAATACCTCACAAAATGGAAATCAAAATCAGTCATGATTTTGATCAAATTTCATCATAAATCAATATATTTCAAAACAATTCTGCCTTAAAAACTCTCACTTCATCAAAAACATGCTAATTAGATCAAGCGAAACATTATCGGCACTTTTTCCTTTGTGAACGTTTAAGAAGAAAATATTAATTAAATTAAATTTGATTTGTTTACTCTTGACACCAGTGGAGCATATGAATGATGAAATATTCTCAATGTCTTCGTAATGATGAGAATTGTTTGTATTTTCTCCACGTAATCAAAAATGAGCAACTGAACAGTTTTAGTGATTCATATTCATAGAATTTTGAATTTAAAGATAAAATGTATCATGTTGTAATTTGAAGCTCTGAATCATTAATTTTAGGCAATTTTGAATTTTTTGGCGAAAAATATTTTTTGCATATGCTGATCATATGCTTCTGTGATAATGTTCGAAAATAAATTTGACCTTGAATGTAAATGCAAGATTTTTGAATGTATTTCCTGAGTGGCACGACTGATAAAGACTACCCATGGAATCAAATGTAATACCAATGGAATGTAATATACACGTTAATGTAATACATATGGTATTTTGGATACTCTGTTGGTAAATTGTTTAACACCGAATGGAAGCCGCCTTCGTGTGAAATCCATATGATCATGTATTATATCTATCCATTACTGAGCATTGAGTGTTCCATGTCGGAACCTTTTATTGAAGTTTTTAGCTTCAAATCCAGAATAACATGAATCGGTTAATCAATCAAAAATTTAGTTCCAGACTAGCGTGAAACTAACTTAGTGACAGTCATGCTAACCTGCTAAGTTATTTCAGATTGAACAACTGATTTGTCTTATTCGGAAATATATTCAAATGTTTGGAATTTTTGCTGAAAACCTTCTTCATTATTATTGCATGTCAGGTACCGTCTTCGTCGGCCAAATAATTAATGAAAGGAAGTTGTAGATAGAGATTGCGTTTGGTATTGATAATCGGTAGGAGATAGTCATCGATAAAGATAGCTTCAGGTGTCAGCGTGTTCATGAGTATACATATCAATGTAATTGAGTATACTCCAACAGACAGGCACTTCACACTTGTCCTTTAATCTTAATAGATCTCATGCTGATAGGTAAATGACCCCTAAATTAAATATTCACCAGATATCAATTTCCCATACAGTAATCAATCATAACCTTTAACATGACAGTGACCTTGACTACCCAAAATAATCATTAAAATCACTTTAAAATAACACAGTCTAAAATATTTTCAAATTGTCCGTAACAACAAATTTAACGATGTATTAGCTTTCATCACTCAACCGCTCATTTGTCTCATTTTTAAAACGTGTGTATCATTAACAAATCAATAACAAGAAGTCATCACATAGATACATAGGGTGACCAGAGGATTTTCGCAAAAAATCGGATTTTCACAATTTTGTATGGAAAAATCGGGACATTTTGAGGCTTTGTTGGGAAATAGCAGCAAATTAGAAAAGGACAGCATCATCCCAGTCAAAATATAGCAGATGGCCACCCTGCACATCCGAAATGAATGGAAACTATTTATTATAATTTAACAAAATAATGTGAAGGATCATCAATAATAGAGTGGATTTTAACACAATTTGTACAAAAAAAAGAAATGCAAGTAGATGAAAAGAAAGTTTACAAAAAATGATCGTGTCCAACACAAAATAGTCAAATTAACATTATGGTGATGTCTACATGAAGAGATTTTTACAATTCACATATATAATTAAATTTCATTTATTCAAAGTCGATTTGTACATTGACAGAAATTTTAATTTCTCTCTTTTTTAGCGACAATGGCATGCTCACGATTTTGTGACCTGATTTTTCATCTTCATTAACATTTTTTTAATTTATTTACTTTATGATGGACTCTTTTTTTAGTAAATTCAATTATTTAATTCTATTTCTTTTTTTGTTTAAGTAACGGATTTGGCATTTTTGTTGTTTTGACTGGATGTCTGGTTGAATGATAATTATATTCAATTTTCGGTAATGTTGCTAGATATTTAATTTTTTAGAATCACAGTTTCCGACATAGTTAGATTAATGAGATACTCGGATTAAATATTTATGGATGAGAATCTTCTTTCCAGCTAAGCTGCTGGTTGTAATCTTTGGACCCGGTTATTATTGCTATTTTAGTGATGCACTTCAGCAAAAATTATTTTTAAGATTTATTCTATACTTAGATTGATTAAATGGTAAGTTTGGATATTCTTGAGGTATCCTTGACATTTTGAAGTGCACGGGTTATGCTAAAAATCTATTTTAGGATGAGAAATCACATCATGATGAAATTAGCCGTCATTATCCCTAACAGCACAATCACATTTTTGAAATTAGCGTCACGATGACGTCAGGGCAACTTCTTCTCAGTTGTGATACATGACCTCACACAAGAGTCGCCTGAAGCTGGCTCTGTCGCTAGCTTCCACTTGCCAATTTTCCATACCAAGCGAAATACAAACTCTATCAACAGCTTCCTTCCAAGACATAAAACTAGTTACATAAAAACGTGTCTGCTCAAGTTTTGAACAACACTTAACGCATCTCAACTAAACATGCGTTGTGTTCTACATTTTTACAGACATCGTAAGAATGAAATTTCTAGTGATGGAACTAACGAAATGTTCGAAAACTATATGATACCCCTTAGAGAGGTTGGATCGATTGATTTTCAATTTTATTACGGAGTAAACATTTTAATTCGTGATTTTGCTACAAAACGTTGCATCTGGGAGAAGAAGAAGGCTACATGAGAGTAGGGTCAACGAGAGGCAAGAGGCTAGAGCTAAGTAATTTCCAAATGATCCCTAATGATGTACCATAGAAGGAAAATTTAATCAATACCCTGAAAATCAGATATCTCAGTGTAAATTATAACATACACCCACTAAATTAATGCTATAAAGTCCACAATCTAAATAACTATAAAAGTTACAAAATGTCACAAACTTTCTTTTGTTTTCTCTCCTCAACAGCTTTAATTAATATAAATTTGTCACCTGGAATTGATGAACTAAAAAATCATAAACTCTCTTTTGAGTTTAAGTAGGAGTGTTTGATGAATAATGTGACAAAAAGTCTTACAACTCTAATTTTAAAACTGCTCCAAATAGTCCTCAAAATTTAATTAAAATGTGAAAACATCTCTTTGTAGGCAAAGAATGTCTTCATTTGAAAGCATAAGCAATTATCACAATGGCGCGATAATTTAGCTGCCACAACTATAAATTGTAAGGTGACCGATCATGTTTATTCATGGAAATTCCTCAATGATGCTTCCATTGCAATAATGTGGAACAAGACAATGAAAATTTATGCTTTAAAAGCATATTTTTTATGCTCTTTGAATCTGATCAGACTACAAGGTAATAAAATGAAATTATAAAGTATGAAGGAATGAATCTTTTTCAAGCAGATGTACAACACACGAATATTGTGTGTGGAATTCGATCGATGAACTTAACATCCATAAATAAGTCTGGATGATAAGAAAATTATTGCACATTGAAGGATGAGTATCAAGTATAACCTTCAGTATCGAGATTCAAGACATAATTCATATTTAAAAGATCAATAGTCTCTGTCGGAGGTTTCAAAAGGGTCGATCATGAATGATGAATTTTCTCTTTTTTAAAATATTGGATCTTTTCACGTGTCAGATTCTTTGACGTAAAGCACTTATATGTTGGTAATTTCACGGTCATAATGACAACATTTAGAACAAAATTCATCCTGAATAGCAAAAATTGCAGGGTTAGGCGACTCTGACTTGGTGCCATATCTGATTTGGACCGATTTAACGATTTGTGCTGCTCGTGTTTGTTGCAGCCAAGACACTGAGATGGCAGTATAATAAGCGTTAAGTGGCGGCTAGTTGGCGAACATGATCGTCAATTTGGTGACGTCAAAATACACAAATTAGCAGTTAATTTTACTTTCGACTTGTCTTCGTGGTGGCAACATGGACCAATCGAATTCCGAGTGGTATAGCTGCCAAATGAATTCCACACTGTGACGGATTCCATTTGGTGGAATGAATTATAGTGGAGCTTTCTACATTTGTGGTGCTCGTAAATAGGTCCAGGATAGCCCATATGTGAATTGGTTATTATTACCATAATCTGAATCCCTCGCAAATCACAGACGTAACAACAAACAACCCCCAAGTGCTGCTTCTTTATTTATTTTTACAATATTTTGTCTCATGCTATCATCTCCTACATTGCAATTTTTTTGTTTCAAAAGAAGAATATAAAAAAAAAAATTCATTCACCTCATGCAAAAACAAAGTGACGACAAAAAAAATCTGCATTCAGCTGGATCGTTTCTATTTTTAATGTCGTCTTTGTAAATTATCGCTTCAGGAGACTTTCTCTTTTCTTTAACGCGAACTTCTTTTTTTTTTGTTGGATATCTTTCTTCTTTGGATTATTTAGCTATTTTTAAATCATAATGTTGTGTTTTTGCATCGTGATTAGCTAATCAAATTAAAGGAAAGGAAAGAAGCACACAAAAAAAATGCTGGAAACGATCATTGAATTATGATGCGTTGCAGCAGAAAATTATATGGTTTAGATTTCGCGTTTGGAATGAGTATTAGCGGTTAAAGAGGTTTTTGGCTTTTATTTGCAGGGTTGTATATGCGATGGTAGGTATAAATTGTAAGCTTAACTTGTCTGATTGACTTGTTCCAGTCAGAAAATTGTCAAAAAAACGAATTATGACAATAATCAGAATCTCCTCACTCTTTGTATTCTGGAGACTTTCAGTCATCGTATTTCTCTGCTTCAGTCCCCCCTTCTTTACTGCTTTACTAAAACCAGTCCAAATTTCTACATATCGAGTGGGACAAAATTTAAAAAACTGCATTTTTCTGCATCTAAAAATGATCGAAACTCGTCGTCACGATGCTATTATGACAACTTTCCATCTTCCTATTAAGAAGACATTGTTGCAGTCCTAACGAACACGAAGTGCTATTGGGGTATCTCAATAACTCACCATATCTCAACCATATCTATTTTCCAACCCTGCAGCTTAGAAATCCAAACAACAAGCAAAAAAAAAAAATCTCCACGATTATTTTCAAAGCATGTGATTATTGAAGAAAGTCATCAAGTTTAATCAAATCAATTAGTACTTCCATGATTATGAATCGAAAGAGTTAGGGAGCATTTAGAAATTACATACTGTTTAGGACAGTGGTGAGGAATCGTTATTGTGCTTCAGTTGGTATGCTACCTTTAGCAGTAAGCTTCGACCGGAACCGGATACGGCATAGTGTTTGTGGCATTCTAGTGTCCCACGGCACCAAGTTGCCCACCACTGGTTAATGATGAATTTTAATAGGAATTAAATATGTTGGCTCACGATTTCCAGAGCTTGAAGTCGGCTCGAATTTTATATGACGTCCAGACAACTTCTTCGAACAAAATCTAGATCGACTTCAAGTTTTGAGGATTTTGTAATAAGTGTTATAGTAGTGGGTGGGTCCAAAATGCAATTTATAGGGTTGCGTAACTTCCGAATCCCCTTATGAACTCTAATCTGAGTGATTAATCACATCGCGTTGTTTTCTTTTCCAATGTGACATTTGGATGCGAAAGATGAAAATTTTATTCAATAGAAAGTTCCTTTTTAAATTTCTGAACAGTACAATGTCTGCTTTTAGTGACGAAATTTCTTTCACACATAAAAAATTAGCAACAAAACAGACCATACTTCCGTTTTTAGGGAAATCAATGTTAATGAATTTTTCATTTAAAAAGAAATTTTATCGGAATCAAATGCAGATGAAAAGCTGTCAATGTGATTATGTTTGTGATGTTAATTGAAGTCCACATGCTGACCAAATGTGACTTTTCACATTTCTATAGCTTCTCTCATTCCAAAAATACCATTTTGATCGAATTTCAGATTCAGCTTTTGTTCTCAATTTCATGTAGGTGCAAAGTCCATACACATGCATCGTAACCTTTTCATCGGACATTAATCCGTTTCAAATTTAATTTCATCAACTGACTCATGTCATAACTTTCTCTGACTATAAAAAAATTATAAGTTTATCCTGATTTCAAATTAATTGAGGACGATAAGAAGAAAAATTTTGAAATTGTTGAGTTTTTGTGGTGAGGTCAGAAATATTTTGGTGCTGTTTTTTTGGGGATCAACTGTTTTGGCATCAAATAATGATAGTTTATTGAAAGAAGAAGTCTTTAGAAGATGATGGTGGGCGGTTTTTACCATAAACATTGACTTTTTGATGCTAAAAATCAAAGATTTACAGATAAACTGCCAAGTTGGAAACCCGAACAAAACATCGTGTTCGCTAAAGCATCGCTACGTCGCCACATTGACAAAAACATGCGAAGTTGCTCTAACGACAACGTGACGGGTAATTCAGACACATTTTAATGGCAAAATATGTGATTCATCACATTGTGCTCCTAAGTACGTAATTCACGAGCGGCACAAATGAAGAAGGCTCCGTCATGGATCCTTTCCCGATCGGCACAAGCTCTTCGTGATAGCCAAAAAGCAACTATATGGCATTCAGGTCGTAATTTTCATGGCAGTAATCAAGAACCACTTAGATGCCATATAGCAGTCATTTGGATGCCATTGATAATTTGTACCGGTCAGGTTTAAGGCTCCATCATAAATGACAAATTCATTTATCAATACCAAATGGAAGATGACTTCATTAGTAAGCCAAATAGTCACCAAATATAGCTGAATTTCATTTGGTATTTTATATGTTTCCGTGACTGATCCGTGACAGAACCTCCTTCAATTGTGTCACTCGGGCCATAAACTGACAATCATAAAAGTTAACAAACAAATCAAAACACCAACAAATCAATTGACTGTCTAACAAGCCTAACTTTTACTTCTAAAACCTCAACAAACCATATGGCTTATAACTTGATATAAATGATCTCATAAAAGCTTTAAATAATCATCAATTAAACTTTATATTGCAATCAATTTCATGATCCTACAACGTCTGACAGAATTTCTCCACAATTATTATTCAACCCGGCAATTTCCCTTTCAATATAACTGCAATTTAATCCAACAGCTTGAAAAAAAAAAGAGTTTAATGTCATTCTTAATCGATTGGTAAAAGGCGAAGTTGAAATGCAACAAATGTAAAAGTCGTTTTTCGAAATGAAAGTTGAATAAATTGTGAGAGAGAGAAATAAAAAGTAATTGGAACTAAGTCTGACTGCTGTTTTAAAGCCTAACGCTTGTGAGGCATGTGAAAAGTAAATTGCAAGTAATAATGCATTTTTATAAGAAAGCGACAGCTGACACATGGCAAGTTTCTTCCAATGAGTCTTTCAATTTTAATTTTGCAAGACTTCACCAGAACATAAAAATAATTGGTATGGAAGTGTTTTGAGAGAATATTAAGATTGATGCGCATTTTTATGATTATTGAAGGAATCATGTATTTTGTTGCTAGCAATAAAGTCTCAAACATTCTGAAATCATGGCTCAGTTTCAAAATTTTGAACTCAATCTTCAAAAATCTTTAATTTTTCAGTCATACAACGACAATGCAATGCAATGCAAAACTGCATCAGACTCGGGAATAAAAGTGCAATAAAAAATGATTACCATATTAAATTCACTAACATCTGCTGCACATTTGGCTACAGAAAGTGCAGGAAACGTTTTTTTTCTCCTTCTTTTTCTTACCCACAAGCTGTGGTTCTTTTTTTATTATATTTTGCACATGTTTTAATTCAAGTAAGTGCTGGTTGTCCATATGTGTTGATCTAACAGAAGAAGTATAATTTTGTATAACAGATCTTGAGTTGGACTCGAATCTACTTCTTTCGATTTTTGGACTCATGTCCCAATAGTCAATAGTGAGCCATCTAGGGTTCCATATATATTATGCATCTTCTGTATCTCCCTTACTACTGAACTTCCGATTATATACCGTTTATAGCTCATTACAGGAATCCTATTCCTACAATAAAGGGTCTTTTGAGTTTTGGACTAAACGTTTGTATTCGAAGCATTTAAAGTTGACAGGATTTTGTGAGTCCGAACTCCAGTATATGGGAGTCCACATTGGAGTCCTGTCAATTATTGGATCATTCCCAGATTTTCAAAATATGTCAAAATAATCTATCTATGGTTCATAATCACAAAATTCAGCAAGCCACGTTTTTTGCCTTAAAAATCGGTCATTATAAGTCATCAAGAAGCTGTCAGAGCAACTTCACGTCTTACCATTAAAACGGCGACATGGCGATGCTGCAAACACTATGTGCTGTTTATGGCAACTTGTTACACCTTGCAGTACCGAATATACTATAGAAATATTAAGTTAATATCAAGTATCATGGTTGAACTGTAAAACAGCATACCGGAAGTCTGACAACTTCTGTTTTTGAGAATACAGGTTCGATACTTATCAAATTTGCCATTATGATAAGAGCTTGAGCTTTCACAAAACTAACAATTCAAACCCAAATCCTCAAATCATGCACATCATCTTCAAATACCGACAAAATTATCCTAAAAATCCCACTTCAAACACACTTAAAAACTCACTCCAATCAAACACAAAAGTCTCACTTTTTAGAAGCGACTAAACTTCGACGTTTCAAGGCGCCTCGTGAGAAGTAAATCTCACATGTTCAATCAAAGCTTTCGTAATAAAAAATCGACATGCATTCTCATTTGCATAACCAATTAATTCATAACTTTCAATAAATTTTATTCAGCATAACAAGTTCATCCTTTAAGCAATTTAGCTTGAATTTTTGAAAATTTTAATTTTTATTGTCATCATCATTTATTCCGGTCAGATCAAATCATACATATATGCACAAAATAAAATGAGCAGTCGAATTGTATGTGCCGCTTGTAAATGTGCATAAATTAGTGATTTGAATAGGTAATTAACACAGTTGATGGAAGGTTGATGAGTATGTTTATTTTATGGAGTATTTTGAAGTTTTTTGGACTATAACAAAATGTGTCGTTTGATGAATTAAACGAAAAATTTAGCAAGTTAACAGCTTCATTGTGTAAAAACTGGTGCGTTTGTGCGTTGTTCAAGGTAAAAATGTTTAGTAAATGAGATTTATTGTTTGATATTCACTACCTGTTCATAACTATTCATTTAAATATGTTCACGTGAAGAATTCGCAAACTTATGGCATATTTGACACCTTTTTGCATAAAACATTTGGAATATGGCACGGAAATTGTGATGTTTTAGAGATCAAAGACTTTGAAAGTATTGAAAATTTAAGAAAGTAGTGAAAATAGTGATAATGGTAACTCAAAATTTGATCAGTACTGTTTGGGCAAAAACACATTATAACTGGTTGATGGCCTGTTAATTTCTAATTCTAATGTATCACTCAGACCGAAGAATTCCTGAATTGAATGTGGTAAAAAGGATGCTACAGTCCTTGTGACCCCGAATTGGCAGAAGGCTTCAAAGGATACAGCTGCCTTTAGAGATTCCCAAAGAAGTAAGTAAGTAAGTAACGTATCAATCATAGAAGTTGTGTGCATTAGCTTACCAACGGAGCAGCAGGGATGTATTCCGAATCTCGATGCAGAGGGGTTGTTGGTAGAGAGTATGGAATTTATTTAATTAAATCCTAATTTTATGCTTTCTATACAAAACAAATTTCAATACCCTCCGGAGACATTCGGAAATTACATAACGCTATAAATGGATAATTAGACCTCCTTAAATGACAGTAACACACTTAAACACACTTGACTACGCTCCTACGCAGAATAATGCTTTCAACGTTTAGCTTTAGACATGCTTCAGACCAACAGAAAGTGTCAATCTATCTTTTCAAAGCCTGAATGATGCGTTACATCATCCCTCCCACTGATTCAAGTTTTGCTTATTGAAGTCACATTGCTTTTGCAGCATCTACCTCTAATTGTTATATTTCAATTAAAAATGAACGCAAAGTGTGGGCAAATTGTAGGTCAACCTAGTCGACATTATGAGTCAAGTGAGTATTTTTGGGGTCTAAAATACTCCCAAAGCAATACAGATATAGAAGGCTCCGCCACAAAAGCCTTGACCAATTATTGTTCTATCAATAAACCCAAATTCGCATACATACGTAATCTATTATTCCGTTTGCACAATTTTTTTTCACATCACCAATTCTCAAAAGTCTAAAATCGCGTCATCTTGAAAAAAAAGAACAGTTTTTCTGAATAAACAATTTGCAAACACAAACATTCAAATGTTTATCATGCAAAGCATACAAATTGATAATAATTCACAAGCATTCCATTAACCGAAAGCTAGCAACAGAAATAAATCTAACAATACAAAAAAATTATACAATAAATGATAGAATCACGTTTCGTCAAAAGCTGATTACCTAACAGTATTTATCACATTAAAATCATATTAATTTATTTCTAGTTTTAGCAAGAACTGAATAGAATGATGTTCTGAATAAAAAATTAAATTATATGGTAAGATATGAGCTAATGTGCTGATCATTAAATTACAAAAGAAAGTCGGTCAACAGTGGCTGCTTTTTTGTTATGGACAAAACAAAACACAGACAAAAATTAATTTAGTAATGAAGAGAGCAAAAGAGAGACAAAAATTGGAACTGCTTATGTAACCCAAAACAACATCCGATGTGTGGAACTTTCATTAAATTCATGCTGTGAATGCGTGGTGTATTTTTTAAAAGATTTAATGCCTTTTAATTGCTGAAACCACAAATCATATCCAGTTTTCAGCAACAATTAGAATTGTTAATCAATTACGCGAGTAAATCGTGTTGAACTTTGAGTATAAAAATTTTTACGTAGAGGTTAAAATGGTAAAAAAAAATTTTTTATTCATTGATGACTCATGATGGGGGAACTATAGCAAGTTCTTATGACTTAATACCAATGAACATTACCGACAAAATATACATACATTTGTAGACTTGAAGAAGTCTTAAGGTCATCAATTGTTGCGTAAAAAAATGCACGCAACTTTGCTACAATCATTAAGTTTTGTTGTGACTTCAAGGTTTGGAAGCTTGATTGTGAATTGACAGTGAATATTTTATGGGTTTTTGTTGGTGGTTTTGAGATATTTTAATGAGAATTTTTTTGGAAATTTTTAAATTTTTGGAAATAATGGAAAGGACAATTAGGGCTACAACCGTACAGAAAGAGACAGAGCAACAGCACAAGAAACCAACAGAAGTAGCTGTTCTGGCCAGCAACAGAAGCATTTCCAATCGCTTTATTAACGCCCTACGATTCACAGCGGATCAATAGGAACTAATTATCACAATTAAGTGCTTGATTTTAAGTAAATTGCGATGTTTTTGGATATATGAGCCCGAGCGGCACAATAAATCTGGACAACCAGACTTTTCGTCGTAAAAATGGGTCAAAGTCAGCCATCACTTTGATGTTAAGACAGTTTCGCGTCATAACGGTAATATGGAGACGTAGTGGTACCCTAGCAAGTGACGGACATTGTTATAAATTTTTTCATGTACAAATTTATCCAATTGAAGATTTTATCTACAAAAAGAGAGGATGACACCTTATTATAATTGCCGCCATCCTCCCTGAATACTCCTATGGCCTTATCGAACACGATATGCTGAATATCACCTTAAGAGACACGGACCATGCTCTCGAGAGCTTACTCTCTTTAAACAAACTAGATGAGTATGCTCGTGAGCGTTGCTCTCACCTTTCTCTGCTCTTGAGAGCAAGCTCTTTACATGCTAGGATCAGCTTAACGTATGGATAGAGAATTTTTATAAAAAATGTGACAGGTCTAACAACAGAGTCGGATGTACCGCCTGTTACTGTAATCTAAGCTCATAGAAACATAGTTACAGTAAGTAAGCAGCAAACTGCTCGGTAAGGTCAGATACTAAATCTCAGATAACATATTTTGCATTTAAACCAACATTAAGTTTTCTTAAATCAACCTCAACAATCTCTTCTTCATCATCACTAACTGTAAACATGATTGCATTATAAATACATAATTTATAAATATCTGATGCTGTTCATAATTTTACTTTCAAAATGTTCGTGAAAAAAAAAAATCATTATTTCGGATATTATTACAGCCGATAAGAAGAGTGATTCATAACAGCAATTTCAACTAATGTGCATTAAGTCGTGTTATGCATAACAAGTAATGGAGTCATCGAAATGTTTGTTGTAATTAACATTGCCGCAAGTGGTTTTTGATGGGGTTAAATAAAAAGCTTTTAATTAAATTGTCCCAGAAAATAAAGTAAATACATTAATTAATTGGCAGGAGGTAAAGTGTTAGGCAAGGTGTGGGAACTTAAAAAATTCAAAATCAATCTCAGGCATGATTTTTGAAATTATTTTAAGATCTGTACTAGGAATCAGTTTATGATCAGTTTAAGGGTATCCAAAAATACTTCAAAAATGCTGAAATTTTGGGAAATTTTTGGGAGTTTTTGGTAAGTCTCCGCCAAGTCTCCACACCTTGGTGTTAAGTGAAAACCCGAATATTATAAGTCAGTTAATCTATCCATAATCCTGCCAAAAGCCGACATCACATTTGCATTCATACTCGGATTCGGTTTAAATCCGGCACCAATTCAAAGTCAAGTCGGCCTGAATCGCTTGTTGCTTGAGAATCTGTAAGTTTTTTAAGATTTACAAAAATTGTAAAGACTGCGGGATTGATCCCATAGACTGTATTGATTTTGGTATTGGAAATTGGCATGTGGAAGTCAGCGATAGAGCCAACTTCTGGCGAACCTGTAGGAAGTCTTGGATCACAATTGATCTGTACGACCACCGAAGTAACCAAATAATTTAGGTATTGATCCATGAACTCAAGAAAGGAAGCTGTCAATATATTAAAGAGGATTGCATTTGGAATTGAAAATTGGAAGGTAGTGGACAACGATAAAGAAAACATCCAAGAAAGGCTAATAATCACAATTGATCTTTAGAACAAGTAAAATAAGTTAGTTAGTGGAATGAATGGGATTGATTGCCATGAACTTGTCACATTTTGAATTAGAGCATGAAATTTCCTTCAATTTAGATCCCTTCGATCAATAATTGATTAATTATTAATCGATCGATGACAACAGTACCAGATCTGGTACTGGATGTGATTTGATTCTAGAGTCACGGACAGGTGTCGGATTTTGGATCGATTAGCTAACTTGTGCTATTCAAATCAAAGAAATTCCAAAGTCAAACTGCTTTCAACACCTCAATCCATAACCACCGCAACAAGCTAAATGCGATTTTTCGCTACTTAAATTCTCCTCCCATTTGCATGTCTCGCATCATCAGATTTTCAATGAAGCTACACAAATATAATGTTCAATGAAGGGAAAAGTAATGAAAAAGAAAAAAAAATGTAAAATAATTATTGTTATAATTTTCGATTAAATAATCAGAAAGAAATAAAAGATGAGAAATGAGAAAACAATAAGAAGTTGCAAAGCAATAACAAAAGTTTTTCGCAATAAAACCGTTAATGTTTAATTTACTTTTTTTTTGGATTTTTATTACGTGTATTTTACAATCGTATTAAATTAGAATTTCTAATTATAATGAAGCTTTTTTTTTCAATTAATACAAATGCCTGCCATAAAATGAAGTCATTGGAACAAAATTGGAATTGAAAATTTTTATGGATTTGATTTTTGATAAGAAATGTGCAAAAAAATTATTTAATTCTCTAAAGGAGAGGTGTGACTACTTAGACACCTTTTAGTCTAGATAGATACCCTCAATCAGATTTGAGCTGACACTTTAGAGCAATGGTGGGCAACTTTTGAGTCGAGGTATTGGAAATACCTTGGAAATACCATGAAAAGCATGACATGGATGGTTTTGGTCGTGGCTTACCACCAAGGATGCTGTCAACAAAGATAGTATTGCACTTGGAATCAGGAATTGGCAAGCAGTAGTTAGCGATAGAACTGGTTTAAGGCGACATCTATGGAAGGCCATGGACCAAGGTACGTCATGACACAAAAAAGGTTGCCTAGCATTTCCTTAGGGTTTGAATCTCATCGACTAAAACCACCGAATAACACAAATAGGTTAATCGATCAAAAATTCAGCCTCAGGTTAGCATAACTCTGACTTGGTACCAGATTCGGTTCGATTTCCGAGTCATGCCAACATAGTCCCAGATTTTGGATCAAACAAATCAAGTGCACTAAGCCAAAGTTATTGAAGTTGCCAGACTGGCACCGGATTTTGGAACGATTACCTGTGCTTTTGGCAAATGCGCTTCGTGCTATAAACCCATCAATATCAATTTCTTTCAATAATTTTCATTCAATTCTACGCGCCAGTTCGCAATCCAACGCCCAAAACAAAACAACAACAAAAAACAAAAATAAAGCAAAATGTAAATAAAATACTGGCTGCTGTTTATGGTATCAGTAACCGAATCGTAATCGGTGCGTATAAAAGCATCATAGTATGCGAATTATGCATGAAATTATTACTCAACAATTACGTTTCGCCTTGCTGCGTGGCTGAATATCATATTTATTATTTTTTTCATATTACATAGCATCGATTCGATGGAATTATAAATTGTATGCTGATAACAGCACCAAGTTTTTTTTTCTTGGATTATTGCGATGGGTTATATACATAATATTAATTGAGGTACAAGCGTACAGAAAAATGGCGAAAGTGTATGAGAGATAACAAGATTATTTTATACTTTATGATCGCTAATGGTTTATCAACTATAAATCAATTACAGCTTTATCAACTTATGGCGCGCTTAAAACAACGATGGTGATTGTATAAGTGTCATAACAATTTAGTTGTTATAAAGACTGAATGGCTGACCCTTAGAGAAACTTTGAGAGATTTGTGGCGTCTGATGAAGATTGATGAAGTAATTGCAGACAGTCTCTTAGAAACACTTTCTATCTGCTGTCATGGACTGCAATTAAGGAATGTAGAGAGGTTTGAAAGAGTCTGGGATGTTTTGCCTAAAGCGGCACATAATTAAGATGACTCTGAGCTTTGAATCTCTTCTACGAATATATTCCGTGGCTTAGCCAAATGGTCGGATAGTTAAATAGAGACGTCTTACATTTTGTGTTTGTGGTGAAGTCTTTCTCATGTCTCTCATGCTCTTATAGAATTCACCTCAGTCGCGGTTATGTCAAATTTTCGAAACCGATACCGAAACTGTGACAGTGACCCAGACTCAAAGTAGATTCTTCAAAGGGACTCAGACTAAGATCAAGATCAAGACCAAGACCGAGACTGAGAGACTGAGGACTGAGGACTGAGGACTGAGGACTGAGGACTGAGGACTGAGGACTGAGGACTGAGGACTGAGGACTGAGGACTGAGGACTGAGGACTGAGGACTGAGGACTGAGGACTGAGGACTGAGGACTGAGGACAGATGACTGAGGACTGAGGACTGAGAACTGAGGACTGAGAATTGAGGACTGAGGACTTAGGAGATCGAGATCGAGATCGTGAAAGAGAATGAGAACAAGACCGAGACTCTAAGTGAATTCTTAAAAGTCTCGAGTCTTGCTCTCGGTCTCAGGAAACTCAGAAACTCTTAGGAACTTACATAGATAGCTGTAAAGAATTCTAAAATACAAAGGAGAACTCGATGTCAAATTGACTTTTCCATTTAAAATCCAAGTCAATTTCGACCTCTGATAAAGAACAAACAAGCTTGAGTTTTGTTTTTAGGCTCACAATAAGGCTCACCCCAATCATAATATAATTTTATTTATTTCTTTTATTTTCTTTCAATTATTATAATTTCAACTACTATCTCAATCAACATGTCTTTAATGATGGTGAAGTTGATCATCTAGAAAAAACCTTATGAGCTGGAGGCACTGAGGTTATTAATCTCTTGTATCACATCCTTTAGACCTACAGTTTATAGTGGAATCCGAACCACTTGAAAGCACACTAGTACGTCATAAGACCCATAGGTCTTATAGCTAACTATAGTAAAATAGTAAGCATATTAAGGATTATTGTTATTAAATTTATCGTCCACTACACCTAAATATGTAAGCTTTTTCTTCATTTCTATAAAACCCTTTACTAAAGCTATTTGAACTCGAAAAATGCAGAGGATAGTTATCATGAAGCAACAAAACAGCATATAAGTAAACATAAGTAAATATTTTATCTTTGTAAACTTTCTATCCATGTCCTCAACATCCGATAAGTCATAAAGTTCTTCAAATGATGACATTTTTGTTGATTTTATCTTGCGTAAATCCATTTGATAATCATCGAAGAATGAATCTGTTAGTGATGAATAGGAATAAGCTTGAAGTGCTAACATGACTTCATCAACTGCTGTATCTTGAGCGTCTTTTACAAATTCAAGTTTGACTCCTTCAATATATAAAGTTTCATCTAGATTTTCATGCATATAGTAAACGCCTTCCTTGAATTTTTGGACATAAGTCTTTTTTAACTTTGTGTGGTATGTTAACTCGAATTCCTTCGTGATGATGGCCAAATATGAATTCTTAGCTTGTAGTTTGATGAAAATGTGGGCGGAAAGAGCCACAGCTGACCGCTTACATGAATCCAGATTTGACAAGCTTGAGGTAACAGGATTGCGATAATTCTCAAGGATCTGAGCGGTGCAATTATTTAAAGATTTACGGTCGAAATTCAAATATTCACAATAGTATTTATTTTCGTAATATTTGCAGTCGTTAAGGTTTTCTAACTGTTCAAAAACTCCATCCTCTTTTTCACTCCAAATTATGAATTTTGTGTCTAAATTTATGAATGTCAAGATGTTGTCTTCCAGTTTAGGAATTGGCCTGACTTTAACTAGTTCATAGCTATCATCAAATTTTCGAACTAACGGCAATGCCATGACTATATAGACTATTTTTTCATGATTAAATACATCAATGCTGCTAAATAATTTAAATTCAGCTAAATCCATCTTATTTATGTCAATGACGTGACGATGCAATGAATATTTAATAGACATGAGCAAGTCCTTAAATCCTGCATTCAACAGCAACATGTTAATCTCCTTTATTGCTGCATCTTCGAAAATTTTCTCAATATCATCAAGTTTATTCTTGAAATTGTTTCGAAGATCCTCAAATTTGTATGTTAGGGATAAGATCCTTTCGTTGAATTTCATTGCCTTTTTTAAGCGATAGTTTGAAGGATTTGTGACTTCTTCTAATACTGTATTTAAGTATTCAGATATATGATCGATTTTCTTGGCTAAACCGTTTGAATCTTCATTAAATCCGTAAGTAGTGCATTCATTAATTTCAACATCACCGGTTGACTCACCGAAATTTTGAAAAACTTTATGCTTCTCATTAATTTCATTTAAAAATGCTTCATTGTTCTGAATTAGGTCCTTGCAAAGTGGATGTTCGTTCTCGAATTCTCCATTGATTAAGCTGCATAGTTTGTCCATTTTTGACATGATTCCATTAAGTTCATCAATGTAAAGGGCCGAAAAATTGAATTTTATAGCCACATGAAGATACTTAGCTATCGGTACTGCTTTTCCGTAATTTTCCATCAATATTCCAGGTTCTAATGGATTGATTTGCAATCCATAAGCAAGCAAGATGTTGAAGATGATCAAAAAGATTGATTTGGTAACCATTTTAAACTTTTTTGTTAAGTAGCGATGCTTAAATTTTCACGAATAGTTGATGAGTTTTGTAATAGTTTTTTTCTGAATTTTGCACTAAATGTTTTGTTAAACAATGATTTTGTTAGAATCTCAAATTAGATACTGAGTACAAAATATTAAATTTGTGGCGTTTTATACAGAATTTTCAGGTAAATTTATTCCTTGTTAGAAACTTTGTAACTTTTCTAATATTATTGTTTTTCTTTAAAGTTTCTTTCGTTAAGTTTCATTTATTTGAATTTTACCTAAGAATCGAAAATAAGTTATAACAGATCCGCGTATCTCAAACATCTATGCGGACAGCACTCGGTGTAAAATTGATCGACAATCTAATCTCATGCCTACTTGACTCTAGCCCGAGATCAGATTTCAAACCAGGCCTGGAAACAGTTTTCTGCAATTCCTGGTAGCAGATATTTGGCCATTTTTATCTCATGCTATTTCCAAGCTAATTTTGAATTTGATTTAAAATGAATTAAGATATGTTAGGGCGGCCATCTGATGTATGTTTGCCGGGACGCTGCTGTACTTTTCTGTCTTGCTGTGGTGTCCCGACATAACCTAAAATTGTCCCAATTTTTCAACAAGTCGAAAACTCCATACAAATATTGAAATTTTTGACAAATTTTGATCATTTTCTTTTTGAAGATCCGAATTCCAGTACCAAAAATATTTTTTTTCGGAATTTCAACTATTTTATCCACTTTTTTGCAAGTTTATAACCCAATTTAACTAGATCGTTGAGTATTAAGTCTCAAGATAGTCCAAAAGAACCTTAATTGTGCCAAACTTCCCGAAGTGTCCCGATTTTTTTCTAAAAGTGTTCAAATATTTTTGAAAATTCTCTGGCTACCCTAGATATGTATAAAATTTTGCCTTAAACTGAGTTTCACGATATAATATAAATTATTAAAATTCGGAGAAAATAATAAAGCAGAGTTCAATTTAGGCTTTGTCAAAATATTTAGGTCTCATCCATCGATATACTATAATTTAAAGTTGTAATAGACATAGGCAGTCCTACACATTCCTACACATAGGTGACCTACACAGTCGAAAATTGCAGGCCTAGGCATTTAAAATGCAGAGAATGCAGGTCTTTTGGTTGAACCCTATATACACATGTGGATGATGAAAATTCTGCATTTTATATCGAAAAATCAGCAGACTAAAGAATCAATTAACAAATCAGAGTCAATTAACAAATCGCGTTTTTGTAGTTGATTTAGTATAAAACATTTGAGAAATACCAGTAAAATATCAAATAATTTTAATTAAATTTTTATTTTATATAATTTGTTTATTTTACATGATGTACCAACTTTTAAAAAGTCAAATTTTAACGATCCTTTAAGGGGCCGTTCACTTATTACGTTACGCAAAAAAACGAATTTCTAGACCCCCCTCCCCCCCCCCCCTCATTACAAAATGTCGTTACAAAAAAAATTTTTTGGTTGAGGCTGTTACAAAATCCTAGACCCCCCCTCCCCCCTAAAAAGCGAACGTAATATGTGAACGGCCCCTAATTACAATTTTCAAATTTATTACAAAAATTTCATTGCTTGTCATCCTGTTGTAATAGTTCTATTTCATCTATGAATTTTAAGTTAATTACAAATTTGTATTTCAAAACATATTTAAAGAAAAATAAGAGCAAAATACTAAGACAGTCAGTAATTAGTGAAATTTTACCAAAAACAATATTAAGTGCCGCATCAAGTAGTTTCTCCTTTAGGTTATTTTCAGGCTCCGGATCAGATTTCATGTCATTTTTATTAGTGGCTTCTTCTTCCGGATCCACAACATCTGATGAAAGTTTGTAAATTGCCTCTAATGTTACTATATCAGCTGATAAGGGACTGTGTGCATCAATTGAACTCACTTTTTCATTCTTGTTGATTTTTGGAGTTGTTAAATCGTAGAAATGAAAATCAAAGTCATATGGAAGCATTGCCTTTTCACTTTCCTTATCAAACTTCAATTCGAGATCCTTTATCTTAATTGTAATTGGAAATTTACTTTGAAGCAATGAAGTACCGTCAGAAATTGTTAGCTTCATATCCTTAAATGATGCTCCTGTATAAATTGTATCAAGTGCTGTCTCTAATAAGGTAAAGTATGAATAATTCTCATGCAACTCGATGATATTGGCACTAAAGTTCTCTAGATATGACAGCTTACATCCATAGTAGCCACAAAAGTCTTTATGACTATGTTTAAGGATATCAGAGACACAAGATTTTTCAAAATTATTAAAATAATCACAAAAATATTTATCATTATAGCTGTAACAGCAGTTGAGGTCATGAATGATGTAATTTGGTCTATCTAGTTCAATATTGTGGATATAAAAATTTGTCTCGACTTTTAAAAATGTCAAAATATTATTTTCTAATTTTGGTATCGGTTTAAGCTGAATTAATTCAAATTTATCGAGTTTTGCATCTTTAGATAGTGGTAAGGATATTATTATGTAAGGTATGTCATCTTCCTTGTAGACAGCAGTCTTGATTAAAGATTGAGCTGTTGTTGATCCAACGGAAGCTCCAACATTCTCAGCATGTATATCCTTTAAATCAACAATATGATGAACATCACCATTGATCACTTTCCCATCCAAAACATCCTTAAGTGAAATGTTTTTAAGAAGTCTTGGATCAACTATGTGCTTCTGTGCATGACCAATGATCATTTCTAATTCCGATAAATATCCATTACAAATTTCCATAAATTTCTCTAATATTTCAAAAAATTGATCAATTTTCTCATCGACAGGCTCAATGTCATTTTCCATTGTTTCCATTACTGCTCTCAACGTGTCAAATGAATTGGCTAAAGCAGCAGCATCTTCATTAATGTTTGGTAAAATGTCATCTGTGAAATCCACAACAACTAAGTTTGACAGCTTATTTTCACCATCTTGAAGCTGATCTCCATCCTTTAATACATTCAAATTTGGTATTTTATAGGAATTCCAATGGATTTGATCATTTGGATTTAAAGATTTCAGCAATTCTTCAGATTTATCGATAAAATTTTGATGGAAGTTGGCAATCCTATCCTTGCAGATGTGATGTTCATCCTTTAATTTCCATTTTATTTCCGAGCATAATTCCATCACTGAATTTTCAAGATCAGAAATTGATTCAAAATGATGTCCAGTAATATTAACTCTGAATGCGATATGAAAATAGTCATCAATCATTCCAACTTTTCCGTAATTTTCCACCAACACTCCTGGTTGGACATGCTGATATTCAAGGTCATTGATACCCAAAAAATTGAAAATTCTGAGAATTATTTCAAGAATATTCATTTTATTTGTGAAGTAAGTCCGATTTTAATGATAATATTGTCAACTAATAACTTTTAAACTTTACTCGACAATTTATGGGACGTTACTGCACTTAGTTATTTTTGCACGATCCCTCTGCTCAGGTACAATACTAAAAACTGTGTTGATAATTTCATTTCAAAGTAAATTAAAAGTAAAAACGACTAGATAAGCTTATTTAAATATTTTTTAGAACATTTTAGAACATCATGTAGAGTAACTGCAGAGTAGCTCCTTATTAGAATCTTACAAGTTTTTCCAATCGGTTCAAGTTATTCTCAACAGCTGATTTACCCGCCCCCGCGTAAACAAAAAGTGAAAAAATATGCATATTCAGCAGTGAATTTAAAGTAAAAGGACGTAAAAGACCTCAAATTATCAAGAATGGAAGAAATATCCCAGCCAGCTAGCTCAAATGCAGAAAGTGTTCAAGATGAGAAAAATATTGAAGATTCTGTAAAAAATTCATCGGATGCCAGCTCAATTAAGCCCGTCAAGGAGTCTCCAGAAAGGAAACCTAATGACAAAAATGCTGTTAAGCCAATATACATCGAATTAAGACACAAACATGTCATAGATATGCTTAAAAATGTAGAACTCCAGAAGACACCACTCACGAAGTCAGTTTCACGACATTTTACGGAAGTTCTTGTCGATAACATTGCTGATAAAAAAAAGTTAATGAAGATTTTGAAAAAAAATAAAATTGCCTACTACACATACACCGAGCCTGCCAAAAAGCCATCGTATTTTTTGCTCAAAGGATTTAAGGAATTAACGTGCAATGAAGTACTCAAATTTCTAAAGGATTCCAATGTCCCTGCTTTTAAAGTCACTATCATGGAACAGCTTGAAGAATGTATAACGTATAACGTGGGCTTCAAGATCCCGAAAATGAATATTCGCAGCCTCAATTATAAACACAAGATGATTGATGGCATCTTAGTCAGTTGGGAAAAACCCGAGAAGAAAATCTCGCACTGCGTGAGATGTCACCGATGGGGACACTTTTACTATAACTGTGGATTCCAATATAGATGTGGCACATGTGCACTAAAACATGGTCGACAGGAGTGTATGTTTATTGATACTCCAATATGCTGTAACTGTCGTGAAAGGCACCCTGCTTCTGATCGCCAATGTCAAGCTTATCTCTTCTATTGTTCCACGAAAGACAAGAAGAGCATCGAATCCAAAAAAAATCAGCGAAACCGCAAAAAACACAAGGCTTTAAAGGCGGTCAATCCAGAAGCATCCAGCATCCAGAAGACTGAAAGCGTTAGCGCAGAAGCATCTAACATCCAGAAGACTGAAAATGTCAATGCAGAAGCATCTAATGACAGACAGCGTCAACTCTGAAGCATCCAGCATCCAGAAGACTGAAAGCGTTAGCGCAGAAGCATCTAACATCCAGAAGACTGAAAATGTCAATGCAGAAGCATCTAGCATCCAGCAGACTGAAAGCGTCAACGCAGAAGCATCTAGCATCCAGCAGACTGAAAGCGTCAAAGCAGAAGCATCCAGCATCCAGAAGACTGAAAGCGACAACACAGAAGCATCTAGCATCCAGAAGACTGAAAGCAACAACGCAGAAGCATCCAGCATCCAAAAGACTGAAAGCGACAACACAGGAGCATGCAGCATTCAGTAGACAGATAGCGTCTTGACAACTTCGACTAGTTCTGAAGTTTGAAAAAATATTATTTTTCCATCAAATGGTTTTTTCAAATAAATTTTTAAAGAACAGAATTGTAAAGTTCCTTCAATTTTATTTCAGACCATAATAAATTTTTCATAACATAATCATAAACCAGTATTTGGACTACGTAACAATATCATAGATACCCACCACCCCTCCACCCTAACTCCCCCCCCTCTCCCTCTCTTCCATTCCATTCCATGAAATCTTGTTCTATGTACTTAACATAGCTTTGTTACCTAACTTTCATTCAGTATGGCACAAATAATTACAAGTAAGGCTCCATCACGATTTTTTGAAAGCTCCATCTCGGTCAGGGAAGTAGCCAAGGCGAAGGTCAGAGGATTCAATATTTTAAAAACAAAACGGTCGAGCCCTCTGGGTACGCCCTTGGTTTTGGACATGATTATTAACGGAAATGGTCTCTGACTACATGTGGCAACCATATGGATGACTTGTGGAAGCGGAATCTAATTTGTATTAATAAATGTATTCGTCACAGAGCTTGAGGGAATTCTGTGTTGCACGGGTCTGGCTACCTGAAGTGTAGCTGATGGATTTGGATAGATCCAAATTACTTTCTTAGAAATTTTAGTTCCAACAGACATATGAATAAGCATAATCATGAGAGCAGTCAATTTAATTGAGCATACTCTTATTTAGTGAGCATGCCACTTGACTGTTCAAATTTAGAGCTTCCATCTTCTTCGACTTTACATTCAGCTCACCACAAATTATCCTAAGGAACAATCTTGCATCAATTTAACATAAATTACGTCAATATCATGAGCATATCTCAATAACAATTTATCAGACCTGTAATTTGCATCTCTAATAGTGGCAAAATTATCAGGTAGACAAAAAAAAAATATTTTTATCGTCAAGAGCCATTTTAGACACGTCAGTAAATTTAAAATTTTCAGTACTTTGAAGAACGAAAGGATTTTTTCCGATGAAAATCGATGGCAAAAAACTCATTAAAAATTAAAACAAAATTGAAAAAAAATGGAAAAATTGTCATATGGCATGCTGAATAATTTAGTTCTTATTAAGTCAATGCTTTAATAATATCGGACATTGGGTTAATAACATTAAGTACATTTTTAATGATGGGAACTTCGTTTTTGGATCAAAATAGAGTAAAATTTTGAATAATTTAAGGGAATTTTGAGTTAATTCCCGAAAAGCAAAAGGAGTAAAAATGATTGAAAATCTGGAAATCCATGAGGCTAGCAAGAATCTGATTCTAGGCCAGATTCGATGAAACCCAACCTCAGGCCAGAGTCAAAATGATCTGAGCTAGATTTTAGGCCGTTTGATTCTGATCTCAGGCTGGATTCGATGAAACCTAACCTCAGGCCAGAGTTAAGATGGTCTAAGTTAGATTTTAGGCCATTTCACTCTAATCCTAGATTGCCAGATTCGATGGAATCCGAATTCAAATCAGAGTCAAATCAACTCTGATCCCAGGCCAGAGTCTATTTGATCTGAGCTGGATTTGAGGCCATTTCACTCTAATTCAAAGCCAGATTGGATGACCTGCAGACTCAGGGCAGAGTCAAGTCGATCTAAGTCGGATTTTCGGTCAATTCTACCTAAAGTGCTTTCCAGGCATAGAGCAATTAGACGACCACAAATAGAAACGTTGAAAAAAAATCATAAATTTTCAATTCCTAAATTCAAAAAGCCACGCAGAAATTGTCAATACTATTCATATCCAACAAAGAAACATCAACTTCATTATCAAAAGCACCGCATTTACCCAGCGGTAAAAATTAATATTTTTACTCATGACACAAATCCATTGTCCCTATATTGACATTCAAAATAGTCATAAAACAGAATATCATGGAATTAAAAAAAAAAATCCAACCTTAAACGATAGCTCATCCAATAATGGCTTCATTCCATAATGTACATTGCAATTCCACTTCATATGCTGATGAGATTGTTTTGTTTGTGGATTCAAATTGCTCATTAACTGGCCTTTTTCGCAGTGTAATAAAAATAAAAAAAGTTACAGACAATGTGTAAACGATGAATATTATATAATAAGGCTGTGGCTACATGTGACACAATCAATAGAATAAATGTAAGTTTATGAGTTGCACGACTCTCTTGTAATACTTTATAAAGTCCAACATACACACACATGTAGGTACGGTACTGATCATCTCTCTGATACAGCAGGTAATTTAATATATTATTTATTGAATCAATTAAAGTGAATTTTTTTTTATCGACGATTCCATAATCGTACATCGGACAGTATGCATTAAATAAAATTATAATTGTTTTTTGAACACACCTACTGCTATGCTTCTTGGTGGAAAAAAAGGAAAAAGTCGTTCGATTGCTTCAATTTTATGCGTGTTTTTAGCTTAATTTAATGAAATTTTGTTGGTGTTTTTGTTGGCTGATTGACAGAAACTGACCTATGATAATGTAGAGTGTGAAGTTTCTGCATATTTTGTAGATTTAAATAGTCTTTCTGAGAAGGTAATTAGTCGGTTTTTGATTACGTGACTAAGAAGAAATCTGTGTTACAGGGGTGTATTCAGAGAATGTAACAAAGAACCCCTCCTATTTTTTTGGAAATAATCTTCAATTTGTCATGATTTTTCGTGAAAAGAATTATAATTCCTCCTTTTCTTAACTTTTTTGGGGGATGTATACCTGCTCTATTCTGTTTTACTACCAAGCCCTCAATCTAATTGTAAAGATTTGTGAATCAGGGCCCAAAGTCGAGTCGAGTTGACTATAATCGTCTCAAAAAAACAAACTCGAAGTCGACTACATTTGAGTCCAGTTGACTTCAACCATATCGACTTGGAGCTCTGGTGTAAATTTATAATTAAACTGGCAACAAAATGAATCCATCTCGAGTGGAGTCTGTTTTTCTGTGTATGGACATGTAATGGGTAAGGGTTCTTCTCAAATTTGTATGAAATGTTCCCTTTATTCCGGAGTTTCCAGGCCTTGTCACCCCCTTCCCCCAAAACTATAATTCCCACAATATTCATATTTTTGAAGGATATCTATCTACGTGTTTCAGAAAATGCCTTAATTTTTGAAATTCACCGAAATAATTAATGTTTCCCTCTAAATTGCTTTTCAGGTAATATTTTTAAATTCTACCTCAAAATTATTATGAATCATCTTAATTCAGATCATAAACCTTTACCTGAATCACACATTCCTTACCACATGCGCTCTCACCACACCATTCACAGTCAATGACATTTCAACTTTTCAAGTTTACAAACCGATGAAAGCAAATAAAAAAAAAAGTTTATATAAAAAAAAGTAAAAGGCAAATTTATTTTATGCACATTTTGAGTAAAACAGCGGTCGAGATCATATTTTCATTTTATATATATAAATTTTTTGCATATACCCACACGATTCCAGTCAAGTAGCAGCGCAAAAAAGCGAAGCATTTGCTTAGTAAAGTGAAAGTAGAAAGTCGCTATATAGCACATATAGACTGACTGAGGTGGAAATCCAAAAGCATACATACGAATTGAATTTTTGCACAATGAAGACTTACAGCCAAGCTATTCACACCATGGAATCGTCCGTAAATGAGCTGTAATAAGTTGAATGTTTATTGGTAAAGGTGAGAATCGTCGCTGTTGACGAATATGTAAAGAAAAAGAGTTTATTGCTGCATACAGACTCGACATCACAGAAATGGAAATTAATAGAAACTTGTTAACTCGCAGTTGATCTCAATTTTTTCTGCTCCTCTCGTTTTCTATATTCACATATTATGCATAATGGGAATCTAATTGATGATTATTCAAGCGGATAATTTTGATTGAATATTCTTCTTGGATGTAATCATATGCCAGAGTTATTTCCATGATAATGTTTATTGGTTTTCGGGTAGAAGTAATGTGGTTTTACAGTTTTGTTAAAGAGCGATTCCATGAGTAAACGGAACTGAAAAAATTTTAGTACAAAACTTTGTATTCATTTTTCTCTTTAGTTATGCATTTTTAGTTAATTTTTGAAACACATATAAATTGTTTTTCTATTTTAAATGTGTTTTTAGTGTTTAAAGATCTTAACATAGCTTAATTATGGCTAAAAATGTGTTTTGTGTTTTGCAATAATCGGTCTAACCGACGTTGTGTTTTCTTCAATTTTCTTTCATTACAGTAGTTACAGGCACAAATAAGATATAATCATAAAAGGCGTTTTCAAATGTATTTTGTGTAATTTTATCACACGAAAATTTATTTAAGGAAATAGTGACAATTGAAAATTTAGAATTTTTCGAAAAGTCTAACCGATTAAGTTTAGTTTTTCAGGTTATATGCCTCTTTGTAGTGAATTCTGTTATTATTGTGGTTAAATATTACAATAATACATAATATAAGTTCATAACATTAGTAGTTATTAAAGAATCATAAAAAACTTTTAAGACAAATTTTTTTCACTCAAATCAGACTCTAAAGTCAACCTTTAGTAATAATTTGAACTTTGAGATTAATAAGGACATATGTCCTTACCACATGTAATGCTCTCATTAATTTATTCAATTGTTTGTTCATGACATTTCAACTGTCTCCATTAGTTTACAGTCCTTTTAATCCTAACAATTTCATTAATTTTCTTAATTCATAATCTTAAATATAATCTTAAACTCGATTAATTTTTACTAAAGACTTATTTAATTAATTTCACGTTTAAATCTTCTTTTCATCAGTCTCATTTTTTTTTATAGCATACAAAATTTTTATAGCAACTTTTGAATATATTTCTAAATATTTGAATTCAAAAAATACGTTACTTTTCCTTGAATTTCAATTGAATTATTAGAATATAACAAAAAACAATGTAAATTGTTTTACAATCCACCACAGGAAAAGGATGGATGGTTTGAAAATGTTTCCATTGAGAAATTGTTTAAGTTAAGTATATTGCCATTATTTAGTATTGTCATGAAATACAATTTGATTAGTTATTACTATTACTCTACGTCTAAGTAGCTAAGCGCTATTAATGATACTCAATTAGCTATAATTTTGAGTCTAAATATGCTTATGCTGAATTGTTGGCAAATATGTAGTTATCAAAAAAATTGACATCAGTTTCTCAAATATTGCATAAACTAAATGAACTGTAACAATTATGACAATAATAAAATATTATAAACTATCTGATTTCTGCTGTTGTCAAATCTTCATAGCATTCAGCATATCTTAAATAAATCCCGGTCAATTATATACATCTTGATGATTTTCCTTTTTGCACAATGAAGACTTACAGCCAAGCTATTCACACTATGGATATCGTCTTAAATGAGCTGTAATAAGTTGAATGTTTATTGGTAAAGGTGAGAATCGTCAGCTGTTGACGAATATGTAAATTGATTAAAAAGAGTTTGTTGCTGCATACAGACTCGACATCACAGAAATGGAAATTAATAGAAACTTGTTAACTCGCAGTTGATCTCAATTTTTTCTGCTCCTCTCGTTTTCTATATTCACATATTATGCATAATGGGAATCTAATTGATGATTATTCAAGCGGATAATTTTGATTGAATATTCTTCTTGGATGTCAATCATATGCCAGAGTTATTTCCATGATAATGTTTATTGGTTTTCGGGTAGAATTAATGTGTGTTTTACAAGTTTATTGAGTCGATTGATGTAAAATGAGCAAATTGAGGACAAATTCCTTTGAAAAAAGAAAACTAATCGTTTGATTTATTGGAAAAAGGATGCTTTATTGAGTATAGGAATAACAAGAACTAAGTAGGAGAAGAAGCTTATTTATTAGAATTATTGAAATCAATGAAATAACAAGCAATCCGTATTTGTTCAATTAAGAAGGATTGAAAAAGACAGAAAATGAGTTCATTAATATTAATTTGTTAGAATCGAATTCATTTTGTCTGTCGCTATACAAAATGTCATGAGTGATAATATTATTCTCAATATTAGTAGATTCATTCTTTGGATCTTTAACGAATTCATTTGACGTCTGTGTCGATGCATCTACATAAGTCTTTACAATTTTATCTATTATGGATGTTTGACTTCCTGTGTCTATATAACATTTAAAGACATTACTTTCACAATTTGATTCACTGCTGTAATTAGCCATATAAGTCGATCTTTGTGATTTTTGATAACAACAGACGTAATGATTCCGTGTACATTGGGTGAAGAACTCAGTTATTGAATTAAATTACTGGTCACATTGCTATCAATATTTTGGTGTCTACACGTGTTTAGGTATTACGGTTTAGTGATAAATCTTCGTTAGAAATATAAATTGACATCTTCAGGTTTGACTTCATAATTTTGATAAGTTGTGACCTTACTGAAACAAAAAAGAGAGGATATTAGATTACACGAACTTGTAGATATTCCCTTGAGGGACATCAAATTTCCACAACACGTGCGGACTAGTAGCTTTCTTAGCTATGTCTGAAAATCAAGTTTCCACAATTCTTTAAAGCAATGTGGTCGTTCTTCTTATTACCAACACAGCAAAATGGGATTCATCATCGCTAGTCAAAGGATTATTAATATTTTGAGTGTGATAGTAAGTTGTGTGAATTTTTTATCAAATCAGAATGTATAATAAGTGTGGAATAATGTGTGGGTTTTCAGAATATGAGATGATGGATGGAATGATGCGACTTTCTTCTAAATATCCCTGTTTAGATTCCCATTTATTCCGAACTAAAGGTAACACATCAGATGACTAGGAATCAGAAATGAAGGAATATGCTTCAGATAGAGTGGAGACATTTACTCGGTCAATAACATTGAACTAATTTTTGCAATAACCTCAGGTTTAATTCGTTTGTGACTTTCTAAGTCTGTTGCTTCAGTGTTCAAAAAATAACTGTGTTTTAAACGTTTATTTACATCCTCAGTGCATCCTTTCAAAAGTCTTTGGGTTGAAAAGACCTTTTCCACCAATTCTTTTCACTTCCTCAGCCTTTGATCAAGCATTGGACTCTTATATTCTCATCTGGATCAAATAGTGTCTTAGTTCGAGTGAAAGCGGCATAGAAGACAGACCATGACAAATCGGAAAATAAAGTGGGTAGTTTGTTATATTGTAATTTAACAATAATAGGATAGACATGCGAAAAAGATGAATCAGAATTGCTGGACAATTACTACCATTTGATGTATATCTCATATCATTTCTTCCTGAGTATTTTGCTGTTGAGATAATTTCTTCTTCTTCCTTAGTACCATAAGGATTCTTGCGAATTGTGTTTGAAACGAAAGAATATTTCTGGAATTATCGATTTTAGGGGTTTCATTTATATTCATGCTGCATGCAATTCACTACATATGAAAAGTTTCACATTCAACTGATGACTCCTCTTCATCTTTCAAACAGAATTGGATGACAAATCTTAACTTACATCCTTTACACACAAACGCATGCCTAGCCTTTATAAACATCACACATTCTAACATGAGCGGATGGGGAACTAACAAACAATGGATTGTTCGATTGCGGATTAACAATATTTGATGAACATTCAGCATTATTACTGAATTTTGATGGTTGTGGACGAATGGTATTATTATTTCAGCGATCTTCGCATTCACACCAAAATCTTCAATTAATTCATTCCATACAAATCATTCTCAAATCTTCAACTTCTTTACGTGCTCAATTATATTCACTTGATATTCACTTTAAAATCCACAGAATCTATAAAAAGCTCTGAACATTCTGAACAATTAAACCACAAAACGAAGAAGAAATGAAATTGTTAACCTTTTAGAGTTTTTAGCCACCGGATCATTTTTTTTTCTAACTTCCATTAATTTTATTATTTCACAGAGTATATTGGGCGAGCTAGTCAGCCTCCATGTGTCTAAAGTTTGCTCACCTTTATCGTTGAGTGATTCATCTGCCCATGCAAGGAGCTACATATAAACTTTTGTGAATGAAAATGGTTTTGTGAGCAAAGAACTCTTTCGATTCTATTTGAACAAGGAAATGTCATGAGTAGCTTAATACCAATAATCGTTTGAATTGAAGCATTTCTCGACTGCAAATAGAAAGTATGACCGAGTAACATTTAGATTACAGTTGAACTTTAAAAAAACCGGCATTTTATTGTCGGTATTGAAATCATTCGAAATGTCATTTACCAATTAATGACTGTGTGAAGGCTATTAAATGCCCCCAAAATGTTCATGTTCTAGCACATTCAGTTTTTAAGCATAAAAAAATATTGACCACAAAAATGACAGAGAGATTAAATACTTCAAGGTTCAGCAACAATACTTATCGACAATGTTGCATCAATTACAAAATAAATAGTAAAAACCCCAACACAAAATAAGACAAGCTTAACTTCATATGCTCAACACAACCCTGCCTCTTTAAAGCACAAACAGTATCTCGATCATTGTCCTCTATAAAACTTGTTAAGAATGGGAATTTCAAGCATCACACCAAAATCTTCAATTAATTCATTCCATACAAATCATTCTCAAATCTTCAACTTCTTTACGTGCTCAATTATATTCACTTGATATTCACTTTAAAATCCACAGAATCTATAAAAAGCTCTGAACATTCTGAACAATTAAACCACAAAACGAAGAAGAAATGAAATTGTTAACCTTTTAGAGTTTTAGCCACCGGCTAAATTATTTTATTACTTCACAATGTATATTGGGCGAGCTAATCAGCCTCCACGTGTCTAAAGTTTGCTCACCTTTATCGTTGAGTGATTCATCTGCCCATGCAAGGAGCTATAAACTTTTGTGAATGAAAATGGTTTTGTGACCAAAGAACTCTTTCGATTCTATTTGAACAAGGAAATGTCACGAGTAGCTTAATACCAATAAATGAAGCATTTCTCGACTGCAAATAGAAAGTATGACCGAGTAACATTTAGATTACAGTTGAACTTTAAAAAAACCGGCATTTTATTGTCGGTATTGAAATCATTCGAAATGTCAATTACCAATTAATGACTGTTGAAGGCTATTAAATGCCCCCAAAATGTTCATGTTCTAGCACATTCAGTATTTAAGCATAAAAAAATATTCTCAAGATTCTATTCAAAACCATTAAAAATTTTGAATAGAGGCGCAGCTAACCCTCATGCAATTTGCAGTGACTAATTCATTCACAAACACTTATTAAACCAAGAAGATCATTTGGAGGTCAGCATTTAATGATGTCTAACCGAGCGATGCAGATGATGAAGTCATGGAAGTTTTAGGGGTTTGTTAAAGCTCTTTTTGGGGAATTGAGGATTGGGGAAACCGGCTCCAAAGCCAATCAGATGCAAAGTGTATAGCTTCTTTTGGTATTCTCTGATATCGCTGGTGACCAAGCTTTGTGCCAGGATAAGTGCATTAAAGTTTAGAGTAAAAGACTATCTAGAGTTCTTAATATACCAAATTGGCAGAAGTTATTACAGGGTAAAGATGGCAAGGCTTACAACCGACCATTTCTGAAATCAACTTGATCAAAGAAAGCAACTTAAGGTTTACAGGACAGTAAATTAAGTAAAGCTCTCTTATTAACATCAAATAGAAGCTACTTCCGATTCATGCGGCTTCCACATGAATCCCAAATAGAAACGACTTCGAATTGAAGTTAATGAAAGAGCTTAAGCGAAGTCTTCAAAGCTCTGTAACCAAGCCTTCATAATTTGTGTCGCTCGGGACTTAAGCCGGTGAATGCAAGGCTTAGATACTCATCTGAGTTACTGTCATATTCTTTTAAGATTCCTTCACTTATTTTGTAACGCTCTTTGATGGAAGGTTGAAATTTTGTTACGCATCAAAACATCACAATGCAACGGAGCGAGGGGAACAAAAAGTCGAGTTTTTCACGTTACGTAATAAATGAACTGCCTTACGTTTATTACAAAATCTTAATGAAACTTGCGAAAATTGTAATTTTACAATTTTTTCATGATCAATTTTTAAATAAGTGCCTGAGCCTTGATCTAATGTTGACATCAGTGGGATGTCTGGATTTACATTCAACTGAATATAATGAGTAGTTAGATAGTTAAATCTCGAGTTTTGATAGACGTCATTTCTAACTAACCACTTTGCACATTTGCACAAAATTAAAACATTCATGGTCAGAACAATAAAATAATGTTGTCTATCCCATGGACATCTTAGCTATGGCAATTAAATTATCTGAAAGTAATTGATTCAATTATTCTGAAAATTGTTGAATTTTCATGCGAAAATAAATTTATCATAAATTTAAATAGAATTTTGTGTTTTATTCAGCTTCAGCTATTTCTATGCTGAATGTCTTTGATTCTTAAAAAGTCTAAATCCACAAAAAATAACAAATTCGTTTGACATACATCAATACAAATTATCATGTTGTGTACATAAATTTTTCATCTTGTACAGTTGCAATAACGATGATGATGATGATGATGTGAAGTAAGACAGAGTGTAGACAATTATAGATACCTCTCCCTTTCCCTCACATTATTCTCGAGATTTGCTTCATTTTTTTTATTTTTCTTATTATTCAATGTTGGCAGTAAATTTACGGCTAATTTATGTCGAATGTCAATAAGTTTTCTGCTCTCATGAATTTTTTTTTTTCGCTTATTTATTTCATTTTCATGAGCTCTGCTCTATTTGAGAACAAAAAAAACTAGCTGAAAATTTATGATAGAGCTATTCTCTATACAATCGACAATTGACTTGCCAACTTGAATTAATTGTAAATAGTTTTGCTGTACTTGTTTGAAATGAAAAAATTATGTATGCACAACAATAAAACACAGTTTTTTGGGTGAATTTTGTGACAACGACACAATAAAACTATCATAAGTTTTGCTATGTTACGTGCTAATTCCATCTTTTCCTAGCTTTAAAATTTTGATAATTTTTCCTAACTTACATCTTAAAAATTGACGAGAATTATTTCTTTAATCTTTTACTATCCTGAATTGCTTAAATCGGTTAATTGATCCAAATTCAATATTAGGTTTGCGAGACTCTGTCTTGGGGCTGGATTCAGTTTAAATCTAGCTCCAAACCAGTGTCTCGTCGGATTTTGAAGCAATTAGCCGACTTAACCTATTCGTTAATAACATTTTTGTTTTGTTTCATGAACTTAAAAATTCCATTAAAAATTTCTGAATTGAATACTAATTTTGAAAATCGACACCCTTTATAAATGGATTGTTGGACCCCCTAAACTCCTGTCAGTCCCAATTTATAGATTATTAGCGACTGAATCGTTCAATTTAAATTTTGAAATGTTTGCCTGGACACGATTCCGTCACCATATTCGATGTGAAACTCGAAGTTGTCGAACATCGTCAGGCTACGCCTGGCGATCATTTTTGAGCCACTTTACGACAAAAAGTGCAAGTTGCCGCAATATGTTACTCAGAAAAGTTCCAAAAAATTTGAAAATTGGCATGAAATTTGGTTGAATCTGCAAAATCACAACATTAGTGTCCCAAAAAATCTGCAACCTCCAATTTTAACCCCTTCAGCATACCCCCTCCCATCCTCTCAAAATCTTCATTACTCAATTCCACAATTCCATTTCAAAAAATACTTCTTATTTCCAACAAAACACGAAATACATTTGTATTTAATTTTTGCAACAGTAATTTCTTGCCCTTGGCCGGGGTGACTTAGTTGAATTGAATAGACAAATGAAATTGCTCTCATGTTCTAACTATCATTTAAGTATTTTGTTTTCAGTTATTCACATTGACTTCAAATTTAGCACAGATTTTTATTTTATACAACTAACTTTTTTTTTTCTTAAAAAAAATAATTATTTACAGTCTTTTTTCCACAATATATAAAAAAAAAAAATATTGTGTTTAACGGGCAGAGTTGGGGATTTGGGTAAGATTTGGAAATTGATCAATTCTGAGTGAAAAATTGATAAATTCTAAAAATGTTGATTTAGAAAATAATCTGGAAAAATAGAAAATTTTCAATTGAAGATAAATCCCGAAATCTCGAGTTAATCGATAAGAAATCCGTCCTCAAACTAGTGCGACTCTGACTTGATATAGGATTTAATTTAAATTCAACACCATGTCAGAGTCACGTCGGCTTGATGCCTGATTTTGGATCAGATAGCAAATTTGTGCTTTTTAGAAAAAAGATTATAGTCAATGGATATTGAGATGGTGATCAATGGGCATTGTAGTCTGAAAAAAATGACGAACCAAATCAAAAAGCTTGGTAATCCCAGCAAAAAAATCAAAAGTTGCAAAATTCCTGAAATTTTTAAAAATTTGCGTAATTAGTCTTCATGGAGTCGTCAGGGTACCTGGACGTCTTGTTGTCAAAACAGCGGGGTAGTTCTGGGATATTTGAAAATTTCTTAAATTAGGGTCTTAGAGGAGATTAGAGGAGAGCGACGTAGATTGTATAGAATGCAAAAATGTACCCTAACAAATGCATTGATTTTGCTCAATTTCAAGCATCTCAGTCAAATATCAATGGACCCTTTGGTCACCATTCTAATTCAGAAACAACCCATCCCCCCAACTCTGCCTCAATTTTCATAAAGCAAACATATTTACAATGATCTATAGTCTTACTTTTACAGTGAATGAAATAAAAAATAATGATTTTTTATGTAAAACATGACATCTACCACATAAGTTTATGGGAAACGAATGTGATAAATTTTAATTTTATTTTTTTTTTCTTCCATCTCTACAACATATGAATAATTATCATTCGAAACACATTTAATTAGCATCATTAGAGCTTTTGCTTATTTAACGAAATAACTCGTTAAAAATTTCTTTTCGAGAGCAATTATTCCAATTGAATTTTTTGTGTGTGTTCTTTATCTATACGTTAAATATGTACACTAAATGATACTTTTTTCCATCCTTAATTATTTCTGGGTTTTTTACAGGCACTTTGAATCATTTTTTTCCTACTTATTTTACCTATCTAAAATTTTGTTTAATTTGCTTACGATTCTGATGATATTATTCGAGTACTAAAATTGACTATCCAAATTGATTTATTGATTACTATTAGGAACACACCCAAATAGCACAGGTCGGTTAGTTGATCGATAATCTGGCATCAAGTTGGCTTGATTCTGGCATGGTGCTGAATTTAAGCAGAATCTGAATCAATTTACACCAAGTCAGAGTCACAGCGATCATGATCTGTCACCAGACCACCAAAATTCTGGCATAGCATCGGATTTGAACCAATTTGCCCCAAATCAAAGTCACAGCGACTATAATCTGGCATCAATCCGCCAAAACTCTGGCATGGTGCTGGATTTAAACCAAATTGCATCAAGTCAGAGTCACGGTCGACATAATCTAGTACCAGGTTGCAATAATTCTGTCATGGCTTCGGATTTGAATCAGTTTTTACCAAATCAGAGTCATGGTGACCAAAATCTGGCACCAAGCCGCCATAATCCAGGCATAACTCTGAATTTCAGTCGAATCTGACACCAAGTCAGTGTGATTCCGGTATTTGGACGGACCTAAACCTATTTGCACCAGACAAGAGTCAACCAGCCAGTGGTCGGATTATTGATCGGTTACCGCCTAATCCGAATTGTGCTATTTGAGACATTTATTATGAAAACGATAAATTCTCAACTAGGATGGAGAAATTGTAAAATTAGCCTAATTTTAAAGGTCTTAAAATTTGATCTGATTCTGAAAAGAAATTTCTACACATCCACTAACCTTACATAAATATATTATTATTTTTTTACACATTTCGTGTCACAAAATCACATTTATTTACAATTAAAAATTTCTTAATACATTATCACTAGCAAATGACTGAATTTAGTTGTGCTAAAACAATACATTTTAGTATAACTAAATTCAGCTTTTTTTGTTTTAATCGAAATTCACGCTAAGGAAAAATCTTAGCGTATACTTAAAAATCTTTCTTAAAATCTATAGAAAATTTCTTAAGTAACTAAAATAAAAATAATAAAAAAAAAATACTTTGCGACTTTTTTTTTCTCTTAAATTTTTTGGCTTATGACATGACAGCAGATTAAATGGATCCCTTGGGGTGAATTTTGTCAGAAATTTTTTTGGGTAGTTTTGTGAGGATTGGGGAGTATTTGAATAAGACAAATCGGTTGATTGATCAAAAATCTGGTTCCAAATTGGTGTGACACTGACTTGGTAACGGATTCGGATAGAATCTGGTATCAAATCAGAGTAGCACCAGCTAAATGCCAAATTTTGAATCAATTAATTGACCTGGAAAGCATACGACGTAGAAATGGCTGAAAATCAGACACCAGGCCAACATAACTCTGGTTTCAGGTCAGATTCAATGAAATCCGACTTTAAGACAGAATCATGTCAGACTGAGATTGGATGAGAGCTCGAATTCGACTCAAATTTTATATGGAGTCGAGTTGACTGTTCCATACAATACCCGAGTTGATTCGAGCTCTAGGCTGGATTTTCGGTCAATTTCTACACCCTGTACCTTTCGGGCAACTTGTCCTACAGTCCAGAATATTAACCCAAACCTCCTCACAACCACCTCCCAAAATAATTTCTGACAAAATTCATCCCATTTTCATCACACAAAATTTGCACGTCTTTTTCAGCAATCTCCATAATAATGAGTTTTATTTTTGTGTACACATTTATAGGGCATTATACCCATCGACATCATCATGATCTCTATCGAGGTGACATTCGTTCTGCTGATGTCATAAGATTATGCAAATTTTATTTATCTCGCTCTAAATGTGTGTTTAATATTTATTTTTTTGTGTAAAAATTGATTCCGCATACAAACTTCTTCTTATTTTTTTTTTTTGTTTTGTACTTGTGAGAAAAATTCACTCAAAAAAATTTTTTTTTTGATTCCAAAAATAAATTTTGCATAATTTTGTTGTCTTTTTTTGGGGATGGGAATTGACAATGATTATGGGTTTTTTGGTTATTTCAAACGATATTTTTTGGGAATTTCCTGATGTTTGACACAATGCCTTTAAAGATTGTAATAAGCCTACCAAAAACCCATAATCCTCTTCAATTCCCATCGCCAAAAATAGTAGTTTGTGTATAAAGTTTATGAACATCACATTAAAAATTTTTATCATCCTATCTAATTAGTTTTTTTTTTTTTTTCATTTAATATAAAATTAATTAATTATGTTTAAATCACTTCTGTCTGCACATCAATCGCATCTTAATGTTGCTCCAGTACTTCACGAAAATCTTTTCGTACTTTCCATAGTATCAGCTCTAAACATGCACGGGAATCTTCAAAACTACAATGACCATTCTCGGCTGTTTGTATATCACGCTTGAGAATGCAATTTGTAAGTGATTTTAATGAGCGTCGATATGGTAGTCCATAATAATGGGGAAATATAATCGCCGTATCAATAATTGACTTGTGTATCAGCTTTAAGGCTTTGAGATCATTTTCGATCGAATGTCCGATCAGAATTGTATCTTCAAATATAAACTTTAGAAGATCTTTTTGTACTTCTTGTAATGTTTTAACGGTTCTATAATAACCGTTTGAGCTTGTCGAACTCGAACTTGAATTTGATGCTGTTGAGGCACGTCTCATACCATTATTTGTGCCAATATTCAGATCTTTTTCTGTTATACCCGAGAATCGTGTATTATAATCAACAATGTCTCGTTCCGGACGCACAAAGCTTTCATAAAACATATTTCCATCAGATCTAACAAATGTAACTTTTGTTAGTTCCAATCCACAGCCAGTAAAACACATTTCACAGTCAACTGCAAAAACACCTGTATTACCATCTTCTGGCGGTGGTCCTGGACGACGTTTTGTGCGAACAAAGCCTTCATATGGACCATTCAGACCAGCTGATACACCAGTCCATACGTGGACTCTATTTGCTGTACATCCATTAATATAATTTGAATCATAATCTCGTCCGCAACATGAATGAACTCGACGCATTTGTTGTCCATCATAAAATTGATTCAATTTACCCCAATGATAAAGGCATGGCTCGGTTGTAACATAATCGCCATCGTTAGTGACGAAAAATCCTTTACCGCATCTCGAGCATTCCTTTTGTGAACTCACCATAGACGTATATTGTCGTGGTACAGTTTTAATGCTTGGTGATTGTCTCAATTCATAATCATCGGATGGTGATGATGATCCCGATCCTTGACCACTATCACTATCATTAATTTCACATCCGAAATTCTCTTTTGTTGGTACTAAGCCATCATTTTGATTTACTATAATTGGACTGCCACTATAATATGCAGTTGTTGATGCCATTGCCAATTTACGTTGTGAAATAAACTCGTATGGTGGATATTTGTAGATTATTGCCATACTTGGTGCAACATCATACTCAATTGGAAAGCCGAGAAGTCGCATTAACATTTCATCCAATAGATAATTACGTAAATAATGTACCAATTGTGCTTCCGTTAAATTTAATTTTGTATGTTGTCGTAATGGTGGCTCGAGTGCACGATATCTCTGTTCTTCACATCTCTCATAACTTTTCATTATTTGATTATGATTATTATGGGCATTTGAAGATGATGATGATGTTAATGTCGATGATTTGCCATTTTGATTGCGTGTTGTACGCTGTTTTACGTAATGATGATTCACCTTACGCTTATTTTGGGTACGCTTTTGCTTTGGTGAGTCTTCACTACTTGTTGATGTTTCATTTGTCACATCTGATTCGCCATCAATCGATTGAACCATTGATGATGGATCTTTAAAGAAAATAACACAAAAAATAAACTAAATTTGAGTTTTTCTTTCTTTTTTTTACAACAAAAAAAAATGCTTTGTGAATCTTTTTAAAATTATTTAATTTTTTTTTAAGTGTGTGTAAGTAAAATTTTGTTTGTGTGTGTGTGTGTGTGTGTTTATGTATGTGAAGGTAATAATGTAATGTAACTTAGTAATTGCGTCTACTTCATGGCATTGATGAAGCAATAAAAAAAAAGTGTAATTAACATAAGAGCGTTTACTATTTGCAAAATAAAGCTTCATCAGCAGTTTTATCACCTTAACCCTTTTTATTAATATAGTTGGTGTTATTTTTGTACCCTTGGATAAGTTTGTTTAGTGATTTGCAAATTTTTTTCTGTGATGATCTTCAGTTGGAAGTTTTGATATTATATTATATACTCTAAATGCGGTAAAAAGGCTCTAAAATTGATTTTAAACTTTAAATTCAATCAAAATTTTCATGTTTTTCTAAAATTTTAAAACAATTTTGATTGACAAAATTTGAATTTTAAAATGTTTACTGCGATAGAAATAGCTTTTGAACGGTAAAATAGTTCAAAATTGAATGTTTAACTGAGCTATACAAATGAGAAAGACTTAACGACCGAACTTCAGCTCTTTTATTAATACTAAATGCGTATCGCCTCTGTATGGCTTTAAAATGAATACCAAATAGAAGCAACAACCATTTATGGTCAATAAAAGTGCTTTAGCAGAACCTTTAAACCTTAATTTCACCCTAACAGGCAAATATCATCCTTCCATGGTACAGAATGATCATTATGGTACCTAAAAGATGTAACTTTCCCTAACGGTCAAAGAAACCGGTCAAATGGACCTAAAAGTGGTCAAAGGGTCCTCAAAGCGGTCTCTTTGACTGTTTTGGAAAGAGACATTTTTTAGGTACCGTGGTGATCTTTTTGCAACATGTAAGCATACTCTTTGCCTACTTAAGGTACCTCTATTAGAGTTTGCTTCTTAAAATCAGACTCCTCTTCATTTATTTCACTCAAAATTAACTAAAATCTCCTAAAGATCATCACATCACACCATCAAAATTAATTATATCCATTAAAGACTGTCATTCTAAACTACTTAACAGAAAAAGATCACAAAAAAGCAGAAAATAGCTTAATTAGAAAGATGAAAATGATATTTACAATGTAATAAAAATCAAGATTAATTAAAAAGTAGGCAAACACGTGCCAAGTACATCATCACCATATTCAAGTGCCATTTCCCCAATAAATGAGATAGAAAGAGATAATTATGAAGAACAAGAAGGTGTTATATTGTAAATACTATGTCTATAACTTCCTATTAAATCCACCATACAGTTATTATTGTCCGTAGAAAGTCATGAAGTAAATTGTTTTGGTTATATCTTGAGATTAGTGTCATGCAGTAAAGATTAATTGGTTTTTTAAGATGATCTTGCTGGTTGATTAGATTTCTGTAGATGGAACAGCTGTTCAACTTTCAGGAGAAATTTCATGCTGATGAAATCATCTTGGTTTCACGAAAATCAGCAAGTAATCACTAAAGTCTAACCTTAATATCAATTTTTAGGTCATCACTAAGAAGAATTTTTTCATTAAAATTGCTATGGATGAACTTTGAACTAACATAGCCTCAATATTTGTAGCAAATCTTCATCTTAGCAACTCAAACTTTAAATACACAAATCAACTTTCTATTTAATTAATTCAATTGCACTTTAAACTTTGTTGAAAGTTTTCGTAACTTTGTAAGACTACTTAATAGACAAATAACATGCTTTTATGGCACAGAAATGCCACTTCGGGACGCAAAAGCGGTCTTTTTTGTCTGATAGGAATTATTTATCAAGTCTGGGATCGTATTCTCGACTAAAATTTAGATGAAGGTTCAGCTAATCAGTATCAAATGAAGTTTCAAATTCGCAAAGTTTTGATTCTTTTTTAACAAGTTTCACCAGAAATCAAAGTCGACTTTTAAGGCTTCGCTAAAGCACTTTTGCTATATGACAGCAATTTAGACTCCAAATGAAAGCGGCTTCCGTAATAAACGATATTTTCGAAACCCACACGAAATAGAAATTGCGGAAAATCTGATTCGATGAAATCCGTCCTTAAATCAGAAAGAAGTCGGCTTGAATCTGGATTTTTGGCCATTTTTAAGTCCTGTCCTTTCCGGTTTTAGTGGAGCCATAATTGGTCCATGACGGTATCTTCTTCATTTATGTCGCTCGTGTTTATATTGAGCTAAGCAGTCTCTTATATGCAAAATCCGACTCAAATTCGAGCTCTAGGTTTCGCTTATTGAATCCAATTAAATCACTCAAGTAGCACAAGGCAGTGAGAAAATGGGTCGAAATCAGTCGTCACGATAACTTCGTGTCTTACCGTTATTACAGCCCTAGCGCACACGTTGTGTCATTCGAGTTATTTACATTAAATGTCTATCAAGTTCAGCACAAACCACCAACAAACAATACAAAGCCTTCCTAACCACCGCAAATTCTAAGAAGCAAACAAAATCACGTGAAATTACCAAAATAAAAGCATGAGCCATCAACCATATGTCTTCTCTAATTGAACCGTTCATTCACAGTCAGCTTTTTTGGCTTATAATATGATTGATATCTTGTTTGTTTTCAAAACAAGGTTCAACAATTTTTTTCGAAAATTAATCGATAAGAAAGTGCATTAACCATTTTACCTACCACTGCTTTAACGTCAGAAATTACAACAACAAAAGCGTAAATTAAGTTGTTCGCAAAAAAGAAGGAAACTGAAGAAGCCACACGTGATTGATGACTTGAAGAGTCTTAAGGTTGAATGAATTTACTATCAAAAAAATCATACTTAATTGAATCTATTAAACAATACAATGAACTTGACGAGGAGGTTCTGTTCAGGAAAAATATACTGCAATTATTATTTATTGCAAATTGCATTTGCGGCAGTAAAAAAATAGACAATTGTTCAGAAATGCGCAACAAGTACTCGACGATGCATGCAAAAAAAACAATAATTGTTTTTTTATTTTTTGCGCAGCTATGATAAGGGGGAGTCAAACATGTCTGACAATCGATGTCGATTGATCGGTTGAAAAAAAATATTCATATGACATGACTTTACCATAGTTAGACTGAGATGAAGTGAATGTGATAAAAAAAAGTTGGAGAAACAAGACATATGTAATTGTATAAGTTGACAAGCATGATATGTATGAAGCTGCTTATTGCTTGTTTTTTGATAACTTTTTTAGGTAGCTTTTAAGATAATTTTTTGGACAATTTTTAATTTGTTACCGAATCTACACACATGGAAGACAAGTGGTTGCCATATGGTATTAAACCATATGGTAGTAAATATGAAAATTGCCATTTCAATAATATGTGGGCGCCATTTGGCTGCCATGATATACTTATTCTCATCAATCCTTCATCTTAGTATTAGAACTTGGCTTAAGAGCATAGCAGAATCTGAGGTATCGATAAAAATGAAGTCGAACTACCAGTGTAACAGAATAAAAGCTCGGTAATCGAATGGACAAGCAAGAGTCTGCAAATCAAAATCATTATCCAAAGTTAAGGATGTGAATCTGATAAAAATGGTCGAAATTGATCGAGAAATGATCAAAACTGTGATTGACCATTGTGTTGACTCGAAAAGCAGAAATCAGTTGATCGATCCATACACCATGTCAAATTGACTCTGACATGGTGCCATGTCAGTCCATCTCAATTTTGGTATGAAGTCAGATTATTGGATCAATAATTCGAAACCAGGACGTCGTAACTCTGACATGACGTCTGATTCAATAAATCGGGCACTTGGTTATACTTGCTTATGATCGGATTTTTGATCGATTAACCAACTTGTGGTATTCTGGAGAGAGGACTGTGATCAGACTAGAATACACAAATGCCCAAACTTTGAACTTATAGCAATCACAGCCTCACATCCTCCTGATTTTCCAAGCTAATTGAAAACTCCATTAACTCTCACTAGATTCGCTTCCATCTCCAATAAAAAACATCTAACAAAGTCATTAAACTTCCCAGACAATAATCAACCCACACACTCAATTTCCTATATAACCAGCCACCAAAAGTGAATGTGAAATCGTATCCACATTCCAGTCGATAATATGTGAAAACACCTCAATATAAAATGTATATATATAAATCAAAACTAGTCACATTAGTCAGACCATGTTAGTGTATATATGAGAAAGACGGAAGGAAATAAAAATAAATATGAAATAATATTTCAATGAAACTCACCATCAGCACATGTCGCAAGATATTTTCCGTTCGCTGAGAAACTCATATCCATAACGGAGCCTGTATGTCCCTTTAATGTGGTCAATAGCCACTTGTGTGAATAATTTGTCTTATCCGTTCGCTTTTTCAAATTTGAGCGTTTTGAGTTATTGTTAATGCTTGTCTTATTGTTGGTATTTGTCGTTTCTGATAACTTTTTTGCTGTTGATGATTTATTATCCTTCGGTACGTAATCGTCATTTCTTTTGTTTGCCTCATCTAGAATGATAGGAAATAAGGAAATTCATGAATAATAAGGCAAGACAATGTAAAAAAAATAATCAGAACAGAATTGATAAGAATTATCAGTAAATATTATCATGGCGAAAAAAGTTTTAGTTCCTCATAGACAACAAGCAATGATGAACAAATTTGTTGTGAGATTAAATGTCGAACATAGCATTTGATGTCATTTTTTAGTGTCACATGTGCTTCTGTTCAAAGAAAAAAAAAATATATTTTTTTTTATTTCAAGTCGTGCCTCCATGACGTCAAATGACGACTTTTTATTTGTTGATTTCGCTTGATCATCTCCATCGCGAATTCAATGATTTTTCTACGCGTGAAAATAATATTTATTTCATTTTAGAAAAAAACATTTTATTTCACGATATGAATTTTTAAAATTTTATTTTCATCACCAGCTTAAGTGGTTTTTGAGGTTTTTAGCTTTAATGAATATTTTGTTTATGGGATTTCGATAAATTTATGATTTTATGGTTGTAAATTATCCTGGGTTGTTGGGAAATTTTGGGGTGTTTGTTTTTATTGGCCAGACCTCTGCTACACTCAGTTGACCAACTGAGCAATGAGCGACCACTGCGCAACCGGTGTGCCGCGATCCACAAATGTGCTGCCAAAAATATTAGGAAATTCCATGTCATGTGCGGATTCGATCTAGATTGAAAAATTAAAAGGTTGTCCCCACCCATTGCTGTAGACTTACATAGTTCATACTGAAATTAAAGCTACTCTTTTTATGGCATTACTGCCTATGACCTCCAAAGGAAGACTTTAACTAGATATGATTCGAAAAAGGACAATTGAAATTGCTCCTGCCGAATCTCGAACCCAAAACTTCAGAGTCGGGTATTTCAAATATAAGATATCGAATTACTAACTCATTCCGCCACCGATCCCCTCTAACACACTTTTGTCCTCCTTGATATACCTAATTCATTACCATAAAACCCTCAAAAAAGTCAATCACACTACATCTTGCCCATGAAAATTAACATTAAATCGCAACAAAAAAAAATTGTTCTCCGCAGTGTGCCTCAATAACAAAGCGTCTTATCACCTGATCATATTTCTATCAAGTCACATCGCGACAACTCCAAGGTCATAACTTAGTTCTACTTCACATAAAAAAAAAAATCAATACAAAAATCAGAACAACCTTGAATGCCTAATTCAAGCCCCCCAAACATGACCATGTAATTCTCGGTCCATCGAATATTTTGTTGCTTGATAGTCGTAGAATTTGATTAATACATTTTTAATTTCAAGCTTATTTCGTGCTTTTTGGCACAAAAATGATTTTTTTCTATTTGATTATATTCGTAGTAATATTTTGTGATAGCAAATACTACACAAAATGTGTGTACAAAGTTATCAACAATCCATTATGTAGAATGTTAGCGTAAAAATGCTTGTCTAACTCAGATAATAAAATGACGCATATATACATGTAGTTCTCATCTTTATTTATAATATGAATTTTACTATGTGTGGATGAGATAATCATCATTTGTGTGAGACTTAGTTACTTTAATGTGGATCCATGTGGATCAGATAAAATAGCTATGACGAATTAAAAACCGATGATAAATAACTTTAAAGGGTATTTTCGAGTTGCTAGAGGTTTTTTGATAATGTTATCGTAACGTGTAATATTGGTGGTTTATGATTGAGTTTTCAAAACAATTGATAAAGCTATGGACATGTTTTGGGTGTGGGATTGTTTGGATTTTTGAGTGGTTTGGGATTAAAAGTCACTGAATTTGAATGTGGGGCTCCAAATTGAGTTTAATGAGGTCTAGTCGGCTTTTTTACACAATATTCAAGTTGACTTTGAGGACTAAATGGTAAGATGGACCCCCAGACCCCATCCTTAACTCCCTCTTACTCCTAATAGCTTCCTTATTATAATTTGAATGCAGAGCTCTTAATTGAGATGAATTAAGTCGAGGCGACTATTTTATGCATAATCCAAGTGGACTTGGATGACTACGGGGTAGGATTGACCCCAAAACCCCATCACTAATCCCTTCTTACACTTAAAGGTTCCTTATTATAATTTGAATGCAGAGCTCTTAATTGACTTGAATAAAGTCAATTTGTCTATTCCATACAATATTGAAGTCGACATCGAGGACTAAGTACTAGGATAGACCCCCAAAACCCCATCCTTCACCCCTCTTACTCCAAAGAGCATCATCCTTCATTTTTCCACATTTAAAACTTTACATCATTTACAGATAATCCCCAAAATCAACTCAAATAGCTTTTAAAATTCACCTAAATAATTATTCAACTCCACATTAATATTCACAAAATCCACTCATAGCCATTTTTAATCATCACAATTTACAATCAAAGTTCAAAGTCGATTTTAAGACTCGTCGTTGTCTGTTTGTATTTCCAGATGACAACAATCCCGCAAATTATCAATAAATTATCTCATACTGTGCTGCTTGCTTCTTTTATGCATTCACACCTCTCACACAATTCAAGAATCTCAATCAAGGACGTTGAATTTGAAGATTCATTCACCTTCATTAAGAATTATTCAAAATGCAACAATAAGTCTTAAGCATAGGTTGACGACCTTCAAATTCTTATCTTGAATGATGCTTAGTCATAATTTTTTTCAAAAAAAGATTTATAGTCGCGCATTTTATTTCCTCGTGCCATGAAGTGTATGTTGCTGTATAATGTCGAGTAAAAAACCTTAGCCCTGATAAACATTATTGTAAATTATTCTCAATTGGCAACTAGTAACATATTCCATTTTTCCAATATAAACACGCGCGACTATATATTATGTTCTCATTCACTCTGTGACCAATTTCTCAACTACAATGACAAAAAAGCACAAGCAATTGTATTTATGCGAATAAAACATAGAAGAGAAATAGAATAAAAACAAAACATAAAGGCAGAATGAGTTCAGTAATTTATTATTTATTTTTTTTTATTTTTTATTTGACCGGTTGAATTCAATTAAGTATCCAATAATGTGCTGCATGTGTATTTCACAGGTACATGTGACACTGTTTCTCACATTCAATATAAAAAAAATATATATAAATATATATCGTGAATTATATCAGCAGATTGCATATACGTTTATGTGATTGCAAATAAAATAAAAATGATTTTTTGTGTGGGAGTTGGATGGGGAAGGTATGGATGAGTGGGCTGGAGGTTGATCGGATTGCTATTAGATAGAGAAGTAGTATTGAATGTAGGATTGTATGGGGATTTAATCATGTGAATCCAATTCAAGTTCAATTTTTCCTTAACATACAAGCATATGCTCAATGAGCATCTTAAGGTACCTAAAGAGCATGCTCATTGGTACCGTAAAATGCTCAATGATAATATGCTTGTATGCTAGGATTTGCTTGAATGAGTCAAAGCTGCTCGGTAGCTTAGTCGTTTCGTCCTTCGGGACTTACTCATTGCACATCGACCCAGTGATCATGGGTTCGAATCTCGGTATGAAAAACTTATCACATGTGACATTTTGAAGCAAATGCGCTTGAAATTTCAAACAACCTCCCTTTAGAGGCTCTAGGCAGGAGTGTCATTCGAAAAGTGATTCAAATTCAACTTTAAAATCTAAATCCAGGCTTGAGTGCCCTGTAGATTAGCTCCAAGATGCTTATAATGCTGAACTGTGAGATCTTTAAGATCTGAATAGCTTAAAGATTATTTTATTTCATTTAAATGGATAAATTAACTTGTTTAACTGTAATGGATTAACGATTATGTAACACAAATCGACCAATCCACAGCACTTGAACCCAACCAAACTCGATTGACCAACCACCTCCCCAAAACTCCCCGCACATTGCCATTTAAGCCTCGTTAAATATATTTATGTTATTTTTAAAACTTTTTTTTATTATTATTCCCATGATAATTTATTCATATTCACATGTATTCAAACTGATGACAGTATATCTGATTATATGTAGATATGAAATATGAGAGAAATATAATTCAATACTGTTAAAATAAGCAAAAACGAGCCCACGGCATGCATAGTGAAAGTTCAACTTGCGCATTTTGTAATATTTACATTTCCATCTTCCTCACTTTCCCCCTCATTTGACTGTTTTTAAATTGATAACATAAAGTAAACCTTTAGATTAGCATTTCAAGTTGTGGTTTACGCTATAAAATTTTGTTATTTTTTTATTTTTCAAGCTCTTTATCTAAGATAATGAAAAAGTGGTTAAAAGTGGTTTTTTGTGAATTATTTAATATTTTTTCTCATTGCCTGTGTGAAGTTATTGTTTTAAAGTCTGCGGTCAGTTTTCGTATGTATTGTAACTAATTTGATCATGAAACAGCCACAGAAGTCCAACTAATTAATGCTTGATAAATTTCAATTGTATTCTATACCAAGCAATAAAGACTTCATTGACTTAAGGTTAAATAAGATATGACTTATTACCATGTCCTAGCCTAGACAACGTGTCCCAATTCATTGACAAAGGAAAAACCATTTCCTTGGAAATTTTCAATTCATTGACCTCAATTATGACTGTTTATTTTATCAAATCTCTCACCTTAAGTACTTTAAAATGAACACATTGATAATATCATTGCAAGTGCTATCAAATCATCCACAATTCAGTGACTTTGGTACTTCTACCCCAGACAACAATGAAAATCAAAAAGGTGTTAATTAAAGACATCAAAAATAAGACTTGCCAGATATATCACTCAGGCCGTATAATTAGTGATGATACATTAATTGATACATCAAATGATCGTACGATATGAAAAAAAATGCTCATTATTTGTAAAGATAAATCTTTACAAAAGAATCATATATAAGAATTCATAATTGACATTGAAAATAAATTTGCAATATTGTGTTTATATTGTTCAAAAATTTTCTGACTTAATAGTTGTGTGACGAGTGAATTTTTGTTAGAATTTCAAAGTTCTTTACTATTAAGTCATTTTAAACTATTACGGCACACATTTTGCTATGGCAAAGAAGCAAACAAGCGAGTAAGACCTTCAAAATACTTAATATTTACTGAATAAATCAAGAAATAAAGCTTGAAGTGAAGAAGGGGCTTGAAACTGTGATTTTTTTCAAAATTTGAGATTTCAAATATCAAAAATCCGTTAAAATTTTTTTGAATTTTTGACTATAAATCTAAATGCGTTCTTTATCCTCAAATTCACTCTTGCAACTCCCACTTCTATTACAAATGTTCAATCGAATCAGCCGATGTCATTCACAAAGCTTCCTAATTGTTCATGACACTTGTAAGTAGTTGTGACTATACGTTGAATTGTCATTTCAATATCAATACGATTGCATTAACTACTCAAAATAAATTTCCATAAGAAATTTTCAAGGTTCCAATAAAAAAATATTGTTACTTTATCGATTCCCTAACGTGTTTCTTTTCCTCCTTTCAAGTTCTGACACGCAATTTCGCTCTCATTTTTAATTCCATTTAATTAATTCGAAATCATTTCATTCATGGGAACATTGCCACTTGAAATGGATTTATAATCATTCATTTAAATTACACTGAAAAATTCTCAAACACGAGAAATTTTTCAGTTTTTCATAAACAAAACTTTTTTTCCTTCTTTTTTCAGTCGAAGAGAAGCTAAAATTAAATAAGATTGGTTTTAAAAATAAACTTTTTTTATTTTCTCACTGCGCAGCATGCTCGCTCAATATTCAGTAACTGACCCGATAACGTCAACAACAGAAATGAGAGTGAGTGAAAAGAAGAAATAAATGTCAATTGAAATCACCTGCCAAGTAATTGAAGCATTGAGAATGAAAATTTTTGTGAGTGGAGTGGTCTTTAGGAATTGGAAATGGAATTTGTGGTTAGAATTTAGGTTAGGAGGCCGCTGGATTGTTTGAGGTTATGTGTAACGAAATATTTTGTAAGAATTAGTATGGAAAAATGTGAGCTGCACGATATTAGTAGCTACTTGGTGCGTTTAGTGACATTTGGCATCTTAAGTGTATTCAATGACTTTCACGCATCGCAAGAGTATTCAGTAACTTTTTCACATCTCAAGTGTATTCAGTAACTATTTTGCATCTCGATTTTTTTCAATGCCACACAAGATGATTCAAAACTTTATCATAATTTGACAAGCAATTAAGGTCCTATGCACAACGGCTCACATTTACGTCAATTCCAAATCTGATCTTCAGCAACTCAACGGCAAATATCTCATCTGCAGCTGATCAAAATCAAAAATCACCACAAATGCGTTTTTTTTTTCACAAAAGTCTCGTATAAGAAGTTAAGTAAAAAAAATAAAAAATTGAGTTCCACCATATCGCTTAAAATCTTAAACGTGCTACAATGTTCATAGACAAAAAAAAATTAAAAACCACTTGACGAGGTTTTGTGTTTATGACTTTTCAATTCTCAATTCCACGCGACGTTTTATTTCACTTTTGTATGAATATGCATAAAAATTAATTTGTACAGATCTTACTTACTTAATTTCCAAGTATGAAGCACTTTTGAGATAATTAAGTAATTTGTAATATAGTTAGATGGGATAGTGACCTTACAAAAGTTTGTTTGCTAAATAATTAGCTTTGCTACTTATCGTATACATCATTACAAAAAACAAAAAGATTGACTTGATTTACGGCCAAGTGATCACATCAACTGATTACACAGTTGTACGTGTATGCAGTTAGCTAAAATGACATGCATGATTCGATTGTTGATTTTGTAAAAATGTCTAATTTTATTCAATTTTTCCAGACTGTGGAAATGTCGAAGATGGCCGTTATTTTTATTTTCAAAAATATAAATGGCCGTTTATTTTTGAATTTTGAATGACCGTTATAAAGCTTCCAAAATTTTTATTATTAATAAAACCAAAAAATTATTACGAAATTCATTATTTCTTAAACTATGAATCATATTTAGGTCGTGTAATAACAAATCAAGCTTCATGTGACAGTTTAAGTCAAAAATTTACAGATTTTAATATCGATTTTCTAACGGTCAAAATTAATAGCTAAAATTAAACTTTCGACGTTTTTTGAATCCTTCGACATTCAGTGTCGAAGGATTTCGACACTCAGTTTTCACAGTCTGAATTATTCATTACATCAGACAATTTTTTGATTCGAATGAAAGTTGCCGGATTATGAAATTTTGCGAAGCTTTTTCTGTTGTGAGCTAGTCACGAGATTCGGATGGAAGATGTTGCGCATGTTTTTTTGGTTATTTCTAATTTTTTATAAATTTATTGAGTTATTAACAAAAATGAAGATTAATTTATAATTTATGTCAAAAATTTAACATATTTATTGAATTTTTCACACTTTCTTATGTAAAATGATGATTTGTGGAATGGTATATTGGATGAAATGAGAATTGATCATCGAATTTGTATAAAAATATTTTTTAAATGTTTGCATCTCAAGTGTATTTAATAATTTTTTCGCGTCTCATGTGTATTCAGTAATTTCTTTGCATCTCAAGTGTATTCAGTAAAATTCTGCATTTTGAGTGTATTCAGTAACTTTTTTGCATCTCCAATGTATTCAGTAACTTTTGCATCTTAAATATATTCAGTGATTTTTCGCATCTTAAGTGCATTCAGTAACTTTTTTACCATATTAAGTGTATTCAGTGACTTTTTTGCATTTTAAGTGTATTCAGTGATTTTAAGCAGGTAACTTTTTTGCATCTCAAGTGTATTCAGTAACTTTTTCGCATCTTAAGTGTATTCAGTAACTTTTTCGCATCTCAAGTGTATTCAGTAACTTTTTCGCATCTCAAGTGTATTCAGTAACTATTTTGCATCTCAAATGTATTCAGTAAATATTTGCAATTCAAATAAGTCATTCATTTAAGTCTACATATTTTAAAAAAATTCAGTATATAATTCATGAATTTCCTCATTTAAATTCAAACCTCATCTTTCACCTACAGAAAATTTTCAAAAAATCAACATGAAGCAAAAAAAAATCATTTAAATATAAAAATAACAAAAAATTTTCAATTTGTTTTCATTCTATACGCCCTATTAAAATATCATTCTCAAACGTCTGTGATGGCTTTTTTTCGAAAAATATTTAATTTGTCATTTTACTCTCGTTCTTTGAAACGTGAACTTAATTTGTTTTTGTTGTCTCAATTTTCATTGTCTTGTGATGATGATCCACATAGAAATGCATTGTTTTTATAAGTGAATCTCTTATTGTACGGATTATAATAGTGAAAATTGTCTCATCCTATTGTATGAATGAAAAGATGAGATATAATAAGAAGAAAATATAGGAAAACAAATGTTTCGCGTTTGAATGAAAAACTGCTTAACAATTCTTTTGTTGAACAACAAAGTGAAAAATAATAATAAAAAAAAAATTGCAACATAAATTATTATTTCACAAAACTCATCTCCTACTGCAGCTCGTGTTTTGTTTACCATGAGAGAGGAGATGAATCACAAAAGATTATTTAATATTATTTCAACAATAGAAAATATGATAAAATTTTGTGTTAGGTTGGAGAGTTTTAGCTTTAAGGGGGGTCATGTTGGATCATGAATCAGGTGACGCAAGGGGTCATCATGGATCATGAATCATGGATCAAGCAGACAATTGGCATCATAGATCATGCATCGGGCAAGTGACATCATGGCAAGTGATATCATGGACCATACATAAGACAATCATCATTCAGGCTAGAACCATCATGGATCATGCATCTTTCAACACAAGGGACATCACAGATTATGCAATCACACAATACATGAGGGTTTGGCTTGTGACTTAAAACTACTGAGAGTAGCTCAAATTGAATCAAATTCGCTTTCTTCAAACTTTGTCTTTCCAGCATCCAGAATCACCTATATTGTAATATCGTGAGGATTGTGCAAGGCCGTGTCATATCGACAACACTCTGATATAATTATTAAGAGTTCCGTCTCTGGTGAGAATCGAACCCATGGACTCACAAAAGAGTGATTCACATATCCGCTATGTTGCCTAACCACTCGGTCACAGAGGCTTTATTGTCGAACTGGCAGTTTTGCTTATATAATGCTTAATTCTTTGTAGCAACCTAGGCTCCAAGTAGGAGTGGTTCCAGTAAGTAAGTAATGCTTAATTCTCCAGATTCCACCCTGCTCAGACACATCATACCTAAAGGAGACATCCATCTCAAAATCCTCCCATACAAAGACAATCTCTTAACAACTCAACATCTCCCAAGTCTGCAAATCACCAGAATTGCATTTTTAAATAGCTAAAAGATGTGAAAGCATAGCATTCCGTTGGCCTATTTGCAACCTTTTTGTCATGATATGAAAAATGAAGCATCCACTGTACTCCAACGTTTTCTCATAAATTTTTAGATACTGTATGTACTCTATTGTTACTGCTCAAGTATACACACAACTGAAAAAAATACGCCGCTCAAGGTGAATTCTATAGACATTTTTTTTTTTTTTGTTTACTTTAATAAGTTTGAATTTTAAAATACGTAAAAAAGTTATATTTTTGACAAGCATTAAATATTCGTCATCATCGTAACGACAATGAATGTAGACTCGACGACAAACGCACGAAAAAATAAAATAAATGTGTATATTTATTTATTATTATCTTTGTTGTTGTGATATCGCAATCACATGGTTTGAGATTAATTACATAACTCCCCAACTCAATTTTCATTGTGCTGCTAATTTTTTTTTTTTAGTTATATTTTCATGTTTCATGTCTCAAGATTGAATGATTTTTTGGAGCACTTATTGTTATCATTCAATATGAAATTGCTATGCTGCCTGTTTTGTAACTTTAGTTGCAATTGTTTGTGAGAATTGCGATTGTGTACACAGTTTGGGTGGTCGGGTTAATGATATATTTAAGAGAAATTTTCTGTATGTCTGGAATATTATAATGTAAATATTAGCAAATTATCTGTATGGAAGTACTTGAGATGTTTATCGAGATATTTTTTCTAAGATTCTTTTAAACAATTTAATTAATAATAAACAGAAAATGAATATTATAGATAATTTCTTACCACTTTTTTGCGTTTTATTTTGTGGAAATGAACATTTTTAATGGTTTTATTAGAGAAATAATTAAGAAATACTTTTTGAGGTGAGAAAAATATTTTTGAATTTTTGAAAACCGTTAACATTTTTAAAAATTAATTTTTAATCTTTTAGACAAATTTTATGAGAAAAATGATCGAATTGCTGAGAAATTTTCAATTTTTTTGAAAAAATTCAAATTTTTGAAAACCGTTAAATTTTTAAAATTATTTTTTAAACAATTTGAATGGCTTTTCCCATCAAAATCTTAAAAATAAACTTTCAAAACTCTAAAATCCTCATTAATCATCCCCCTTATTACAAAATTATTCTATTTTGTGACTCAATTGCATGACAAATTACTCGTAAATTTGTATTATATTCAAAAAAGGCAATAATAGACACAACGATCGAGCCAAAAACAATAATAATTTAATTTTCCATTTTATCGTGAGCATTGAACGATCGTGATCAAGACTACATGAATTTACAGCTGGTGTTTATAAGCAAATAATTCAAGCCAATAAGGAAAAATTTTCTCAAAGAATTTAAATAAATTTTACACTCATCGTGTTAAAAACTTTCAAAATAATATTGAAATTCCAAACAGTTTTTTAATGTAAAAAAAAATAAAGAATTTTTCCCCACTTTTGCCGTGTCGAGAGCAATAAGAAGTAAAACAACAGTAAGCACAAGACCCACCATCATATCTAATGCGATCAAGAAAAAAAAACTTTATTATTTCTGCATTCTTTTTATACGGTACATGAGAAATGTGGAATGAAAGAGGCAAAAAGAATTGCAAAATTATTAAACCAGTTTGCTTTACATCCATCTGCATCTGGCTAGCTTTTCCTTTCCATACTTAATGTAATCTACTCAGATATTTTAAATTCTTTAAAGATGATGCCATTTTATTGCACTATGGCGAAAGAATGGCCATGAAGCGAAACGAGTAAAAAAAAAGATTTATATATAACAGAACTCCGGCACACATAATTTTTTTTCACGTGTATAGTGCGCATCAATACTGTTGATTCTTCTATTTAACATGTCATCATTCAAGTTTTTGCCATTTTTCATTGCTTTATAGTGAAAGACAGTTTTTATTACTTGACCATAAAAATTGGTAACTAGATTTTTTATGTCTTTTTTTTTTTTGTATGGCATTATTTAAGAAATAGGACATGACTTTCGTACTATAATTTACTTTATTTGCAACAACGAAGGGTATAAAAAATTTGAAAAAAGATTAGATGTGAGTCATTGTATGCTATATTCAGCCAGTCAGTCGGGAACGATTCAATCGGATTGCTTTGTATGGAAATTAACAGATTTTATTGTAATTCTACTTTGAATTGGATTTAAATTCAGATGAAAATGGAGAATTTTTTTTAAATTTGTGTAAATTTTTCTGGCGGTAGGAAAAATTGTGCAGCTGGTGATGTTTTAAGAGCATGCAAAAATTCTAGTGGAATTTGGATGATTTTTTGAAATATTTTTTAAGAAGAATTGCGAAACATTTCACAGTCAATAAATTTTCACGACTTATTTGCAATAAAGAACAAAAGTAAATAAATAAATTTAAGGAAATACAAAAATTTCATACTTAAGTTGAGTTTTAAAGACGAAATCGTGAAGCTTTGAATTTTTATGAATCTTTAAGTACCAAGAATAACCACGCGAAATTCTACTCTGACTCAGCACGATGCCACAATTTTTTGAAATATTTTGGTATGACTCAATTTTAATCCACGATCTCAAAATTATACGGAATTTTTTTGGTATCATCAAGATACAACTTCCGGTCGATATTATGGCTAAATTAATGTTAAATTCATGAAATTTGAGTCAATTTCTGATATTTTATACTTTTGCGACTTCTTTAATATTTTTTGCAATATTTGTAGTTTCGTCTCAGTTTACAACTTCTCGTGTCCATTCACTATAGCTGATTCTCGTAAAATTTTTACGTTTTATTTGTTTATTTTTATTTGAGAAATGTTTTTAAAGTTCTTAAATATTTTTTATTATTGCTTCAAAAAACTATAATTTAATTAAAATAAATGTTGCGGTTAAAAATTCACGAAATCTTAATTTTTTTAATTTTTTCAGTTCCAAAAAAGCTTATTTTACCGGTATAATTATATAAATGATTTGCAATTCTATCTGCGATCTTATTTGACAAAATTTCTTCCGACAAAAAAAAAACGAGGTGGTTTAATTATTTTCAATGGATTACTTCCTGACTGTCGAAAAAAAAAATGTTTACTGTTTCAGGAAGTTTTAAGGGGTGACAGTCAATTTTTGGTATATTTTAAAGCATGTGCGGGTAATAATAAAATTTATTTGAAATTTTTAATTCATTTGAAAGTTTTTGTCGAGGTTTTTGAATTTTGAACTTTTTAAGCGCATTTTTGTTTTTATTTATTTTAAAAATTCCAAATTTTTAATTTTTAATATTTTCGTTTCAACATTTTTTCAGATTTACTTTTTAGTTTGATTTTTGAATTTTGAAAATTTTAGTTTGTTCAATTTTTAATTCAAAATGGAATTTCACTTTAAGTTTTAAACTTTTATGTTTTAAATTTGCTTCAATTTTAATTCAAGAATATTTTAATATTATATTATGATTTGGTTTTTGAATTCTTAAAATTTTTTTATATCAAAAATGTCTTCAAACTGTTTTAAAAATTGATTTAAAATAACGAATTCCAAATTTATTAAAAATGATAAATTTCAAATTTCCAATAAATTTCAAAAACGAGTTTTGAATTTCAAAGTTTTATTTTAATATTTTTAACATTTTCAAATATTTCAAATTTTAAACCTTAAATTTTTAATTTATTTAAAAATACAAAAATCTTTGAAATTTATTCAATTTGTCACTCCCTTTTCCTGTCATAAAATCCTTAAATATCCAAAAAAATATCAAAAACATCTTCAGGTACACATCTTGTTCCTTTTACACAACCCTAACCTACTCAACAAAAATCTCATTTCTAGCTCATCATACAAGTTTTTCCAGGTATAAAATCACTAATATTTACAATTTAATCATCCATTGACTGATCATTTTATTAATAAACTCAATACTAAGCACAGAAATTGCATCATAAATACGCAGAAATCAGCATAACCGTTAGTCGGAACTGAATCTGATTCATCATCGTTCCTGTGTTCCACAAAATAAAAAAAAATGATAATCATGTAAGGCTGCATACGCTACGGACCGGGACATTAACACATTGAACAATGATTCTTAAGACTGTGTTGGAGTTTGATGAGAGAACAGACACAGAATATAACCAAAAAGGAATGATTCATTCAGAAAAAAAAACGTTATTTTTGCCGCTTAAATTCCTTTATATGGAAACACGTGGTGATGCTAAGCATGGAAATTCCAAATATTAATATAAATCTTAAACTTACTTTTCTTTTTTCTATGAGCATCATCAGGCTCGGCAAAATACTGCCAAAATCCGTAGACTAATGCTGATAAAATGATTAATCCAATTATTATTGTATCCAACATGGTTCAATGTATTTTTTTTTTCTTTTTTCTTTTATATTCTTTTTAAATTTCTCTCGAAAAAATATTCAATGCACTTTCATACTTTTTTATTAAGTTGAATTATGCTGTATTCCTTGCGATGTTGCTTAGTTATTTACTCTATTTATCATTATCAATAAATATTTCCACACTTGAATTTTTTTTTTTTTTATTTTACTTTTTTTCACATTCGCATAAAAAAATTTTTTATGCAATTTTTCATTTAGAAAATAATTTTGAAATTCAAATTTATATCCATCACTCGATAATCAAAACACTTTTTGGAATCATTTATTTTACAATTTATTTTCATATTCTAGAAATTATTATGAAACTCTTTCGTTTTGTTAATTTTTCTTTCTTTTTTTTGTGACTTTTCTTCTTCACCTTTTTTTATATATTTGTAGGATATGAGAAAAAAAAATAAGAAAATTCACCGAGTGAGCGCGGTAATGCACGTCTTGATCGCTTGAATTCACGATGAGAATTAAGAAAATCATAAAAAAAAACTCGCGAGTAGACTGTTTAGTACATTAGCACTGAAAATGTACTAAACTTGATGGTGTTAGTGATGCAATTGTGTAGATGAGAGGGAAATTAACTCAGAAAGCACGTAAAAATTCATTTTTGGAGTATTGAATGATCACATGTGGGTTTTCAGCTGTCATATTAATCCTCATGACTATAAGTGGTTCCTTTGTTACAAAACGTGAAAACCACGTGGTGTTACAGAATGAATTTTTAAGAAATTTTACAATTTTTTAATTAAAATTTCCGCAGCTAGAAAATCGCATGACTTGAAAAAATTAAAAATTCATGTCCATGCAACACGATAATTTGCGATATATTCTGCCGGCATTCATTGCACGTTATTTTTTTTTTTGTGTAAAGGATGTGATTCATAATGTGAATGCACATGAAATGTATACAACAACAATCAATATACCATGTAATAATTCACACAAATACATTCAAATGCTCACAAATACAAGCAAACTTAATTCAAATTTTAGTACAGCCGTTACAAGCAAAATTCAAAAAGCATTCATAAAAGCTCAATAAATCACATTACTCGATAACTTTTAATTAGACTCACATGTGCTTAACAGTTTTGTGAGACTTTTTTTGTGTGCCATAAACATCCTCATGAATTATATGATTTTTTTATCAAAATTGATCAGAATATTGAATCAAAGTTGATGACTTTTAATTAGGTATTGTTGTGCAACATGGAAAAACATGCAACGTGGAACTTTTTGCACTTGCATTTTGCGATTATTGATGTAGACTAGGGATGTCTAAGCTGTATGAAGTCTAGTGTGCTGTAACATCAACAACGCAGCCGACACAGCTTCTATGTAGTCATCACTGCAATTATGTAGCCGTCACAGCAATTATGTAGCCGTCACAGTCGCATGAACCGCATGTCGTGAGTAGTTTTAGTCGTGGCTTTCCTCCAAGGTGAGCTTGAAGTCGATTCTGATTTTGTATGGATAAAGTCGTCTCAACGTCGAGATCTGCCACCAAGGTGTGTCGCGACATGTAGTTTGTACAACACTGATGTAGACAATAAGGTTGTTACTTATGGATTCTAACCGTGATCTGCCAAATGCCGTATGCATTTTTAATAGTGGCTTACCACCCAGGAGTGCCGCGACACAACTGTTGCCCACCACTTATGTAGACAATGAACAAGTATTTTATGTATTCCAACCGTGATTCTTTTAAGGAAGCTTCTTGGCTGTCGCAAACTCTTTTTTGTTCTAAGTCACTTGTAAAATACCTAAAAAGCTTCGTGACAGTTTTTAATAATTGCGATTCCTCTTCGTAATCATCAAATTCGCCCCAAAAAAATATTTTACATCACCCATCATGCTTTGCATAAGAAAGCAACAACCTGTTCTGATGTAAAAATAAATCTTATGTTTCCGTAACCAACGGGAGAAACTTGACAAGTGTCGCAGGTCAATTAACTTTTTTGTTTGTATCACATTGAGGAAGAGAATTTCAACAAAACTCATTTACGTGATATCTTAGTTATACAAATATGGGCTCATTATAGTTATATCAGCATATTTAGACTTTCCAGGCACGTTCACAACAACTTGAGAGTTTTTTAGCCAATTGTGACAATTTTATTACTAAAAAATATATATAATTTATATAAAAAATTCTTAATTAAAAAGCAGGAAGTGTTTTATGCAAAAAAACTAAATCGTTTACCGTCAACTCCATACACACGCTGCATACTACATTGTCGCAATTCAATTCTTTTGTGATTATTGATCAGTAGAAAAAAACAACACTTTATATTTAATTCATGAGACGGAGACTAAACATATATTCGAATGAAATCTAACAATGTAATCATGGTTTGTGAAGTTTATGAGGCATAAAATGAGGATTAAGGGAGGGTATGAAGTGCATTTACTTTGTAATGTCTAGAATTTAATGTCAAGAATGAGTAGATTTATGGGAAATATACAGACACAATTAAGGACACCTCTAAGTTTCTAATATTTCCGGAAGTCTCGGTTTTTGACGAATTTATGGAATCAAGATCAAATCCAAGACTACAAGGGAATTCTTCGAAGACAAACACATCTTAAGATTTGTCGAGAACTAAACAGGAAAAACCTGGAGACTTCGAAAACCCTTCTACATTACCTCGGTATATTGTTCTTTAATTTGAGAAACTTCCTGAACGTTTTCAAGTATCAAGGTCAAGATGACCGATTCTAAGTCTAAAACTTTCCTTCTATAGGTAAATAAGTAATATATAGCACTACAAGCTTTGTGATTTAGCCAGTCACAGAGTCAGATGGAAGGCCTTTTGTAATAACCTAGGCTTCATGTCGGAGCATGGTTCAAGTAAGTAAGTAATATATTTCACTATATTAGCACCTATGACCTTTAATAGGTGTTACCAATTTAATCAGTTCCTTAAAAAGAAAGCCGTCAATCGTAGCCTCAAACTGAGTTGGAGTTGAACGAGCCCCTGAATAATAATGAATGGGTTGGTCTAGCAATCCGTTATCCTTCATTTCTAACTAAGAGGCCAAACAAAAGAGTCGAACCTCCAGAAACAATGACGACCAAGGCTACAAATAAAAACGTGCTTGTAATTTTATTGAAGCTTAATAGTTGGAACGTGTAGACACTATGAGTTCCGGATCAGGGATTTTTAGCATTAATGCTTGAGCTTTGGTATTTCATGTGGATTATTGTACCTGATAGCTAACTATAAAGTCAGCTTCTGATGTCATCTATGGAAGATCCATACCCATAAGTCACAATTTATCCGTATGACCATCACAAATAAGCCCATTTTCACCACCTAACATTTCCTATCGTCAATCCAATTTCACCATAATTCACTAAACCTACAAATCCCAGCCTTCATCAACTGCAGGCTTACTCCAGATTTCTTTACACAACTGAAACTTTAATTCCAAAAGCATCAATTCATCCATCATTCAATAAAAAGTCATTGATCGACCATCTGTTTAAATATAAAAATAATTTTGCAATGTATACAATTGCATGAGTCAATCTATTTATTCATCCAGTCAACAACCCATAGTGATTACATAAACACAATTTCCCCTCATGCTAAAAAACACACAAAAAATTATCAACCAGAAGTTCTTTGAAATTAATTATGACCTTGTATTTTTGTCATACAGCAAAGAGCTCGACGATTGCTGACTGAAAAAAGTTATTGTGTCATTTGTGTATTTTGCACACGAGTCATGAAAGCATATGAAAATCACATGTATTAATGTGAATTTTGTGGGGGACGCTTTAATATTAAAAAATGTTTATTGAGGTCGATAGACAAAGATGCAGCTGTGAGCTTTTGGAACATATTTTACTAATAAATTTCTAATAGTTTTCTCCTTAAAAATAATATTTTTAATTATTTAAGTCACGAACAATGATGAAAACAGATTGTTAATTATATTCATGTGAATAAGGTAAGAGTGACAGACTTATTATTATACTTTTGGTTAAGACAGTTCTCATAATTTTATATCCGTTTATCTTTGTAGGTGTATAAGATAATGAAATGGGGAAGTATTTGGATTTTCGGGTTAAACTTATTGTTTTTTTGTTTATTTATTTATTTTATTTTGAGGTCAGTAATCCTAATTAGTTTTGACTTTTTACTGATTAATTGAAAATGGTTCATTATTTTATTTTAAATTTTAAATAATATGAACATAAAAATTGTTTAATAATTAAAAATTTAAAATTTGAAATTTTTTAAAATCAAGATTTTAACTTTTAAAAATTAAAACTCAAAATGTTTTTGAAATTTTAAAAATCAAAATTTTTGACAATTTAAAAATCAAAATTTAAATTTGAAAATGTTTTAAAATTTAAATTTGAAAATTCTAAAAATTTAGATTTGAAGGTTACACTTTCAACATTTCAAAATTAAAATTAAAAATTTTTAAAAATGAAATATTAAAAATTGAAACTTGATAGTTAAAATTTAAAATTAAAATTGAAAACTTCAAAAAATGAAAGTTTAAAAATTGAAACTTTAAATTTTTGAAAATTGAAAAATTTTAAAACTTAAATTTGAAATTTTAAGAAAACCAAAATTTTTAAATTTTAAAACATTTAAATTTGAAAAATAAAAAAATTTAAAAAGTTAAGTTTATTTTAATTTATAAGCTAAATTTTTAAAAAATGCGAATTTAAAAATGAAACAATTTAATTCAAACTTTAAATTAAAATTAATTTAAATTTGTTTTGTTTTTATTTTCAAAAAATTTATTTAAGTTTCAAAACAAAACATTAATTTGAAATATATTTCAATTTTAATATGGTATATTTTAATTTACATTAAAAATAAATTATTCAAAATCTTCTTATTTATTTAAATTTCACAATTTCTTTCCCGCCCATCCAAAGCACTCATTCAAAAATCCACAAAAATCATACGATGTCAAAAATAAACATAATAAAAATAAAATAAAAAATTAAAAGTGAAAACGAATGATATCAGGAGGATTAATTAGCAATGACTCAACCTTTCATTTCCGTAGAGGCGCGCACATTCACTCAAATATGTATTGAGTTTAGTTGGAAAAATTAGTGAATCAGCTGAGTTTGTATGACAATCGAAGAAACTTGACCGACCGCGAGAGTATATTCCGATGACGTATCGATGACGTCGCGCGTGGCATGGGATTTTTTTTTGCGAGTTTTTAATTTTTTTCTCATATTTTTGTTTCTTTTTAATTTGACGCGCTATTTTTTAAACAGAAAAGAAAACGCGTATGGCAAAATACTTGATTATTGTTTGTTGTTGAGATAGATAGACAAGTGAGAGAAATGAGACGATGCTGTGTGTTGGATTATCTCTCACATTGCATTGCATTGAGCAAAAAAAAACAGGCTGGCCTCTCTGTATTTAATAAAATTTATCTTATTTACATCGTAATTTGAATTTTTAAAAATTAAATGACTACAGCTTCAATGAGATTTAATTGAGAATGAGAGAAACGCAAAAGTGAATATATTAATACGGAAAATGAATCTTATAGATCAAATTGACATGACCCATTAAAATTAATATTGTGAATATCAGTGGAAGTTCCCTTGAGAAGATGTGACTTAAATATATTTCCTGATGTCTTTTAAGACTCAAAAATTCATGTGTAATTCTGACCCACAAGCATATGAGCAAATGAGCATCTTAGGGTACCTATTGAGCATGTATGCATGGTCCCAACAGTATCAATGGTCCCAACAGTCCCAATGGTCCCTACAGTACCAATGGTCGCTACAGTACCAATGGTCCCTACAGTACCAATGGTCCCTACAGTACCAATGGTCGCTACAGTACCAATGGTCCCTTCAGTACCAATGGTCCCTACAGTACCAATGGTCCCTACAGTACCAATGGTCCCTACAGTACCAATGGTCCCAATAGTACCAATGGTCCCGATAGTACCAATGGTCCCAATAGTACCAATGGTCCCAACAGTATCAATGGTCCCAACAGTCCCAATTGAGCCAACAAGACCAAGATTACCAACAAGACCAAGATTACCAACAGTCCCAATGGTACCAACAGTCCCAATGGTACCAACAGTCCCAATGGTACCAACAGTCCCAATGGTCCCAGCAGTACCAATGGACCCGACAGTACCAATAAGCATCCTCACTAGCTCCCATAAGTCACTAATATCGCTCACATGCTTGTACACAACAGTAAATGTCAAAAAAACTTTCCACAGTCGAAGAATTTTTCATCAGAATTTTGAAATTCTGACGCATTTCTCACATCGTCAATCCGTAAGATCGCAAATCATAGTCAATTATCATGTGTGACTGACTTACCTATTTTTAACGGCCACTTCACTTTGATCGTCATTCACAAAAGTGCATCAAACAAACGAAAATAAAGCACTGAACTTCCTCAATAAAAAAATTATTCAATTTGTGTATGTGAGAAAAAAATATTTGTAATAATCCAGAGCAGATTTGCACAATCTTTTTTACTGTAAGTAACACAGAAACCTTCAAAAAAATTTAGTTCAAGTTTCAATTTTCACTTTTTTTTTCCTTCATGAGCTTATTGCCTAATTCTCATGTAAAATTGCCTTAGCTTAATAATATAATTTATGGATTATATGCGTACACAATAATTTGTCATAAATCACATCCACTTTGTTCTACTGATCCATAAAAACTGATAAACGATAATATCTCATCATTAACTCTTGATTAACGGTATATTTCGGTATAAATTTCACAATATTCTATTTATTCGTCTCAAACAGAATCATCCTCTTGTTCCGAGAACGAGCAGAAAGTAAAATATTTTTTATTTTCTTATTTTTTTTCTACGTTTCTTTTTCGTGAGACACCAGAACTTTTTGTTTTTGCTGCCTGCTTGTCCGAAACGACTGAGTCAAATGTGTCTTAATCGCACTCCCGCAAAATAATAACAACAACACAATATTTCCTTTGCTTGTAGTGGAAACAATATATCCAACATTTTCATTTTCATATTTCTTTATGCTCGTATTTGTTTGACTTTTTACGTTTCTCTCGATTCTCTTTTTTTTAGTTGAGCTTCTTGCTCGCACACTAAAGAAATTGAAACTGTAAACAAAAAAAAAATGTAAACTTGAGGCTCAACTACACTCACTACAGCTGTTATAGTATTTGACATGAATTTGTAATACAAAATTATTTGAGTCATCAGCATGGTCTCTAAAGTGTAATGAGCTATACAAATGCAATTTTCTAATTCATATAGACTGTTTTTTGATTATTTTTTATTTGTCATGAGGCAATGGCAAGCAAAAAACGAGAAATCGAATGACTTAGTCGTGTTTCGACATAAAACTGATCCATATTGTCATTTAATTTAAGTTATGCCTAAGTACAAAGAGAAAGTATCGGGTTATAGGAGTGACGTGTAGTAACAAGATCAGACGAGTTTGTAGCAAAAAAGAAGAACCAGCGAGTCTTTTTTTTTTTTTTCTTTTTCTCAGAAGTGAAAGAACGACAAAAAATTATCGCGAAATAATGTGAAGAAACTCTACGGAAACTTTTGTGCTTGACGGAATTGAGGCGCATTATGAAATTAGCAGCTTGATTCCCTAGCAAGCAATGAGTATGCCTTAATGGTACAGAAAAATCACTACGGTACCCAAAAGTGGACTTTTTGCCTGTTAGGATTGAAATTGACAGCTTGATCCTCTAGCAGGCAAATAGTCTGTCTTCATGGCACAGTAAGACCACTGCGGTACCCAAAAGCGGACTCATTGCATGATACAATCCCTATTGAACTTAACTTGCTTCATGTTTCCGTCGTGACTTAAAGTAAATTTCTCAGATTTCAAAATAATGAAATGTTAATGCACTTTAATCGACGAAATTTGAGTAACTTCATGATTTCCATTGTTTGAATCACAATGGATATACTCTTCATAATACCATATGATGTGTGCTCAATTTTGTTACAAATGGGTTGGATATTATGATTGTCTGAATCGTGTATCCTCGATACACACATTGCATATTGTCACATTTTCAATCTCATGGTCATGGACGTCTTTTTTGTTTGTGATCACATGGATATTGCTCAATAAGACGGACATATACGGATAGTGTGATTTAGTATCGTGCTGAGAAATGAGGATTCTGATATGGAATTGTGTAAAAGACTTTTTTCTATATTTTTCCAATTATTAATATTAATAGATTGTTTTGCTCTCATAATTGATGCTGTACTCACATGTTTTGATAAACGTGCATTTTATCAGCATATATGTAGGAGGAATTGTTACAAAATTTTAGATGTGTTGTTCTCTTGAAGCACTTTAAATAGTCAACTTTTAAGAAATTTAAGCAAATTTAGTTGATATTGTCGCTGAATTATGAATCACTTTGCTGATTTGTGTGCCTTGGCAGTGGTACTCATGAACTTAAAAGAGAGTGTAAATAAGCCAAAATAAGAAATGTTAGATCTCAACCTACTTATCTTAGAGATTGTTCGCATATTACGCAAAGCAAAATGATTAACAATAATTGACCTATTCCCGCCTATTTTCAACTATTAAGTTACGTAATAAGTAATCGGCTCTTTGTAATAATGTAAATTTATGACACGGTTATCAGGATATGAGAAGTTTACCCAATATTGTAAAAAATTAATTTAGGCAATCAATTTATATTTACATTCATTCAAATGTCGACCACCCAGGCACCGAGACAAATTTAATTGTTTTTGCTAATTGATCGGCACTTGGAGCTTTGTGTGCTTGAAGGGAACACTTATGCAATTAAATGATTTTTCCAAGCAGGCAAAGATCAGAGAAATTTGAGTGCAATGTTCATGAGCATGCTCATTCAGTTTATTTTTGGTGAGGTAGCACTCGAGAACATGTTCTATGCCTGTTAGGATTTCAAGACAAACTGTCCACACGTAACTCATATAACAAAAAAACTGCCCAACAAAACCGATCCATAAACTTGAAACTAAAATGTCAAACAAGACAAAGCACATTTTTCCCATCACGTCTAACTCATTTTCTCTCATTTACCATCCCTCATTACCCCGTGTGTTAAAATGAAAAACGAAAGAAAGAAAAAAAAAAATTAAAAGTGCGTCATGACACTTCACTTTTATTTAAGGTCAGACACGCGATTTTCATTTGTATGGTCTATAAATAAAAGATACACGACTTGCGACATTATACAGTTCAAATCATCGAAAGTAATTGCACACTTCTCTTCATTTCTGTGACTTTATTTTATTTTTCTAGTGAAAATTTTGTTGTTGTTGCTGCTAGAACTAATAGTTTGTCGATTTTCTTATTGTGACAAGCTCAACAAGTTTCTCAATGAAAAAAAAAATTGTAACGTTAGTTTTTATATACAAATGTGAGTACTCGTGCTGTTCCTATTTACAAAAGAAGCACTTTGTGTTTCTTCATTGAAAAAAATAAAGCCTAGAAAAATTAATTAATTTTTTATTTCTTTCGTCTAATATTTGAAGTCAAATAAAATGTTTGTTTTGTGATATAGAACTAAAAAAAGAATGTTAGTATGTGCTGAGCATACAGAACTATCCTAATTTGATAGGAAAAAGAGTTTTCAATGAGAATTTAATTTTGGGATGTGCTAATATTTGGATGGAAGCGGAAATAAATCAACTGCGTCAGCGCAGAAGATTAGTATTGCTGGAAATACGTCAGCTCCCGACCTAAACAACGTACCCGACCATACGAGTCCATATGAAGCCGATACTTGCTTACTTCCTTGGCAAAGGCGCACAAGGGTCCATTGCCTCATTTAGAGTTCGTCGGAAGCTAGATATGTATTTGGATCAAATGATCAAGATATGCATCAACTTCTGCCAGTTTCTAATTCCCATTAGTTTTGCATCGTTGCTTACACATTAATCCCATGAGTATGGAACCAATATTAAGTCCAAGTGGACTCAAAACTCCATGTAGCATCATAATGACTGTCAATTGGAGCCTAATGAAACAAGCTTTTTTTATTCAAGATCATTGAGGTTGAGTTTATCAGAGCTCGAAATCGACTCAATTTTGTATGGAATAGTCGACTCGACTTGATTCGACTCGACTCCATACAAAATTCGAATCGACTTTAAGCTCCGATTTAAAACAAAAAGGAATCCGATTCTTGACCCCTGGTCTGAATTGGCAGGACTCCAATGTAGATATATTTCTACTGAAACTCAAAACTCCTGCCAACTATTAACGATGTTCAACTGTCCCAAAATTCACACGGTGACAAAATATGCCCGGATTCACGTTGTTTTGAGTCTAAAATTCATCAAAGATGGCATGAGTCACGTTGGACTGAGGTGGGATTTTTGATCATTGCAACAGCATGTACCGTAAAGTAATGACACATCCGTGTTGTCCTAAACTTTGGAACAATAAGGACGCTCATATTGTCCCATGATGACGTAATACAGTGACACTAAGAAAACGTGCTCCTCTTTTATTAGGGTCTCCAAAGCAATTGCTGCTTATATCTAATTCCGATCCCCAAAAACCTTAGTCATTACATTACTCAATAACACGGGAAAATTCGTCAATTGGCAACAAGCTAAAAAAATGCCGAACAATGATCCTCTCTCAAAAAATACCACAAATCCGCCAAACTGTCTAACCCATCCGCCAGCATGTATCTAATTTTAACCAGACAACATATACCATGAAACCACAAAATTCACCAACCCCAGTCTTTATACTCCACATGTAAATCATCCAAAAAATATTTAAATAACTCATACGTTTCCTCTTTTCTGTACGATAAAAAAAACAGCGATATGTAAATGTGGACACTCAGTTTAATAAACTCTTATACTGTATCTCATTACAGGTTTATTTTATTCTCTTCGTCTTGCATGAAATCGCGAAAGGAAGACGAAATAAGAGGAGAATATAAAAAAAATGAAGATGAGCTTTCTTAAATAAATGAAATGTGAACGAGATCGTTGACTTATGGACTCTAAAATTATATTCAACCTTCAAGTTTTGTGTATACGAAGTCGTTCTCATCTGTTCATAGCTTGAACTTTCGGCTTTTTTTTATTGTTTACTTAATGTCTACGATAAATTTGTATTGAGTGCATGCCGGGAAATTGAGTGAGTTTTAATAATGAAAGATATTTGTGTTGGAATTGATCAGAAAGGTCAGTGCTGTGTCGTTTTGTAGAAAAATTCTGTGAATTGATATAAAGCAGAGTTATTTAAGCTTTAATGCGCTACAGCACATCCTAGTGATACGCAACGACCGAAATCGAACGCGAATTGCAATTCTGCTGCAGACAATTTCGACAAAACTGCCTATAGAGATAGCGACGACAAGATCATCTGCTACACAACATCTACAATCATATTCCTAACAGTTTCTCTAGAATCCAACTAGTGTAAACCAGAATAACAGCAGATAAATGCGGATTCTCGCAACGATCTGTGAAATATAAACAATTCTAAAGTGTTACATCTGTGTCCATCCAATGTGTGTGCTAAATATTGACGATCTTCAAGTACCTTAATAATAAATCTATTTTTATAGCCCTGCATTATATTTCAAGATGTGAACATGTACTGAAGTATCGTCTCAAAATAAACACAAAATACAGTTCTCAGTAGAACATCAAGTATAGTGTAAATTATCATGAAGAAGGTCAATTGTAATGATGATTATTACGGAGATTTTATTACAAGTAGGCTAATACTGTTGGTGCTACTTTCGATTGAATTAGAGAGTGTTTGGAGATTATGTAACGCTTAGAGATTTAGCGGGCAGGAGTAGTTTTTGAGGGTTCTGTCCTTTTTGGGCCTCTCCTCTTTTTTAGACTTAATCAGAGTTGGCAGGCCGCTATTTGGAAGCCTAAGCACTGAGGGAAGCATTCATCAATTTGTCTAAAGCAAAATCTGGCTACGACACTGAGTGGGTTGGGATTTCCTTACGGCTCATGATTCTGCTAAGGGTGGTCTCTACATAATGTAACTTACCATTACGTAACTTCCGAACCGTTCCATAAGAATTTATTAGGTTAAATTAAAATCAGAACAATCCGAAATTAAATTAGCTGCACTTCAATCACCACAGGTCAAGCTTACCGTCCGTGCATGAACAGTATGTTTACAAAATAGCTCAATTCTCATTTCAATGAAACAGTCGTTGATTCAAAATAAACAATAATATTGCTGTCTAACACTTTCATCTCTGATACAACAGTTAGATGACCAAAAGATCAAACTTGATAGGCTAGTATTTATATGCAAAATATGTAGTGTTATGTGTCTAACGGCAAATATTGATATTGTGCCTGTTTTTTGTGGAAAAGTTGTTGACTATTTCGAGTGGCAAATTTGAAGGGAATTGCGATTTTTGACGTAAAAATGGGTTCAAATCTGACTTTGCGATGTCATCAGGACAACACAACGTAGTCCTTGTGAGCCCATTCTGTGTAGACAAAGATACGATGTATCTAGATTATGGCAGGTTAATGACTAGTTCTAACGTATTTTTATCCTCTCAGTCGTCTTGCTACTCGAATATTAGGTTGATATTAAGCTAATCTAGAGTTCCCTTAATCTTCTTCAGAGTATTTAGTCTACGTATGATGATTATAGTATAGTCACTATACCCAAATTGTGGAACACTTAATTAAGCCATGGAAGAAAAAAGTTCCATCCCAACTGTCAAAATATTTATTTCACCACATTACAAACAAAGTTCTTAAGTAATAAGTAACAGACACGTATCATCATACATTTTAATTATCAATAGTACAGCACATATTACGCCGCAGTCCATGGACTTCATCAACATCATTAAATGTGAACCTCTTTCTGCTTTAATAACTTTTACGTTCAATTTAATAATTTTTTTTTTCTTTATTTCTGTGTCATCTAGACTATAGGCCAGTGACATTGCATGCTTATCAGAGAGCAAGCAACAAAGGAAAGATTGGATGAAGGTAGGCACGCTATTGACATTTAAGATCACATAGAACAAAAGGAAATAATAATAATAATGACCCAGAATTACTATCGTACATCAATATATAGCAATATGAAATCAATACAAAACAATCGCATTGTTCCGATTTCATTCTTCCTATATTAAACTGCATCAATGTGTTGGTATTAAGTGCCTGAAATTGAGGTCTCATCAAAATTTATGTTTGAGACTGTAAAACAATAATAAAAAGAGAATGTAATTTGACATTTTTTTTAGAAGTATGTGAGAGTCAATAGAGGAAAGAGAATTGAAACTTCTTTTTAACTGTCTGCCTCACTAATGAGTCATTAGCATTGAGCGTTGTCTGATATAATCCAAAACAATGTGAACAGTATTTACATTCTTATCTATAATTTTTTTTAGTATGACTAAATACATACAGACTAGATGCGTAATAGTGATGAGACACATTTTGTAATGTTGATAGTTTCTATGAATAAGTTTGCAAACTTCACATTGTCTGCTGTAATCTGTTGGTATTAGTCAGAGATGGTCCTTGAAGATATGAATTAGGCTGATGACGTAAACTATTCGAATTTGGGTCATTTCATGGGTTATGAAATAAATTTTGTAATGTCAAGGACAATTAAAATTTTAAGTAAGTCTTGAAGTCGACTCGAATATTGTACACAAAAGTCGATTTGACTTGACTTGAGACTCGACTCGATTCGACTTGAGACTCGACTCGACTTGAGACTCGACTCGACTTGAGACTCGACTCGACTTGAGACTCGACTCTACTCGACTTAAGATTTGATTCAACTTGACTCAACTCAACTCAGCTCGGCTCGACTTGAATCGACCACGTTTAGCTCAGCTCGTCTCGACTCAACTCAGCTCGGCTCAGATCAACTTTGCTTATCTCGAGTCGATTTGAATTAACCCATCTTGACTCGACAATTTTTTAAAATTGTATGACAAGCAAATGTGGCAAATTTCACCTTTGCATCTAGTCGTCAACACGACTGCATTGCAGCACCCTTTCGTCTACATTCTGCTACTTAAGATATGATTCACAAAAAGACTTTTGATGCCCTCCATAAACTCCAAAAATTTCCAATTTATTTTCATCAAAAAACATTTCAATAATAAAATTCAGATCAATTGATTTCTGACATTCAATTTAAACATTCATTTTAATCGGAAGTAAACTACTGCCCTATTTTCATCACTTTTATAAATAAAATGGAAAAATGAGTTCATTCAAATAGTTTTAATATATGCGCCTTAAGTCAAAATCGACACCCACAACGACTAATTAAATTTTAGTAATAATCATCATTGTATATCCGTAAATCTCAAGCTACTAATGACCTAGACTCGAGGCCAAAGGACTTTACAAATGCAAAATGTACACAAGGAAGCGGAGAAATGATGATTATAAAAATGTAAAATATGTGGGAAGTGAAAATAGTACAATAATGAAACAGTAAAATATTATTAAAACAGCCAGTTGATGCCATTATTTATTGTGTATCATCACACAAAGCCTCTTCATACATTTTCATCAAAACAAACGAATGCGTTCGCTTTTGTGTGTGTCTTTCCATTTACGAATGTAGAAAAAAAATTGTCAATGCGAGGATAAAGAAGTGATCAAACAAAGGCAGACTGATGGTTGAATATGAGATTTATTAAAAGGCTGTAACCGACTGTAAAAAGTGCTAATTAAAAAAAATTAAAATTGTGTTTGCATGGATACTGTCAATTATTTAGCAATACTAAATGTCGGCTGTTAATAAAATATATAAGATGTGTGAGATGTTACATTACACACTGTGGAATATCATTTTGACGGGGCTTTTGATGTGCTGATAATTAAGAAGAAACGTGTAAATTTGTTCTATTTTCTGATGAAATATGGTGTTAAATTGAGGATTCATTTAAGTTTCTTAAATTGAGATTAACTATAGGAATGATGGGTAACTTGTGTGCCGCGGCATGCTTTGAATACTCTTTGAACAGTATAACGTGTAAGGGGTCAATCGAGCCTTATCAGGTTTGCCGCAGAAAATCACATGTTCCCCACCACTAAACAAGAGGGACTGTGCATATCCTGACGTCTTGGAGGTCTTAAAGCTACATGACGCAGAACAATGACGAATGTCAGCTGAACTTGCAAACAGAGAATTACTAAGAAAAAGGTGATAGGACAAGCAACAGAGTCAGATTGAAAACATTTTTGTAACCTAAGTTCCACATAGAACCATTTATTCAGTAAGTAAGTATGATTAATTTGGTATTAAAAGCAACAATTCATCCATAGACAGCAATTTTTACATTTATCTATGCATGTCTAGGCAAAGAAATCTGGCCAAGCAAAGCCACTGTCAAGGTTAAGGCATCACCTAGACCTTGACAATGTTTAGGCAAGGAAATACCTAGTGCCTTGGATTCAATAATATTTTTAAAAGTTTAAGTCATTTAACTCAAAGAAGAACGAAGAAAACCTGGATTGAATTGGTTGAGAAGGACACTAGAGTCCTTAATATCCCGAACTGGCAGAAGATTTCGAAGGATAGAGCTTGTTTTTAAACATTCCCCATGCGCTGCAATGGGCCCTCGTGCACTTCAGTCAAGGAAATAAGTTAGTAAGTCATTTATAGTTCCTTTTCTTGATAACAAGCTGCACATTAGCTTTGTTTATCACGTTATATTTTGAAAATAATTAACTACCCTACTTACAAAGTAATTAATTAGCGACCTATTAACTTATTTTCAGGCTTATTTTGTTTACCCAAATTTAGTAACTTTCATGACTGTCATTTTGAAAATGTAATCAAAAAGTAGTAAAAATGGTCAACCTACTTTAGAAAATCTACACTTCCCCCATGCATTTTAATCCTGTTGAAATAAATTAATTCCAAACTTTCTTAATCCATTTTTATACTTTTTGCATCTAATTTGGATTTTAAAGCAAATCCGATTTGGCATAAATTTAAAAAGCAAAAATATTGAAATTTGATTCAAATCAACAAGAATGATTAAATTGAGTTCCATTACTGTTTATTGCATAAACAAATCAAATAGTACTAAACAATAAAGTTTCATTTATACATTCAATATGCAAATCGAGTGCTAAGTAAAGATGCATCAAACTAATAAATTATTTAGCATATACACAATTGCAAAAGATCTCGTTGACTTTGCTTTATTTGTTATGGTAAACGAGAAAATCTGAACAAAAGAAAAAAAGAGATTTGAAATTATTTTAAATAAATTTTTTTAAGCAAATGTATTTCGATGTTTACATGCTGTATGTGTCAAATGAACAGTCATTTGAAGGAGATGAAGTGGATGCTTGAAAATTATTGATCATTTTTGTGTTGAATTTTCCTTTTATTTAGCTAAAATTATTGAGAAAGATTTTTTGAGTTTATAATATGTAAGGGAACGTTTTGAACTTACGAAATGCTTAATATAGAGTTTTAAAACTCAATTACCCCACCGCAATTATTAAACCTAATATCAGAGCTCGAAGTCGACTTGAATTTTACATTGTCGAGTTTCGAAGATTTCGAAGTATAGTGCTGTCTTTAGACATTCCTTACGCGCGGCAATAGACCCTCGAGTGCCCCAGCAAAGGAAGGAAGTAAGTAAGTATTAATTCGTGTCGACCTGAGTTTCTTTACAAAATCTGAGTCAATTTCGAGCTCTACTTAAAAAACCCTCAAGCTATTCAGATGGTTGAGATCCAAAGCTGCACTAGAACGACTCGTGGCTGGGATCAAAACCACTCATTTTATGACATTACTGCTTGTAGCCTACAAAGAAAGACTAAGTTATATGGTTCGCCAAAAGTAGATACATAGGCTTGCAAAGATGCAAAAACTGCAAGCCTGCGCATCTGTATGCACATCCAGAACAATAGAAACTGCAGGCCTGAGTATCTTGAGATCCTACTGAATTATAGGTAGCAAAGTACTAAGCGATGCCTCCACCGAGTCACATCAACTCACAAATCTTTATTGCACAGATTGGAATTCAGAGTATTCTAAATTTATGTATGTCAATTTACGCTGACATCATCAATTGATATGCTTAATGTCTATTTCGAAAGATTTATTTCTGAATTCAGAATTTGAATAAATTTTATATTTTTGAATATTTTTCATCGGAATTGTTAATTAAATATTTGATGACTAGTCTGCAATATTGAATGAAAATATCAAAATTCTTGGAATTCATTTAGAAAAATTCTGAAAAAGAAATCTTTTAAATTTCACAATTTAGTTTGATTATTCTGAGAATGCTAACTAATGCTATGAAGAGTTAAGCTTAGGCTTTAATTTTACTTAATAATAACTTTGTGAAATTTTGATCATAAAAATGAGAAATTTATTCTGTTAAGTATTGAACCACAGCCAATACAACGATAAGAGCTGCACAATGAGCAATAGAAAGGAGAAGGCTTAAGTATACTTTGTGCCACACTGTCTGACAATCCTTTGTAACTCAGTAGATAAGAGCACTTGATATGTAATCTTGAGGGCATGGGTTCAAATAGTATTCGGGCTATATTATGAGGAACTGAGATTTATTCTAAAGAACCTTAGAAAGTAGCAAGGTTCCGAACAAAAAATCAAATTTGCTGATCAAGTCCCCAATCTAAACAAATCCGTCTCTTCATTTAGTTAATAAACAAAACATTCGAATGCATTAAATTTTAAAGCTTTTAAATCGCAATTCCATGACTTTCATATAAAATGTCAATAAGCGCGACTTTTTACGTTTATTCAATTTTAAAACATTAAATATTTAGAAAACCTCAAAAAAAATATCTGAATTTCTGCTTTCTATTCCATGCATTAACGAATGTGTGCCAATAAAATCACTAAAAAATATAGTCGTATAAAAATACAGAAATTACCGTTTTCTTTAGTTCTAAAGATCGTCGTGGCTTAATATTCAAGATTGGCATTCCATTGACTGAAATAACCTTGAAAATTTCATCAAATTTCTGAATTTCAGCAATAAAATTATTATCAGGAAATAAATTCAAAATTTAATCATTTTGCCAGCATATCCTCTAAAGTATTTCGCCATAAAATGTAATCATCAGATTCCTAATAGATTTAACGACTATTCTATACGCAACAAAATTGTAAATTTTAAGGTGATCCACATGCCGATTTAGGATTCATTTCATTGATATTAAAGATATTGTCATGTATTTCAAGGATTTAATAATTTATTGCTTTTCTTCTTTTTACGGCGGATGTGGGTGACTATAAAAAATTACAAAAGTCCTCGTGTTATTGATCGAGGGACTTAAGCGCATTTTGTCCCAGCAATCAGTAATTGATTAACAAGTCACTTCCAGACCTAAAACACAAGATCCAGTAAGATCCAGGTCAATTCCAGACCTAAAAACCAAAATCCAGTAAAGTCCAGGTCACTTCCAGATCTTAAAAACAAGATCCATATAAAACTTCCAAAATTTAAGAACATCATCATTTAACGGATTTTCATAATTCAAACCTCATAACGATCAAAAAAATTCAAACATTGTTTAGTAAACACTGTAAAAACATCGGTAAACATTGAAAAACACTGTAAAACAATGAAAAAACGTGTTGTTGTTTTTGTTGTTGTTGTAAATGAAAATGAAAAACTGTTAATTATAGTATTTATGCGTTGATTTGAAACTTCTAAATGACCGATAACCCAATAACTCGATAGAACTAAGCTATTAAACCAAACTAGAGCTCTCTACGTTGTCTAATTTTCGAGATCTCGCGTTCCAGCCGAACAGCCGAACGAACGAACAAAGTGCATTATTAATCTACCTTTTTGAAAACAAGTTTCAAAAATGCGCTAAAAATTATATTGGATTATTATTATGTTAATCTTAGTCAATCTTGACCCATTTTGCAATATGTGATGATTCTTTGCCATATATGACATTTGAGACGTTTACTGTCAATTTTCTTGAGGATTATTGTAAGATTTTATAAGTAACCAGGAACGTAACTAGACAAAGAGTCTATTGTCTGGATTCTTGAGGGATATTTTTGTAATTTTTTGGTATCAAATGCCCCAATTTGAAGGAATACATAGGTAGAATAAAGATTAGGGCCCGTCAGAGTCAAAGAGACTCTGCGATCTACAGCAGCAAAAAGCGGCAATGGTCAAGTGGTTAGAGCATCGCACTACCGTTCTAATGACCCGGACTCAAACCCAGCGAAAATCTCGATGGACTTGGATGCTTTTTCGCTGTTCTAGTCACACTCGGTTTGTGTATTCGTGACACACAAATTGTGGTCAGGTACATTGTATTGGTATATCCTGGGCCATGTATCTGTGCGTGACCAATTACTAAGTGTACACTGTATCAAAGTAAGGTGTGTCAAGGTTTGTGTCATTTGGAGTATTGGTGAGCAACCTTCGATTTTTTGCGGCATACATTGGTGATAAGTCTTGATCGAAACAGCACATGAAATCTTCTTGTATCCAGTCAAGCACGTCACATCGAGGCTTAATAGACGTCAAGAAAACCAATCGATGTCCCCGTACCAACTCCATACATATGTGGATATGGATATGGAGATGTGGATATATGGATATATGGATGTCAATGATATCACTTTATAAGTAGTGTTACTAAGTCAGACGTTCTACCGTTGGATATTCATTGACAATTCTAAAGTTAAATAAATGAAAATTTATTCATTTATCCTCTCGTCCCGTCCATCCACTCATAGATTTCTAGGACAGCTGAACTCATCTCCATGTATGTATAATCCAGTATAATCAATTCAAAAGAAATAATAAAAAAATTTGTCCCATAAAAAAATGTATTTATGTATAAAGGAAATCGCGTATGGAACAAGAATCTCCAAGCAGAATATTTTACGCATTCATTCAGCTTTTTTAATTTACAAATAAATTTTTTTTGATAAGAAAAAAACTTGAAACTTGAAAAAGAAGTTCAATACGACTGTTCAATGACTCGTCGTGAACTTTTTGCTAACCCACATATATGCAAAAAGTATGAATTTATATTCTGGTATCAATGAACTAAGGAACAACTTCTATTAAAAAAAATCCGCAGACATTTAAAGGCACAGACGTGTTTTTGACTCATTATCGATAAGACGATGTTCTCTTTTTTTTCGCGTACATATCTCAATGGTGGCGACAACAATAATAATAATAATCCCATTTATTGCCTTTACTTTATAATCTCATTGTTTGCCTGTGTTAGTCCGAGAGAGAATCTTCATCTTTTTTATTTCGAAAAAAAAAAGCATTGACCTCCAGAAATAATATGCCGATGATGTTGATTCTCATTTATTAGCCCACAGACGTTGTGATAAAAATTCTCATAAGTGAAATTCTTTTCTGCGACGCAAAAGAGAACTGCAGAAGTGTAAATATTACTCTTTTTGGATGTAGAAAAAAGAAAACGGAATTTATCGGCGATTAGCATTTTGTTTATGGAAATGAGATGAGAATGAGAAGAGGCTCGAATGGCGGGAAAATAAAAAATTATTGAAATTCCTACGTATGTGTGGCTTTTACGTAGTTTTTGTGTTTCGTGTTTTTTTGGGATTTGAAATTATTCTGAAAATTTCCGGTTTTTTTATTTTTTGTTTTTGAGGAAAAATATTGAAATGACCTCAGACAAAAAGTTTTGTTGATGCTGTTTGGGGAATTTATGTGTTCTAAAAAAAGTATTAAGTTTATAATTCTTTGGTTAGATTAGATTAAGGAGTACTTGTGGTATTACTTGCATTATCACTATAATAATGTTCCTATGTGGAGCTTAAATTAGAACGAATGACAAATTTCACCAGATTGAACCTAAATGATAATTGCTACTGATTCAATTTCAAAGTTTACTTTCCAGCGACACATGTGTATGCGACCGAGGAAGTATTCAAGTAGGGACGGGGATGGGAGATGGGAGATCAGAAAGATTTTTGAAAAAGGCTCAAAAAATTTTGATTTAAAATTTTTTCAGGATTTTAAAGAAAAAAGGATAATGAAATATATTTTAAGCTAAGCATTGTGAATCTATGCAAGCCCCTGTGCGCTTCTCTTTGATTACGCTTCTGGGGAAGGGAGTAGGTTGTAGTTGGGGGGTCAATCTGTTTTGAAAAAGTTCTATTTTCCAGGATTTTTTTAGGAAATAATCACGAAACTACCAACCCTTCTAAAATGTTTAAAATCCATCTATTAATCCCACACACACTCTTCCCTCGCCCCCTTTCCCCACCCACCTCTTCAAAAATTTCAGATTGCACGCCAGGACTCTGTTAAAGCTCTTTTATTAGCACCAAATGGAATGAGGTTCCGTGTAACATTCATATGACTGCCAGATAGAAACTACTTCCATTTGGAGATAACAAAAGAGCTTTGCATAAGTCTAAAAAGCTTCATGGTAGTGCGTTCTTCGTTTATGTCTCTCAGGGTTTAAAAATTCTTCAATCTTAACCACTAACGAGAGAGTCCTTTGAACCGAGCATAGTCTCAGCCATTCTCAGCCATTCAATCCAAAATTTGTGTCACTCTCAAGCCATTTACTATTCGTCATAGTAATAAATTTACTACAAAAAGTAACGAAAAATTTCACAATATTCATGAAATTTACAACAATTTTATTTAAATCTCTTAAAGCCACACAAAAAATTTGCCTCTTTCAAGCTAATTTATGTTTATTAATTTCAGGAAAACGAAAGTATTTAAAGACCAGAAAATTTTCTTTTTGCCATTGTTGTTTTTGTGCATTTTTTGCAGCTACTACACATTCGCATACATTTTCGTCTATCTCACTCACACAGTAATAAGAAGCCATTGAACTTGAAATTTTGTTTTTTTTTCCTCACGAAATTGTGTGCATCTGGTTGATTCATTTTTTGACATTGAAATATGACTTGAGTGAGCACAACAAAATTAACACGATTATTGTGTGCAGTCATTTGAGAATCTACAAAATGCACAGAATATGATTTGATAATTATCGACTATAAAATTTGAGATTTACTTAATTGTATCAATTTAACCATTAGCACTTACTTCCGCGTCATTTGAATAATAAAGCTTGCTTTTTAGAGTGACAATTTTGAGTAAATGGTGTTAATTAGAGATGAAATACATTAACGCGAATTAAATACAGTTAGATATGAATATTTAATTTTACTTTGTTGCCACGCTTAGACGTCGGTGTGGATTAATTTATAACAGTGATATGGCATCAGTGGTCAAATTGTAGAGCGTTGGCTTTACGGTCTAAAGGTCCTGGGTTCAATCCCAAGTAATGTCCGATTTTGTAAGCTCTTTTCCCATTTCATCGTTCTAGTCAGAGTTGCAAAACAGGCAACTGTGACAGACAAAAACCGTCCAAATTCTTGATAATTTTATATGGTTGTGTAAGAAAAACTTTACAAATTATCAAGAATTTGTACGGTTTTTGTCTCAAAACGGGTTTTTGATCAAAACAGGCACCTGTTTTACAACTCTGACTCTAGTTAAGAAGCTTGGTTCGTGTGTAGAATGCAGTTTTGTGGGTATTTGGAACGTATTGTGTTTCTGGAGCTTTATTGCGGGGTTCTTCAGGTGCAACTATTGTAAGTGGTTCCAGATCCTTCTATTAATCGCAGTGTCCCAAGTTCATAAAGCTGATCCAGAATTAAGGATTTTTATTGACTTCTCTGACAGATTCCAGATGCAGTTTCTCATAATTTTTTATTAAAAGAAGCTAAATATCCCGAGTGGGAATCGAACCCACATCCTACAATTTACGGTCGCATGCTTCTATTACTGAGCTATTGAGGATTGCTTGACTATGACAAAGATACATTTTATGACTTAATGGCTATAGATTATACATTTTACTACTGCACTCCCAATGATACACAATTGAAAGCCCATTACAAGAATCCAATTCCAATAACTATATCAAGAAGCACAAATTTCACCCTGTCATTCCATAAAGTATCAATCCCACAACACAAGAATCCAAGTTAATGACCGCTGTTTATTAGAATGTGAAATACAGTTAAAAGCTGTAAAAAACTTATATGATATGACTATTTATAGGACGATATCTTTAAGAATTTCAAATTCCATTGATGCTTCATGTGAGACATTGTAACAGTAAATAAAGTCTTGATGTTGATTTTTCAAGAATAAATGAACTAATTTGGAAATTTAATCAAGTTATTTATTCTAGAATCACAAAAGTTTAAGACTACAATAAAACACATACAGCAAGCATCTCTAAGTCCAAAACTGGATTTAAATTTATTTCAAATAAAGAATCACGTAGCTCGAAAAAAAAGTCAACAAACTGTTAATAAGGAATTTTATTTGCTAATCGAATTCAAGAATTCCAAAAATAAATTTTGAGATTGGCGATGTTAAATAGCACATTGCAATTAAGATGATGGCTTTTATGACTGCAAAATAAATTAAAAATTCATTTAAATCAATTAACGGATTAGATTATTTTTTTAAAAATAGAACAAAATGTTAGACTTTATAGAATCTGTATTATGGTGCTATAGGACTCAATTTCGATGTGATAAATCTGACATTTCATCAGATATTCTCAGATAACCTCATATATATCAATTAACTTTTGAATATAAGTGAGTAGAAGTGTCTAGGTGGACAGATTGTTAAGTAATTCAGTACTTAAATATTGCAACACCGACATTGTGATCATGGGTCCTAAACTCGGTATGGAGAGCTTTTCACATGTCCTTTTTCGAATCATATGCTCTAAAATCGCGGCTCGCAGCCTTAATTTGTAGAGTTACAGGCAGTAATGTCATCAAATGAGTGGTTCTGAATCTTAATACAACATCTTTGCTTTTTGGACATTGTCAAGTTTATCAAGGACAAAGACATTCAGTAGAGACTTTGGGATGGTACAATAGATCGTGTTGCTATAAGCTTACACTAAATTATGTTCTATTTCGTCAAGTGTACGTCTGCTGATTACAGTGACCTGGCCCACTCACACTTATTATTTATTCATTAACAATAAAACGCACTAGTACAGTTCTGGATCACATTGATCTGAATAGATTAAGGTTTTTCTAAATGACATTTAACTCCTAAATTATGAGTCTAGCTTCTCATCCTTGAATATTAAAAGCATTCTACTTCAATCAATAAATTCTAACTCAAACTAGCAAAAAATAGAAGTTTGGACAGTAAATTGCATTTTATTCTACAATGTGTGTGCCAAGTTTTTTAAAAAAATAATTAATAAGTTAAATAGGCATCAAGTTAAGCTTGTTTCTGCATAAAAAAAACAAACAAAATTCATTTAAATGCATTAATTTGTAGATTAAGTAAGGAGATAAGATTTAAACTGGTCTTAGTCATGTGAGACTTTATCATTAATTATAATCTAATAAATTTAATTTTATTATCTAAAATTACTGGATATAAATCAGGGAAGGAGTTTTTATGCATTAGAATAAATTTAGATACTGAAAATATATATTCTTCAGCTATGTTCTAAAAACGACAATAAATCACAAAATTAAGTAACTAAGTATGATCATTGGGGTGCATTAGGAAATTACGTAGTACTTAGTCCTAACAAGGAATGAGAATTCTCACCAAAATGACCGAGCTCATGAGTATGCGGAAGTTCTTGTCTGTTAGATTATGGAAACATGGTTCTTGTCTTTTAGAGTAGGGAGGTAAGGGGTTTTTAAGTTTGTATTTAATCTATTTTTAACGTTACGTAATTTTCAAACGTTCACTACTCGAGCTGCTTCAATGTGATCAAGGCAAAATTACGTCTTATCATTAGGGCTCATCCAAAACTGCAAAACTGCAGCCTCGGACGAATTATTAGGTACATCCAAAAACTGAAGGCCTGCGCATATTAAATTAAAGAAATGCATGCCAGCGTTTCTTCACCAAACGTGACTTGCCCGTTAATACGAGAAAATAAAGATTCTCTAGCCAGCAATGCGTGCTCTGCTTACTGATTGATTGCTCATTTATGCTCAATAAAATGTGTCTTAATTCTGAAGGATTTTCATAGTTTTATTTTATCAAGTAGAAAAATTCATTACCGCAACATAAAGGAACTGGCAATGAGCACAACCTAAGACAATGGAAACTAGTGTATCGGGTAGAAACCCAATGCGGATATATTCACACCGTCCAATAAAAAGTCTCGCGGGTAGGCCAAGCTTCGCTTGGCAAATGTTTGAGGGAGTAGGCTCCAGCGGGTAAGCCAAGCTTTGCTTGGCTAATGTTTGAGGAATCAGGCTCCAGCGGGTAGGCCAAGCTTCGCTTGGCAAATGTTTGAGGGATCAGGCTCCAGCGGGTTGGCCAAGCTTCGCTTGGCAAATGTTTGAGGGATCAGGCTCCAGCGGGTAGGCCAAGCTTCGCTTGGCAAATGTTTGAGGAATCAAGCTCCAGCGGGTAGGCCAAGCTTCGCTTGGCAAATGTTTGAGGGATCAGGCTAGGTTGGCCAAGCTTCGCTTGGCAAATGTTTGAGGGATCAGGCTCCAGGGTAAGCCAAGCTTTGCTTGGCTAATGTTTGAGGAATCAAGCTCCAGCGGGTAGGCCAAGCTTCGCTTGGCAAATGTTTGAGGGATCAGGCTCCAGTGGGTTGGTGCTTCGCTTGGCAAATGTTTGAGGGATCAGGCTCCAGCGGGTAGGCCAAGCTTCGCTTGGCAAATGTTTGAGGGATCAGGCTCCAGCGGGTAGGCCAAGCTTCGCTTGGCAAATGTTTGAGGGATCAGGCTCCAGCGAATAGGCCAAGCTTCGCTTGGCAAATGTTTGAGGGATCAAGCTCCAGCGGGTAGGCCAAGCTTCGCTTGGCAAATGTTTGAGGGATCAGGCTCCAGCGGATAGGCCAAGCTTCGCTTGGCAAATGTTTGAGGGATCAAGCTCCAGCGGGTAGGCCAAGCTTCGCTTGACACATGTTTGAAGGATCAAGCTCCAGCGGGGCCAAGCTTCGCTTGGCAAATGTTTGAGGGATCAAGCTCCAGCGGATAGGCCAAGCTTCGCTTGGCAAATGTTTGAGGGATCAAGCTCCAGCGGGTAGGCCAAGCTTCGCTTGGCAAATGTTTGAGGGATCAGGCTCCAGCGGGTAGGCCAAGCTTCGCTTGGCAAATGTTTGAGGAATCAGACTCCAGCGGGTAGGCCAAGCTTCGCTTGGCGAATGTTTGAGGGATCAGGCTCCAGCGGGTAGGCCAAGCTTCGCTTGGCAAATGTTTGAGGGATCAGGCTCCAGCGGATAGGCCAAGCTTCGCTTGGCAAATGTTTGAGGAATCAGACTCCAGCGGGTAGGCCAAGCTTCGCTTGGCAAATGTTTGAGGAATCAGGCTCCAGCGGGTAGGCCACTTCGCTTGGCAAATGTTTGAGGGATCAGGCTCCAGCGGATAGGAAGCTTCGCTTGGCAAATGTTTGAGGGATCAGGCTCCAGCGGGTAGGCCAAGCTTCGCTTGGCAAATGTTTGAGGGATCAGGCTCCAGCGGGTTGGCCAAGCTTCGCTTGGCAAATGTTTGAGGGATCAGGCTCCAGCGGGTAGGCCAAGCTTCGCTTGGCAAATGTTTGAGGGATCAGGCTCCAGCGGGTAGGCCAAGCTTCGCTTGGCAAATGTTTGAGGGATCAGGCTCCAGCGAGTAGGCCAAGCTTCGCTTGGCAAATGTTTGAGGGATCAAGCATCAGCGGGTAGGCCAAGCTTCGCTTGGCAAATGTTTGAGGGATCAGGCTCCAGCGGGTAGGCCAAGCTTCGCTTGGCAAATGTTTGAGGGATCAAGCTCCAGCGGGTAGGCCAAGCTTCGCTTGGCACATGTTTGAAGGATCAAGCTCCAGCGGGTAGGCCAAGCTTCGCTTGGCAAATGTTTGAGGGATCAGGCTCCAGCGGATAGGCCAAGCTTCGCTTGGCAAATGTTTGAGGAATCAGACTCCAGCGGGTAGGCCAAGCTTCGCTTGGCAAATGTTTGAGGGATCAGGCTCCAGCGGATAGGCCAAGCTTCGCTTGGCAAATGTTTGAGGGATCAAGCTCCAGCGGGTAGGCCAAGCTTCGCTTGGCAAATGTTTGAGGGATCAAGCTCCAGCGGGTTGGCCAAGCTTCGCTTGGCAAATGTTTGAGGGATCAAGCTCCAGCGGATAAGCCAAGCTTCGCTTGGCACATGTTTGGTAATTTTCATACAATGTTCAATGTTTCAAAAATCGTAATAAACATTGATTTTGAAATTTTGTATGAAAACGAAAGTTTTTTGCTTTTTTAGAAGCAACGGCTGTTCCTGCCATGCACAAAATCTAATCAGCTCTTCTATAGAGCAGCACGGATCGATTGCAAAAAACTAGAAGTCTCTACGATGTCTCGTTATTGAGATTTCTTGCTGATTAACTTGTTTGTTTGTTTGTTTGTTTGCTTGTTTGCTTGCTTACAGAAAGCGAATTTTTCGATTTTCTCAGCAATGCCTCTACCAATTTCAAATCTGTTTTTTGATTATGGTGAGGAATTCCAGGCACAAACTTTTTGCGATATAACAAACCTTGCCGTTGTGCTTAGTTTTGCTGAAAAATCCAAAAAACTGAATTTTCAATCTGAACAAATTCAATACATTCACACGTGAAAACGGTGTGAATATAAAAAATAGTACTTGATAAATGAGGCATTACAATACTTATTTCCTCATAAAGGTGATATCATCATTTATTGCATATGGATGGAATTAAAACATCGCCATTTGTTGCTGATTAATCCAATGCGAAGAGGAAATAAACAAGAAAATTTTCATTATATTTAAAGGAAACAGAATTAATAAAGTTATTTATAGGAGCATCTGTAGATTAAAAATTCCTTTGTGTTTTTATTGCTGCGATCAGGTAATTCAATTTATTGATTTAATTTTATAATTGTTTGGTGTTAATGGTTAGTTGATTTATTGGCAAGTATTGTTTTAGGTTCAATGGATAAAGTAGTGTTGTCCAAAATGTTTGTAACCCGGTACTTCTTGGTGGTAAGCTACGATCGAAACCGAACACGGCATGTGATTCATGTCATTTCCAAAATATTTCGGCTGTAAAGTAGTTGGCCGTGGTATACTTGCAAAACACTGGTTTAAGTCAATACTTTTCCTCATTTCATTACAAACCCTTTCAAATCCTACTCTGGGGCCTATTTCTCCAGTAATGGTATGATACTCCGAGCAACTCAAATCCAGTTAGGCTCCGCTAAAGCTCTATTATTAACATCAAATGAAACTGGACTAGATTTGGATCCCAAATGGTAGTCATACGGATGCTTCTTTATTTGTGTATCTCGGGTACCGTACAGGTGCATCACTTTACCATAAAATCGATTAATCAATCTCAGATCACTGACCATCATGCTTAGAAAGTTCCATAAATAACCAATGACCCTAAAATTCATCCAAAAGTAGCATCAATTTACTTAATTGACCAAAATCACAAATTTTTCACACCATAAATTAAAAGAGAATCTCATCAAATGTCAATGACTAAGCTCTCAATTTCCATATTAAGTCTCGTAAAATATTGTCTATGGATCAATCAACCTCATGATCGAATTACCCATAAATAATAAAAAAAAAAAAGCTTGATCAATTTCATCGTATCATCACGTTTTAAGTGTTGAGTCAATTAACGGACGTAACAACGATTAAGTTTCATCAGAAAATCCTCATTGTGACTCATATTATAAAAGGAAATAAAACTTTAAAAAACATCATGATCGTTACTACATCTCGATGTCATGAAAACAGTTCTTTGCATCATAATAAAACTGACGTCAAGTTCAAAATGTTTTGTCATGAAAATTTCGCCACCTTTTAGTGCAACAAAATACTATTTTGTAGTTTCGATTATGATATGCCGGCAAATTGCGCGATATTAAGTCATGAAAATTAGTTAAATGAAAGTCGCGACATTTCAAGTGCAAAAACTTGAAACTAAGACGAATTCTTATCATTAACTTATTGCGATTGACTTTTTTAAATATTAATTGCGATTTACTGTAAATGTCAATGAGTTCGAATTTGAAGGTTAAGGTGATTTTTAGGAAGGAACGACTAATTATATTGATGCTATATTCTTAAAAATAAATACAAATTGCCTTCAGACTGACCAACAAACATCTCAACTGTCCCCCAACAGCACATCCAATTATACAACATCAGGTGCAACTTACAACAATTTAAAGAACGCGTATTACAACCTGCGCATTATATGCGAGAAAAAGCTTGCATATGTCAACAACCAGAAATACTTCTTTTGCAACTACCGTCTCATAATTAATGAGCTTCATTGCTTCCATAATTTAAATAATTACACGAATGACATGTTTCATGGTCATGATCTAATTTTCACCCGTTGCCAGTATCACGTCTGAGTTTATTTTGTTGAAAAAATTCATTTATGTAATTTATAGTTCTAGTTTGATAAGATTTTGCATGGTGTGGTTTTGTGTTATCATTATATCCATATTGTTATACGGTTAATTGTTTGTTTTATAAATAGCATTAGATAAGCGTATATTTTTATAGCTTTATGAGCAATTTTTTACCTTCAGAGAAAAGTAATTAATTAGGTTTAATAAACTTTTTGGAAATATCTTTATGAATTATGGATATTTTGACAATTTTAATAAATTTTGCGCTACTTAATGCACAACGAAGAAGTCATTGAGTCCACCGTGGCTTGAGAAAAGGCCGTGGGTTTCACATGGCAGAGGCGTTTTCATGAGCAGAAGGATGCTCTTCAATATGACAATTTTTTCATGAAAATACCCAAATTTACTTACCTTCCTTCTTCGCTGGCCATACTGATCAACTGTGATGCACTCCACCTCACTTAGTTGGCTTCTGAATCTGGTTCTTTGTCTGGCTACACTTTCCAAAATTACGAAATGCTACACTGTTACAATAGCCTTTTTCCAAATTTGTTGACTATCTTCGTGCTCTTAATTACCCAAAACCGTCACCTGCATTTTTGCGATCCACATAAAAAATTACCACCCCTTGTCCTACTACATTCTCAAAGAATTGGGTGTCCCATGTCTCAAGATGTCTTATTACTCGTAAGGTACACAACGAAAAAAATGTCAGAAAGTAGTGTCCTTAGGTTGGTTTGACTATGCATTCTACTCAAATTCGACAAAACAATTCGGCTTTACGCTAGAGCTAACCTTGAGACTCTGGCCAGAAGACACCGACTTCTTCACACTGTCTACAATTCAGGTTAGTCTTGGACTAGTCCAAAAATGACCTCCAAGTACCCTCTTAATGATATAATGACACCCAAATTACTTGCAATAAAATAAAATTCACACAAGCCTATTAATAATTTCATCAAATTCATGTCTAGGCCATTATAAGTCTAACTATTGCAATTTTTTAAACAATTTATTGCCATTTTAGCTGAGGACTTTATTGACAAAATATTTTTTCACAAAATTTTACAAGTCATGAGCAAGTATTTAAATATTTCTTATCATTCTACGTTGTATTCAGCTAGTCTTGAATAATAATGAGTTTCTATTACGTCTTTGGAATTCTTCCCGATAAAAAAGCTCATTTGAATGGAGTGAAATTTCAATAGATATAGTAAATTGCAGTTTTAATTACATTTTATCACATAACAAGTGCAATGCGCAGTTCTGGATGGAATGTAAAACTTCTCTTGTTAATGATGAGCACTCAATGAATATCTTGTTGACAATTGTACTGAAAAATATGTTTTTCAGATGTTTGCTTCCACATTTTGGTTTCGTTCCGATGGGAAATTCCAACTTCTGTTTTATATATTCTCAAAAATTTTGTGTTATTCATTGGTGCTGGGATAAACACACGGGAATAATTATTATTGTGATATACGTGTTCTGTAGAAACATTTGGAAGCATTTAAAATGTCATCTAGGTATTTCAGAAAAATTGTCTAGATTTATTGATTTAAAAATAAGCAAATTTAGCAAATTTTAGATGTTTTGATCTTTAGAGGTTTCAAGGCAATTGGCCCTCGTACGCCCCAGCCAAGGAAGTAAGCAAGTAAGTATCTTTAGACTTAGGGCTTCCTAAAATATGCAGTTTAACGAGTGAGTGACACCAGATATATCGCTAAAACTTAGATCTAGATACTACAGTGAAATTCCTGAGTAATAACTGATATCCGAACAATTCCTTTGATGCAAAGCTCGAAGTTGACTCTAAATTTGGAAGGAGTCGAATCGATTCAAGTCGAAATTTCCATCCATAATCCGAGTTGAATTCGAGCTCTGCATTGATGATATTATTGCTTACAAAACAAGGCTATAAGCCGCGATTCCAGTCCATATGATTCGTAAAAGGATTAAAGTTGTGTTTTTCATTGCGAGTTTCGAACTCATGATCGCTGAGTCGGTATGCAATGAATATATCCCGATGAGCGAATCTACTACACATCCGAGGCATTGTGACTAACTACGACAGATTTGTAATCTGATTAGATTCTAAAAACATTCAAAACAAGCTCAAAAACAACTGTCATCATTATTAAAGTATTACTTAATATCTAATACGATCTCTCAAAACACATAACATCACATAACCTTTAGAATCTGTGCAATTAAATACCATATTTATTTATTTATCATTTTATCAGAAAAACGATCAAATAATTGAATTTTTTTTCTATTTCCACAACTCATTTTGATTCCGCATACTTGAAATAGTTAACTTGACGATTTATCAAAGTCAAAATAATGAGAAGCACGCGAATCACTCTTTTTTTTCCTCATCAGATGAAAACACACAAAATAAATAATTTAGTACATGATGAACTCATAGATTATGTGATTGCTATACACATGTGCTCTATATAATATGACTTATTTTATATTTTCAATGTTACGATCATCTTTCCTGAAATAAATAATTTTTGTTCTATTTATTTATTCGGATACAACAACAAGTAACAAACATTTGCTCAGACACAGCCAAATTAGTAAATATGTGATGAAATAGAAGCGATGCCCGAGAGACACAAATGAAGTGGGTGTAGCTACGGAGCTTTTAGGGTTCCGCCAAAGCTCTATTATATCAAGAGATCAGCAAAAAGCTCCATTGCTGTGCCTTCTTCATTCATGTCGCTCGAGTACCAACACCAATCGGAAATCGCTTCTATTTGCCTGTCATATTGATGGCTAACGGATGTTGCTTCCCTTTACTGTCAAAAGAGCAATACCGAACCCCTAAAAGCTCCGTAACAGAGCTCCATCCATCTTTATTTGTGTCGCTCGGTATCGATTAACCGTTACTGCATTCAAATAAATAAAAATTATATAACACGAAAAATATTTGCAATTTAATTTTTACTCTCCTACTTAATGCAATTAAATGCGTAAATGGAATTAATGAATTTTAATGGACACGCATTAAGACTTTACATGCACAAATTGATTGAGATAATTTTTGTTCAGTACAAAATAATCGTCTTAAGAATTACATTTTAAAAGATGTGTTTGGAAATTGAGATTTTCTGGTCAAAAATTAAATTAGTGTGACTGACTATGTGGAATGTCGTGGGCATTGTACAATTCCTTATCATATCGAGAGTAATACATATTTCCAGTCTTTGCCTGCCAAAGGTCTTACTCTCACACTGGTCAATTCCCCTATATTTGAGCTCGATACCCAAGATTCTTGTTGAGATACCACACTAAACTACTGCAAGAGTACCAATATAGTGTGAGTCATAAAGAACAGGATCGAAGTCAAAAATTATTTAAGGATTAAAGGTTAGAAAAATAGTCAAAAATTGGGAAATGACATCAATCAATTGACTTTTAAAGCTGGCAGACTGAGTCGCGAGATCTAAGCAATTACACATCGAAGAGAGCTTGTTTTAGAAGCATTAGCTTCGTACAATCAGTTTAAAAGCATATCAATTGATTTCGTAGTTTAAATACATGACTAAATGCTTAAATTAATGATTTTTAAATTATATTCTGAAAAACCGAGAAATTTGTCTCCTCGGAAATTTGAAATTTTTTATATCGTTAATTTTCAAAAATAAATTGACCGTTATTTTTTTGAACAAGTTTATGTAATTTTAAGCGCATTTAGGCCTGTCAATTTGATGTAAAAAAATCATTTCAGCCACAATAACTCATACATTCCATCCACTAGACGCCCCTGTCATTATTCAACCGTAAAGCAATTTGTCAACTGCAATTTATCGCATCTTACTAATTGTGTAAATGTCACTAATTCCAATAAAAATCTGTGTCATACATATTCGTATCACGATGTCCATTTTTACAAGACTTTTTTAAAAATATCTTATTCATGTATGCATGTTTAATTTATTGTAAGATCAATGTAACAATTATCTCTCCCTCTACTCGTCTGCCATTGAAGATGCTAGCCTTACTAATGATTTATTACTCACATCATTATGCGAATAAGCAACAACAACAACACAGACGAAAAAGATGTCATTCACATTTTTAGTAATTACATTCAGCCACAATTGGAAATTTTGCGATTTATTTTTTCATGACCTGCCCAAATACAGCATACTTAACATGGAATTTGTATATTAACCAAGTTGTAAATATTTTTACACTACCATATGTAGTGGAATTGTCGTCGATAATGTTAAAAAGAGTAGTCGATTATGCAACTAAAGGCAATGATATGTGAATTTATTTCAATTTTTTTCATTTTAAATTAAATTTTTATGAATAATTTATATGCTAAATAATTGACTGTATACATAAGTCATTAACTGCATGCAATGTAGGCTGCTAATAAAGGAATCATGTTTGATTATTTATATTAGATATTCCTACTTGATAATTAAGTTAAGAAAGATGATCGTAGATGTAAATGTGAAATGATGAAGTAAGAATGAAGAGGATTATTGTGTCAGTGAAATGGAAGGCTTGAAATTGTGATATAGAATTTGATCAAGACGTAATCTCATGTAGATTCATTCTTGTTCATTGTATTTCATGCTTTCTACCTACTTATTTAATTACTTACTTCGCTGTCCGTACATATCAATCAAATCCCTCAGATGGTATCTAAAACTGGTTCTATCGCTGGATTGACGATACCAAATTCATTACTATCTCTATCAACAACTTCTCACAAAGAGTTCTTTATTATCCCTCATGCTCTTTTGCCATTTACAAAAACGTACGGTACGCTACAGTGCCACTAGTTTACCATTGGTAAGGTATAGGCCGGTATAGGTAAACCATTTTGCAGATGTAGAATTGTATCCAACCAGTGGTATCCATATACCATACCATACCGTATTGTGTCGTAACATTCCGTACCGTACTATGTTATCACCGGCATCAGGATTGACTTAGGATTTGCTTTACTTCTGAGAATTGCACATTTCATAATTTTTCAAAAATTATATTCAGTATTATTGCAGTAATTCAGATTCTATTTTGATGAATTCTGTGTAAAACTGCATCAATTTTGATTGACATTTTGTTAGATACCCTTAGTGTACAAATTAGTAAACAATTGATATATACTAAGTATTGTTAAAGATCTCAAGAAACGAGTTCGAATCTTAAAATTATTAATTCTAATAAAATTCAATAATCCTTCAATTTGGTTTTTACATCTTTTTGAATATTCAATCTTTTTTAATGTTTAACCCTCCTTCCTATAAAGTTATTAAATGAATCAAGCTTCTACCCAGGCAGCTGTCTTAATCATCTGTTTTTCTTCCCCTGCTTTATGTTTAGCTGTAAAAATCTTCAATTCTTTTAAAAATTTAAAAAATCCTATTTAAATTTTACCCTCCCACAAATGAAATAATACCTCGATTGTCATATTTCCATCATATTTTAATGCTAATTGCATTGCAGCATAGCATCATACACATTTAAATAATACAAAATTTTTTCTTTTAACATTGAAATCATAACAGTTAATTGGAATCGATTGCTATAGCAGTGAACGATTGTTTTTAGTCCCGAGCGACACAGGAATAGGTGAAGGCTTGGTCAAAGAGCCTTGAAGGCTCAAGTGTCAATTTGCAGCCATTTGGATCTGGTTTCCATCCTTAGTGGAGTCTTAAAAGCATTTGTGTCTCTCGGGACGTCGGTGCTTCAATTAATGTAATTATTCATTTTCACATCAGAAATATATATCTCAATTAACAGTTATTGCTTTTGATAACGTTTTTAGTAACGTGAGAATAATCATTCATATGCATTCCTTATCACATGAAATCACATAAATTATTAACAATCGTGTGCATGTGATTAAGGTTATCGATATAATGAGGATACGTGTTCAATTCAATTATTGTGTATATCTAAATTAGAATTTTGGTGCTGATTGTTGAGTAACTGTTGAATAAGTAACACGATTCATATCCATTTGGCCAACATAATCTAAGACTTATTATATCATGACTTTCATGACACCTTTGGCTGAATTATAAGCTATGAGTGTCTATTTTAAGGAAGTATCGGATTTCCTTGGATTGCAGATTTTCATTACAGCTTTTATCATGCTATGTTGTGGACTATACTTAAACATTATTAAGTTTATTGTTTCTAGTGAAAATTAAGACCTTTTGGAGTTGACCTAGTTGATTGTATTACAATCATAAACTGTTCATTAGTAAATTAACTAAAGAGATTCTTTTCAAGTATTACATAAGTTGTTTCTAATAGTTTTAAGTGCTTTTTCTGGAAATGTATTACTTAATTGTTTTCAGAATCGATCGCGTTTGAGTTTTCAGAATTGAAATGAGAATTTTATTCGATTTAGAACATAAAGCTAGCTCGATTGGCAAACATATTCGGAGTAAACAACCAAAGCTGTCAACAGGGTTTCCCCAAGTCTCGGTTCCTACGAATCTTGAAAACGTAGACTGGAAAGTCTTCAATTCTCAAGTTGAACAAAATACGTTCGAGTTAGACTTCAACTTGCCATCAACTATTTATAACGTTCATTTTTGTCAACTCGATGGAAATATTAGACAGGGACTCACCATAGGAAAGCAAATGGTCACAAAATTGAGAAAATTTCTAGATATGCAGGCTGATAAACTCCGTGAAAAAACCTTCTTCATTCAGGTCGTGAGCGGCACAATGCGACAATCGGCATCTGCCATCAGGACAACATCGCATCTTACTGTTAATACGGCGGCGAATCGGAACCCTACCTAGCATAGTGCGCCGTGTGAAGGTATCAATCACATATCATTCTACTATTTTTTTTTTTCTGTAAATTAATTGAAAAAATCAATCTGATCTAATCATTTAGTTTAATTATCCACAAGCATATAAAGCATGTTCCCTTTTGTGTATTACAAGCCATATACATAACTCATTTTACTACAAATTCTTTATTGGTTATTAATTTTCATGTCAAAATCAATTAAACTTTATTTTTTATTGAGAGCGAACACACTTCACATGTTTGGTGACAAATGTCTCATAAATATTCATGATTTGTACGTGATTTTTTTGTGAAAGAAAAAGTCTTCGTCAATGAAAAACGTGATGTAAAGAAGTTCTTGTTTTCGATTGAAAAGCGAGAATAAAAAAGTGTCAACAAGTTGCTAATTTTCTGTTTTGTTTATTCATTTCTCAATCAATTTGTATAAAGCATTCAGCAAGAAGCTATTGAAAGGACTTTAATTTGTTCCACATCCACAGTAAATATTGAATTGGAATCAAAACATGTGAACTAGTTCTCGAATTTACAACTTTATTTGCTGGACTTGGTAATGGAATCGTGATAGAGTAATTGGGAGTTATGGATTATGAGGATTCAGTACAGCTATCAAGACTGTAAAAAGGTCAAATAATTAAAATGTAGTTTAAAAGTGCACATGATTGAATAGCTGATGTGTGATTTTCTTTGAGTGATTGAGCGATGATTGGGCGATAGGAACTAAGAGAAGAAATATTAAATCTTAAAGAATGTACAAATTCCCAGAAAAATGATGGATCTGCAACATATTAAGAATTGAAAATTAACGACAGTGCAAGATTTAAATTTTAACGGTTTTGTAAGATTTAATTTAAAGAATTTTACTGGACTTAAAGTTTAACGGTTTTGTAAAATTTGAATTTAAAAGATATTATTAGCTTTGAAGTTTAACGGTTTTGTAAGATTTGAAGTTTAACGGTTTTGTAAGATTTGAATTGCCTAAAACGATTTTATCAGTTTGGAAGATAACGGTTTTGTAAGATTTGAATTAAAACGATTTAATCATCTTTGAAGTTAACGGTTTTGTAAGTTTCAAAATTTAACAATTTTAAAAGAATTCATAGTTTAACGGACTTTTAAAATTTGAAATATCTATCACACAGTGTGATTCACACTTGATGAATTTATAAATTCAAAAATTACGAATAATTACAATTTATTGGAATTCCTACATTTCATCTAATCTGGTCTACTCAATAGCCCGCGGTAATTAACTTTTAATTAATAAATCTCAAAACCACACTCGATGTCAATATTGCCCACAAATAACTCATAAATCTATTGACTTGTTGATTAACTTGCGAGAGAAATCACACATAATATTAAGACACGAAATTTAATTTAAATTAATTTTGTTCAAATCGTCTACAATGTTGCAAAAATAAAATTACATAGTCTATGATCACGAGAATTACGGCAAATCACAGTCCATTAATAAATTAATATTATTATTTTTTATTATGTCAGATGCATATATGACTATGTAAAGTGTCTGTTGAGTATGTACAAACTTAAATTGAAATTTGCATGCATCAACCATTCTTGTTATTTCTCAATTTATTCCTACTGAGACATGAATAATTTATCAATATGCCAATAAATGAAATCAATAAAATGTTTGCCATATTTTAACACAAATTAGCAGTTAATTTCAATTATACAATGTCTTGTGAATCCATGATCGTGATGTTTAGAAACATTTATTTAAATTTTTGAATCTTCGATGAAAATAACGGATTTTAAAAATTCAAATGTTTACGTAAAGTTTACGTAAAACGTTGCTTAAAATTGTGAGCAACAAAAGTTTGCTCAGTTTTCTTTGTAATTTTTGGTAAACAATAGTTTAATTCACATTTTCTCGTGGCTTACCTGCTTAGAATCACAGTATCTCTTTGGATTAGGATATATAAAGACGTTATCCATCGAAGGATTACAAAAGAATCTCCAAAATCCTGTGAATTAAACAGAAAATTACAAAAATAACATAATTTCACAAATCATATTAATTCATCTACAAACGAGGCAATAGTTTATAAAAAATCGAATAACAATGACAACAGCAGCTCGTCCAACATTCGATACAGCAAAAGGAGGATCCAATAGAGGAGAAAAGGATCTTTCAGCTTTATCAAAACAATACTCTTCTCGTGATTTGCCATCCCATACTAAACTTAAATACAGGTAAATATCATATTTAATTGATTTCAGAGTGTTTGGCTTTACTGGATCATGTTGGAATACATTAAAGTAGTGTCATTTTGTGATTGAATAAGCTTATTGAGATAAGTTATTTAAATCTGATATTCTGGATCTTTGAACAATTTTATTTGCTCTACTGGATCTTTTAATTTTCCATATTTCTTGGTACATACGGATTATTCAAGTGTCAAAACTTCAGATTTCCATTACTTCTTGACTTACATCTAATACAAATTCTATTCGCAATTTTAGAGAAACTGGACAAGGAACCATTGATGAAAACCGCAGCCGTGACCTCCGCAAAGAATTGGAAGAACGTGAAACATCCGGAAAATCGTCATCATCATCCTCATCCAAACAAGCAACAGTTATTCGCAGAGCATTAGAAGCAAATAATAAACGTCAAAAATTGGAACAAAATCCAGACGCAGATGATCCAGTTGAAAGTGATAATTCAGATGATGATTCAGACTCTGACGATGACACAGCAGCACTTCTTGCAGAATTGAGTAAAATTAAACGTGAAAGAGCAATAGACAATGCAAAAAAGGAAGCTGAAAAGGTACAAGAAGAAGAACGAATTCGCATGGAAAATATTCTTAGTGGAAATCCTTTATTGAATTATGCATCAGCACCAAAAGGAAGTGCAAAAGTGAGAAGACGTTGGAATGATGATGTTGTGTTTAAGAACTGCGCTAGATCAGAAGTTGAAAAGGACGGTAGCTTTATCAATGATTCTCTACGTTCCGAATTCCACAAAAAATTCATGGATAAATATATTAAGTAATTTGCTATAATTAAAATTAATTTTTTTGTAAACATTAAAAAAAAGAAATAAAAAATTTAACATTTGGACATCTAATTTGCATATTTTATTGGCACATCCTAAAACTTTCAAAAGGTCTCGAAGGCAAGCACGATCATAAGCTGATTAATTAGTAAAATGCATTATTTTGCATACACGGTGCAATCTTGTCAACCGAGACGCATTTGAAAGCGATAAGATCGACGCAAGTGGCAATTAAGTGCATAGCAGTTACGAATATAGTGTAATTGATAAGGAAGTGTGAAATTTACATTGTAAGCTGTTATAAATATGAAAATGAAACTTGTTGATTACAATTGGCATGTTGACTGCATTTGTGGATTTAAAATTGTTTTTGAGGCTTTTTGTGGATGAAATTAAAATTTGACGATATTTAAGGGTTTCAATTTCAACGGTTAATAAAAATTTAAAAATTAACGGTTTTCAAAAATTTGAACTGAAAATTTTGACTCAATGTTTTTGTTTTAGAATTTTTGAAAGCAAGGTAAACATTGATAAAAATCTTAGAATTTGAAATTAAATCATCTTTCAGCATAATTAAACAAGCAGTAAAGCTGGATCATGTCACAATTGAAAATCAAATTGCTGTACACTTCAACAACTTCAAGCATTTATCATCCAACAGCAAAAATTCAAACTTCCAGTCCATCATAATCCGAAAGAAATTTCTCATTGGAAGTCCAATAATATTAAAAAATCGTGAGTACATTCATCGTACAGAAAAATCAATATCGATTTTTCGAAAGCAACAAAAAAAGACGAGAATTCGCACAGACATGCGCATTTAATTCCTAAACATGCTGAAACGGAAATTTGAAAAAAAAGGAAAATATCTTATCTCATCATTTCATAAAAGAAAATGCCCCATATAAGTGAATTTATTACAGTCAATCGATTGATGTGATAACAGTACATCCTTCCATATCCCATTCGTTTTAAATTAATTAACATAAAAGTCAGGAAATGAATTTATTGAAATTATTTCGCGCGCCTAAAATTTAGACTTATAAAAATTAAAAAAAGAGGCTTTTGTGTTTCTGGATGTAAAACAATAAACTCATGGATATAAACACACATACACATGAAATTTGATATCTCAGCCATTAACCGAATTTTCATATCAGAATAAAAATTGAGAAAAAGGAACCCGAGAGAGAGAGAGAAAAGGAAATTTTCATTTGACTGTGTCGAGAGAGCGTAACATTCACCCTCAACATATTATTTATCATCCATCCACTACACACCGTAGACATTTTTTTTTCCATCCACGCTACCCGAAACAAAAATATACAGCGAGTCAAGTCAACCACCCTCACTCAGGAAACCGTGAGAGAGAGACGTACATGTAGTATTTATATCATGTTATTTTTTTTTTTAATATAAAAAAGAAGTTACTTGGATTCTTTTTTCGGAAAGAGAGTGAGCATAACAGTTTTTACGACTCAATCGAATCGTAGACAAGAAAAAATTTTATTCTGGAGAAAAAATATATATTTTAATTCAGTTTTGAAGAATATCCGCGGAGTGAGTGTGGTAAGATGCAAAAATACTGTCAATAAATTGTGAATATTAAGTCTTTGTGAATTTGAAAATATTTGTGGATAATTTAATTAAGAAGAAGAAACTTTAAAGTCAATCCAATAAATCTCCAATTCCGAAAAAAAATTTGAATTTAAAAGAAAAATTTTCCTTTTTGTAGCCGTGAAAAAAGTTTTTTTTTTATTGTGCTGGTGAGAAGAAGTTTTACAAATGGACACACACCAATACAAGTGAAAAAGTGCCATTCAGGATGATTCAGAATCAGAACATATAGTATCCGAAAATTTGTGGACAATTGTGATTTTTTTTTTTGTTGTTGTGCTCTCTTTCTCGTGTATATTGAATATGCAATAAGAATATATATAAATATGTATAGAATGAATTCAAATTAATTTCTATGGACGGCTGGATGTGAATGTGTGTGGGAAAAAAGAAAATATTTTATTATCAAATATCTCATTTTACAATAATTTTTACTATTCATTGACTCATTCTTTTGGTGCTTTACGTAGCATATTTTATTCATTGTTACCCTTCCACCCACCCTTAACCCCTCATTTCTATAATTTAATTTATATTCCATTCTTTATTTAATCTATTTTTCATATCTACCTCCCAAAAAAATATTTTGCATAAAAGTAAACAGATAAAGTAAGTTTAAAATGGCAATGACCGTAATCAATGGATTTGAACTTTTTATTCTCCCTTCAATAGTTGTGTCATGACTCACAATTCATAATTTTTACTCACCCCCACCCTCCTTACTTCCACCTTTTACTGGTTTAGCATGAATTTTGACAAAATGAGTGGGAATTGTGGATTAATTTTTGAGTGCTTTGTGTGGTGAGAGTCTGAGTCTGATAAGATAATGCAGTAGGTGAATAGTTCAAATTATTTGACTGATTATTTAAGTTAGCAAATTTTTGAGAAGTTGTAGCAAGTGAATCTATATATAGAGCTAAAGTTTCAGGGTTGTCTGGGTAAATTCAAGGATAAGTCCTTAATAGTGCAAATGTAAGTGCAAGATCTAGTTTAAGGGGCAACATTACTATAGAGTAATGTGATAAATGAAGTGAAGATAGTGCGCATTACAAGTTGAAGTTTGAGTCATCTATCTAGGTATCTAATAGATATAACAAATTTTAGCCTTGAATTGAGATTTCTTGGTTTGCTTATAATGTTAAAAGGAACCAAAACTTATTGCTTCTATCAACTACATTCTGTTAGATGAAGTTAAAAGGCTTTGATGGATTGGACATGTTATGGAAGCTCCATTGAAAGTTTGGTTTTCAAGTTTGAAGTCTGACAAGATAATTCATGTGCAAACAGAACTTATGTTAGGAATCTGTTGATAGGTTTGAACTTGGTATTAGAAATAAAGCTAGTTTTAGGTGAAATTCATCAATGATAGTTCATACAGTTGTAGAATATCCCAACACTTAGGGACGTGACTAAGGAGGGTTTTGATGCTAAAAAATTTCTTATTTTAGCAAAATTCTTCAATTTTCTAGTGTTTTGGAACAAAAATAAACAAATTTATCTCTCAATTCAAACATTTTGAACTGGACGTTGTGATTGCTGAAGGTATTTGCAAACAGCGCTATTTGGACATCGTGGTCTTTATTCAGGATTTGAGCATTCTGTGGAGGCTTTGGGATGGTGCAACATTTTATCGATTGTAATGTCGATATTGCTCTAAGCTAGTATCTGAATGTCAATGATGAAATTTTTAAATCTAGCTGTATTTATCAATATTTGCCAATTCTCTAATATACGAACGTTTGAAACCAGTTAATTAATAGTTCAATATGCATTCAATGACGTTCACTTTTGAGAATCAAAGATAAAAATAACATGTTTGACTTCAGATGAACGAGATCTTCTGATAGGATAGAATAGAATTAAACAAAAATGCCATAGTTCATCAAATAGTTCATGCATCCATGAAAATGAAATTGCGTTCTTACCATTCATCCACAAGAATTTTCCAAACGTCTCTTCTCCTTTCAACCCCATTCTTTATTTCGAATAATCATAATAATTTTCATCTCTTGTCTTATAAATAATTCTTAAGAAATATATTTAATGACGCGAAAAAGCTAAAAAAAAGTAGAGAAAACAAAACAAAAAAAAAATATTGATCCGCTTTTGCTTTTAATTCAAGTCCTCTTCAATTCTGTATTTTCATTCTTCTTCTCCCATACACTCCTCCCCTACCATATTCTTTAACTCCCGGTATAATAGTATTAAATTGCACAAGACATGAAGAAAAGTCAAGAAGTCAAAAAAAAAGCATGAAAATAAAAAGGAATATAATAAGAATTGGCCAAAAGGAACAGAGCGTAAAAAAGAGTAAAAGAAGCAAAAAAAAATCAGCGGGAAACTAAGAAAGGGTTTATCTAAAGGAGCAAAAACAAGTGGAATGGCAAGTGGTAAAATTGAATGTTATTTCGAATTCGAATGTGGGAAGCGCTTTTATAAAGACTGATTGCTTGTAGGAGTTAAACTGTTGGATAGGTCGTGGATTTTTCTAGATATTGTTTTATGAAAATCTAGATACTTTTTTGAATATGTTTGTGTATGCTTGAGATTCTTGAGTTGACAGCTATATCATTATGTTTGAGAGCTAGCTCAAGCAGCCTATTGCCTCCTGGTGATTATTTGTTTTGCATTTTTTGATCGATTTATTAGTGATGCAAAATATTCAGATTAAATCTTGATGAATTTGGTTTAGGGCTCTTAGAAGCGATGAAATTGAGTTGAGGTATCCAAGGACAGGTTATCTGGGTGTGTCCTTCAATTGGCTTCATTCGAGGTCGAAGAAAAATTGAGTTCGCCACAAGTTACTTAGAACAGATTGAAATTTGCATGAAATGTTATACTTCACAAGTGTCAGTAGAAGAAAAAAATATTTCAAATTTTAATCAGTTTTATAGCAAACTCAAGTGGACTTTATGTGAGTCGAGGAGGCTCGGTGCAGAAATATTTTAGTACTTAGGTAACCAATTATTATGATACCGACCCTGCAATACTGAAACTCCTTAACTGCCCTATTTCAAATCACATGTAGTGGAAAAGGAGCTCACAGCCTCCCATAGTAAGCTACATACAGTAATATCATCAAATGAGAGGCTCTGATCTTACTATAAACTGTAGATCTGCTGAGATCAAAGGTCTGGCTCTCTAGCGCAGCTCTGGATCTGAATACCCCTCAAGCACTATACCCCTACCCCTAATATTTCCAAAATGTTCAAAGAATCAAAATATCTTAATCAAAATGAACATTACACCACGTATAGTTCCCATAAAAATCGCTAAAAAATTTACTCCAATGTATACACATAAGTATATTCACGTACACAATATTATCATGATGTGTTTCTTCATTTACGTTCTCATCGCATCCCCCTCCTCCCCCATCCCTCTCCTTCGCAAAATCTCCCTCTTATCAAGCCATACCTCCCACTCCAATTTTCACAATCGCTCTTCTTTTTTCTCCATCAAATCATGACAAAAACAATCTCAGTGAAGGTTTTTTTTTTTGAAAATTTATATGTATGAGAATGGCAAGAGATGTGATACGAAAAAGAGAGAATTGACTGAGTAAGAGTGCTAGTGCGAGATGTAAAGGTAGCTAAATTAAAATAAGGAATTTTCTCCTTTAGACTGTAAATGAAGTGAATGAGTTTTGTGTTAATGATGCGATATACTTAAAAGTGCTTTTTTTTTGCTCTACTAAAAAATCTGATTCAGATTTTATTCCATTCCCGAGACCGTTTTTAAATATATACACACATATAATAATAATAATCATCATCATGAGTATCGTATCAGTCAGTCAGGTAGCTTTATGATGAGTTCAAGGACATAAAAAGAAAAATTATTATCATTATTATTACTTTCGTATGATTTGAGATAAGAGTTTGGGTAAAATTGAGACATTTTTTTTTTGCTATGAAAACATTGGTTGAATGATGATATGATGATGAGTTGTATATGTGCTAACATACTTGAAGCATATGCAGTAATTTTGTCGCGATATGAAAATAAATTGAGTAATGAAACAGTTTTCAATTGGCGATGTTGGGGGTGAGAGGAATAATAAGAAAGAATCGTCTGAAATGAGATTTTAGAACGCACATTTTTATGAGCTTTATGCTTAATTATAAGCTGAACCATGCTGAGAAGCTGTAGTACGTTGATACTTTAGTTGACATGGTGGGGGTTAGGAAAGTTGGTATTGAATTTGAATTCTCAGGTTCAAGTCCATCCGCCAATTATTCTTTCCCGAAATCGAGGTCGTGGATGATTTTCGGAACCGGGAGGGAACTTTCCCTGTTACTACGTAAACTAAGAATTGAGCAACATGAGATTTTGGAATAGATCATGAATGATGTGCTTAATAAACCAGAAAGGACCCAAGAGGCGTAAATTTGCCATGTAAGGATTTCACTGGAATCGACCTGGATACGTCGGAACTGTCTAAATAGACTTATTCACTTCTATTTCGTTTCTTTAAAGATCAAACTAAGAACGCACGCTGTGCACGTGTCAAGTCAACCAAATCACCCCAAGACAACCCCAACTCGACTCCTCTTCCAACTCCTAAATATATTAAAAACTGTATATTACGCGTTCTAAACATCAAAATCATAAAAATATTGAGATCAATTCACAGAAAACCATCAGCCTTTTTAATACACACGCCAAAAACAAAATAACAGAGTTCAAGATGTTCCACTAAGAGATAATGGCATATAAAAGAAGTTAAAACGCCAGATGTTACTTATTATGTGAAGGCAATCAGCGAAATAGTTTTTAAATTTGCTGTTTGTGAAACTTTTTCCTCACCTGTTAAAGGAAGGATGGTTGTACATTCAACATGTATAAGTGTACGTGTGTACATCTTCATGTTAGATTTATCAAAGGAATAGACATAAAGTACGTGAAAAGTGGGGAATGGGGAGGGGATGAGCAAAAGAACGCAGATAATTCCGTGAAAAGCTATTCATTTGACTAAGAGTTGTGCTGTGGAAGAGACATGTGAAAAGAACCTCTAATCTCTACCTTTTTAACCATTTTTTTGCTGCTTGTTACTAAACGATGTTGCCATAAGCCTACTGTTTATCTATCAGATTTCTCCCTCCATTTAGACTTCTTGTGATATCCATAATATAAAAGATTTTCACGTCTATTCATTGCTTGAGATTTTTTCCTCTTAAGTATTTACAAATGTATAAAGCTCAACGTGAATGAAATAAGCTTCTCAAATAATAAGTAGCATTTTTTCTTGACCTTTGATTGGAATCTCTTCTATATGTTTAGTTATATATAAAATGTCCAACATCCTACAAATATTAGAAACAGTAAGCATGTAACTTGTCTCAAATCGGATTTACTTCGAAATCAATCGACTCAACAAAAAAAATTCCATCTCATATTATATTAATTTATTTCGGAAGCTTAAAATCACTCCTACACAAGTATCATTGTAGCTTTTTTTTTATTTCGTCTCAACTTGAGAGGATTTCCATTCACAAAATTTCGAAATATGTAAAATTTTTCACTTTTATGAATATTGTCTGTGTGTCAATTCCGTACAATATCCTCGCATGAATCGGTTTTTGTGTATGAATAGAAAGATTAAATATCCAAAATTGTTGTCTTCCTGAATGGTATAAATTGTACTATCTTCTACATCTGTTAGAATCGAATTTAATTCATCGGAAAATATGGAAGAGGGAATTTCAAGCCCTTTTTTTGGCATGAAAAATAATGAATGACAGGTTTTTGAATAAAAGCTGAATGATTTAAACGTTTGGAAATTTTAAGTACGATTATGGAGAATGCTTAATGCTTGATGGATACATCAATTACAGAGAAAAGAGCTTTATAAATATTCAACATTTATAAACCAGAATGGACAAAAATGTGAACTGACTAGTTGATGACTATTGTCCATTCTGGATAATAATTTGCGAAATAATTCTGAATCAAAATTGTCAACAACTAGTTGCATACCCCGCGAGGTTTTATTTTGATTTTTATTTCCGTTTCAAAGAAAATTTGTAGAAAAATCTTACTCTAACTTAATTATTAGACTTGAGAAAACCATTTATCACTATTGATCTGTACGACAAGTATGTTAGACTTTAAAAACAAAGAAGACAACAATAAATCATCGGAATTCCACAAATATTTTCAATATCACTAAAGATTCTGCGTTTTATAACATTTACATGATTTAAACCTTTATTTACTCATTTTACATTCTCATTTCAATCTTTCAACAACATAATACTTATGTTCAAAAACATCTACAGTAAGTTAGTAAGAGAAATCAAAAAATTTAATGGTACATGATAAGACTGGAGAACAAAATATAAAATGTCTGAACGAAAAACGGAGTTAAAATGAAGCTAGATTTAATGAGTGCAGCAATAGAGTCATATATCGGTTGCAGCGTCATAAGTAAAGAAAATTGAACTCAATTTATATTATATTATTAAGGATAAAGAAGATAAGAACGAAAAAGAAACTTTGAATCGAGGATATAGAGTGATATAGTTGCAAGTATCAGTGATAAGAGCATACTTAAAAGACGATAGAAAAGTAGAATAAAGAAGAAAAGAAAAAATTTCATCAAACTCAATTCAATTAGTAATAATGTCACCGACTTCAGCGGGTGGAATACTCTCATGGAAAGAATGGTGGTCATCATCCTGTAAATTTTTATTCATCATCTTTATACTCTTCATATCAATATCGGATGTATGTTGTGAATTAAATAAGAATTGTAAGTGAATTGAATTTTTCTGTTATACATGCTGAAGTAATTTATCGACCATAGCATTAATGCTTTCATATTTTTTATTTTTTATCGTACCCGGTGTCTTTCATGCATTTCACAACAATAATCCTTTTACGAAATATATATAAAAAAAAACATTGCGTTATCGAGCAGATCATATAAATCAATTGTGTAAAAATACATTTCTAAGGCAACTCTATAGGAAAGTAGATGGTGCAACACTGATGAGTCAGAATGAGCGCAATCTCGACTGCGAAATCACGTTTCAAACTCATTCGATATTGCAAAGATTTATGTTAAGGTATACCATAACATTTCATACAATCTATATGATTACTGTATTTCAGAGCAGAAGGTTCCATATGCGATGTTTCAGCATAAAGATTTTTTGTATATGGATCTTTAAAAAAAACCAAAAAATAATGTTTCCAAAAGGATAGAGAAGCTTTAAGTATTCTGCAGTGGAACAATTACGTGAAAGGATTTACTCAGTGTAGATAGTAAAGTTCAGAATGATTATGGTTCTGATATAGCATCTTGATAGTTGGATCTTTGACTTTAATTAATATAATTATTGTTATATTGAGTATATCACGTAATAAATAATTGTGGTAAATGTTTAGGATCAAATTGAGGAAGAAGATCAACAGTAGTTTGATGAGAATATTTTATTGTAATTGGCATAAATTGAGATGTAAATTGCATGGATAGTTACACATGAGTTTAGAGTTATTATATTCAAAATAGAGGAAGATTCTTTGAAATTCAGAGCTGGATCTTGTTTTTTGGGTTAATATCAAGTTATAAACTCGATTTATGCTCGACTAGTGTTCCAATCGAGAATATTAAGGATAAATTCTTGAGGTATATCCAAAACAACCACGTTTTCCATAAAATTATATATAAAATGATACAATCTTCTGAAAGCTTCACGAATGTTGATTCAAAATGAAGCAATTTCGATCATTTAAGCATTAAGTAGCGCTGTATACACTGTAACCATTATTGTATCATTTATAGTGAATATAAAATGTATGGCTTTTAAATTATCCTTGGAAAAAATTTCCACTGCAGAACTTAAATTGCTCCTTTCCTACTTATCATCCAAACGAATAATTTACCTGTCTTCAATAGCTAACTAATGATTCCTTTTCATTTTTTTTTCAACCATTATTATTATTATTGTAGATTTGACACGCTTTCATTAGACTGTAATGATCATCTTTATGTGTACGATGGCGGCCATGCTGCCGGACACGCCAAGGTATTTTGTTGTACTTTAACTTCTTTTTTGTTTCTCTCATTCCTAAACGTTGTCGTGTCAAAAAAATAAAAATACATTTATTTTTTTTTTGTCTTTATTTCTATGTTTATCATGCAATTTATCTACTCGTTGTAGATTGACATCTCTTGTCGAAATACAAAGCAATCGGTGGGCGTATTGTTCACAAACACAAATCATATCACACTTAAGTATGTTACGGACAATTGGGGTACTGATTCCAATGGATTCAAACTTGTGATTACAGCCATAAAAGATCCAAGTGAGTTAAAGACACTGTGCCTGATTAATTATTGACTTGAATTGTTTGTTATTTACTAATTAATTCTTTACTTCATTTGTCACGTTTTTTCTTTTCTAGAACATGCTTGTAGAGACTTTAGATGTCATGCGAAAGAATTTTGCATTCATCCTGATTTATTATGTGATGGCGTCAATCACTGTTCTGATGCTTCAGATGAGTCCACAGCAGCAAATTGTCAAAGTAAGATTGTGCTTTTAATTTCTGATTTTTTTCTTTTAAAAAAGATTGGAATGACAGGTCGTTGTAAGAAGTGGAAATATCTTAAAATGTTGTGGTTGTCAGCCCGAGCGACGCAAGTGAAGATGACTCAGTCACGGAGCTTTCAAGGCTTTGCTTAAGCTCTTTTATTATCACCAATTGGAAGAACACTTCTTGAAGCTTTTATTTGTCTGTCAAAAAGGAGATGCCTTCCATATGGCTGCACATAAAGAGCCTTAACGAAACTCTATAAGCTCCATTCTATCATTTGTGTCGTTCGGGTAGATAGATTGGCATTTTCTTTAAACTCAAGACAAATTGCTAAGGAATTTAATTAATTATGGTTTGTTGGAGATAGAAAGTAGCAAGCTATGAGCAATTTTCTACTAACTTCTTCTTTGTCCATCACAATTTATGTTGCTCTTCGCATTTTCCAAAAGACAAACAAAATACACAACGAAAGAGTAACTATGAGAATCCAAAATAATTTGAGTAGGGTTCATAAGCGGAAGTTGTACCTTTATTTATCAAATTTCATGCTTATCCCATCGCTTATGATTCATCCCGAAACGTATCGACCTTTATTATTGAACCGTTTCTATGAATGTGTAAAAACGTAAGGATGAAATTGAGACGACACGAGCTGTGCACAAAATAAAAGAGTAACGGAGAGTGACGGAGGTTGAAAAACCCCACTCCAAAAAAAATTGAGAATCCCGATGAAAAGAGAAAGAAAAAAAACTTCAATGCCTTAAAAAATCATCACTTAGAGCTAAGGAGCAAAAAAAAAAGTCATTGACATCCAATCTGATAAGCAAATATTGAAACGAAGACAGAGACAAGAGTTGAAGTAAAAGAAGTTTGCTTTTCAAGGAGAAAATTGCGTTGGATAAGACATTTTATAGACTTGGAGAGGGAGTATTTTGACTTTATATGTGAAATATCTAATATACTGATATAGACAAGAGTAATAAACATGATTGGTAAGGGCGCAAGTAATAAGATGATCTGGAAAGTACCAAAGTTCGAAGGAAACTTTGGAAACAAGGATTTTGGATGGAAAAGTCGATTCGAAGCTCGAAATTAACTCGGATTTTGTATGGAAAAGTTGACTCGAAGCTTGAAGTCGACTCGGATTTTGGATGGAAAGACTGACTCAAAGCTCAATTCGACTCGGTTTTTGGATGGAAATGTTGACTCGAAGCTCGAAGTCAACTCGAATTTTGTATGAAAAAGTTGGCTAGAAGCTCGAAGTCAACTCGAATTTTGTATAGAAAAGCACTAAATGCTCAGCAATATGATTAAACTAAATTCACAGCAATCCTGATACAAACAATCAATTAGAGATTTCTTGATTCAAAGAGTCCTTTTTGTATATGAACTGCAAATTGGAAAATGCCAGAACATCATCACCTGGATACCATCAACCTTCAATACTTTACAAAACAATCAAGTCAATGTACAACTTAGCAACGGATAAATCCTTTTAAAATATATTCTAGAAGAACTGATACAACTTTACAGATTATTTTTTGAGATTTAAATCTAAATCATGTGTAAAAAATCTGAATACCCAAATATTGCTAATGTACATGGCACCCAGAGTCAAAACACTTCATTGGTGCAATGAACAAAAAAATAAGAGAAAATTTATGGATATCCATTGTCATAACAATCCACACAAATAATTTGCGAAAGCTGGTGTTGAACTAAAGATGTCTTATACCCCATCTGCTAAATTACATTATCAGTACATTGACTATCAACCAAGTAGTTAGATTTTAGGTATCAAGGTCAATACACCAGACTAATGTACGGTAAATAACAAAAAATTGCACGTGGGACTTTGTCAAAAATTTGTTCATTTCAATAAATAAAAGACAAAAAAAAATCAGACAAATTGGTCTCTATGGGTAAGAAAATTTATAAGGATACTAATGATGCTGCATATTTACTTAACAACATACCGCAATTTGTTACCAAAATACACGAGTTTCGACAATCTCGTTAGCATGTAAATAAATTTATTTTGGAAATATTATTGTTGTAAAACTACATGAGAGGTTGGATGATGCAACTGTAATGGACAAAATTGCTATCAAAAATTTAAAAGGAGCATGTAAATAAATTAAGATATTTGCTCTTGTCATCAAAGGAGTTCATTAAATATTGGCTTTTTTGAGAGAATGACTCATCAAGTGTTTGCTTTTAATGCAAATTAGTAATTTAAATTACTTGTTGAAGGATGGAAAACTAATTAGTTGAAGGAAAAATTATCATGCAGATGCTACTTCTAGGGGTGTGTTCCCTTCTGCTAACTTACTAGCAAAATTAATTATATTCTACGAAGGATGGAACTGTAATCTATTTTTAGAAGACCATCCTATAGAATCAATTCAAGGACCAGTTTCTCATTATCTTTCATCGAAGCGGTACTGAACCTTTTTGTGGCACGGAACCATGTTTTCTCGATGGCGGGACTAGCAAATCATGTTCTCTATCCTGTAAATCTTCTCGGATCGGAATTTTGGAAACGCATAGTACGGAACACCTTAGTGATAAGCCACTATCCAAACCAGACACGTCACGAAACACAAGTTTGTCACGGTATACAGATTGTCCACCACTGCTTTATCAGCTCATTCAATTAAATCAAAATCTCTTTGGATCCTCGCTCCATTCTAAAGATGAACAACCATTCATCAACTATTTATAATAAGGGATCGTTCGGAAATTACGTAGCGCTATTTAAACTCATCCTTTCTCACGCATCGTAACGCTTTGTAACAATATCTGACTTACTTACTTGACTGGTCGCCTATATCAATTGTGATACATGGTCTTCCTAGGTTGTAGTTAATGATGACAGCTTGCTAGACCAGCGCACCTTATTAAAACCAGAATTTCATTAGATTCTGACCAATTATGCGGCTTGAATTGACAGCCTCCACCGCAAGAAAGTGAGGTTGGTGCCAAGTTGGTGCATGACGATGTTAAGCTAGGTGCAGCATTGAACTGCACATATTGCGCGGTCATCATCTTTAGGAGACCATGTAACAAAATCTCGAACCAAAATTTGGACTCACCCCCAAGTGTTACGTAATTTCTGAACATTCCATAAACTAAATTATATATCCAGTCACAACAACACAATACCATAAATGATGCTAATTTCCCTTCTTTTATCTATTTACAGATCCAGCAGAGGGTCAAATATTTGGTGTTGGTCTCACCTGGATTGTGCTGATATCAGTGTGTAGCATGCTTTTAATTTTCGCATGCTTAGTAGGAGTCACAATATGTATTTGTCGTCGTAATCCAAATAATAATGGTAATAATGGAAATATTCAGAATAATAACGGAAACTTTAATCAAGTTCCACGTGAGTTTCTCTTCTATTTCTTATTTTTTTTTTCTACAATTTTCTCTATGAATTGACATTTTAACATAATTGGAATTTAATGAATGTCTTCCTTTTTCCTTTTCATGTCAATTTCCCATTCTTTTGTTGCTATCGTCCCTCTCTCTGCTTGCCTTGAAAATGATTGAATAACTGACTATTATTACTATATAGTCTATCAAACTAACATCAATGCAACAAATGGCTCAAAACATTCGACATTGCCACGTGATCAAACAACACGACTGCCCGGTGAAAATGGTAATGGAATGAACGGAAGTCACACAATACCAAGAAATTTTAATATGTGCTTTGAGACGACACAAATTGATGGTGCAAGTGTTAATCTTAAATCGCTTATGGGACAAGATCTTTTATCATCAACACAAAATAATCCAGCAACCAAAGATGAGTGGTTTGTGTAAGACATCAAATAAAGGAATATAAATAATGAGCTGTTCTATATTTTTAATTTTTTTTTTATCATTTTCGGTATGGATAGAATGTTAGATTTTTTAGGTTATATTTAATTAGGCTTTAACAGTCTCCTTTTTACTCTCTTTGTAGATTATATAAATATAAAATAATTATTTGATTAGCAAAAATGATGATATTCAGCCGTACTGTAATGATAATCCAAATGTTTTATAAAATATACTTTTTTTTATTTTTTATTTATTTTTTAAAAAAAAGGGTATAAAAAAAATCTTTTAGATCAATTTGAGACTTGACACAAAAACGTGTTGGGAGTGATTGCATTTTTTGGAAGCTTGTGGGAGATTTTGGATTATACTTGAATACTTTATGAGCTAGTCAACAGAACATTTCTTTCTGATGAAAGAAGCTTGGGAAAAAAATATGAAAAGTTTAAATACTGCCCACGTTTGATTTATTTGGCATTTACACATCATCCAATGTGTAACTTTAGCAAATATCATCCAAAATAAACGAGAAATTTATGATCTTTTATATTTCTTAAAGGACAATTTTATTTTGACATTTTAGAACGTTTTGATGATGTTTTTTTGCTAAGGCTGTATATTAGACTTTTTTTGGAAAAGTTTAATAATAAAAAATATTCTAATCAAAATTATTGCGAATATTGAAGATTGTTAAAAGACAGCTTTTGATTATTACTTGCTCACTTCGCATGCTGTACTTGATCTGTAGCATTTATTTAAGTCTCTGTCCTTACATTTAAGGATGATAATTTGTTAGGCCAACGCATCTTATATTAACCAGAAACATTTCTATTACGCTCCATTATACAACTTAGATTGAAGATTTTCAAGTTGTTAAGGTAGTTAAGTGGCTGGAAGCCTGTGCGAACAATGGCGTGTCATGAAAAATCTCAGGATTTCCGCTAACTTGTTACAAAAAACCTAAAATAAACGACTTTTTGAAATTTTTCGAATTTGACAAGTGAAATTTTACATTTTTTTGATATCTGAAATTTCAAATCTCGAGAGGCTAAAAGAGGCTTTTTGAGGTTAGAGCAAATCAGAAAAACCAGTCTATACCATCTTTAGTCAACAGATTTCTGTGCTGTAACCCTGGTTGTAACTCAAAAGCCAGTTATCCTTTAGTCTATGAAGAGAAAAGTCCTTCAACCTAGGTTTGAAGTTCAAAACTTGCACTCTTGTCCAGACATTTGTGCTTTTTTATTTAGCATTCGGGCTGTCCTAATTAAATCAGAGCTTTAAGCCAACTCGAATTTCATATACAGTCAAGTCGACTTGAGCCGACTTTGCCATTAAAAATCCGTGTTAGCCACGAGTCATATATGATATTTTTTTTAACTTAACTGTATAAAACGAAAATCATGAATCTTGAATTGGGAATAAGTATTTGGGATGCATATTACCGTCTTCCACAAGCTGCTCACCAAAACACACTCACTCTCAATCATTCCAAAGCTAAAAGTTGACTCCGAATCTCCATAAATGGTTCATAAAATTGGACATTTGGATCAACTTTTGCCATTTTCTTCTTTAAACCAAATGAAATTTAAGAAAAAAAAAACTTTTACTATCAAGAACCTGATAATCAATTTTAAATAAATTATTAGCGAAAATATCGTTGAGACGTTTAACACATTACTAATTCAATTTCCGAAGAAAAACAAAAAAAAAATGACCAAAACACTGATATTACCATAAAATTGCATACCTTTGTACTTTTTACATTTTAACAAATTGTTGAATGAAAAAAAAAATTATTACTTTTTAAAACTAAAAACAACTGTCGAAGACGACATGACATTCATCATCAATTCTATGAAAATTTATAAGAAAAAAAAAGCTTTCAAAGTTGAAAGACTTTAAATTAGTTTTTTCGTGCTACGGATCATGCTATGGACACGTCAAAATTTCCGTTAATTTTGTCATTCAAATTTTCAAAAACCGTTAAAAAATTTAAATTTTTAATATCTGTTAAACTTTAGTTTGTGTGCTTGTAACGTATTTTAAAAATTCAAATAGTTTAACGGTATTTAAAAATTCAAATTTTTTAACGGTTTTTGAAAATATGAACAACAAAATTAACGGAATTTTCGACATGTCCGTAGTATGAGATTTTTTTTATAGCAACTAAATTAAGCTCTTTCAAAAAGCATCGCAAATAAAAAAATTTCATTTTAGTTTTTTTCTCTCGGAAGTCATTAACCTTTTTAACCTTCATATACTCAAATTCATTAAAAAAAAAATAGTGCATTTAAGAAAAAAATAAAAATATATCTATAGTTAAAAATAACAATATCGACGTCGACATTCTGATTTTTATCAAAGATACAAACCATCATAACAAAAAAAATAATATCATATACGAAAATGGAAATGTGAAAAATTATATCAATTGTCTAGTGAATGCAAAAATTTATTCATAAAAAAAATTCGTGAAACGTGCGATAAAATAAAATAAAAAAATTGAGGATAGATAAGACAATTTTTCAATTGAGCATCCTTTTTGTGAGACAATTCTTATTGGCGGTCTCACACAAAAAAAAAGAAATATTTATATTCAGAAGCTGAAATTGATTAAGAATGAATTATTTGAGTTAATGGATGTAATCTAGATGAAAGTATTCAGAACAATCGTCTTTTAGCATTGCTAATGTTCTTGTCAGTATATAAACATGACATATACATTAAAATGCACTGACATAGACTTGCTTGGCTCTAATTTAGTACTTGATTCGGACTAGATGTCGAATTCGAACTTGATGCCAGATCCGGACTTGGTGCCTGATTCGGATTAGATACAAGATTCAGACTTGATCTGTCGGATTCGGACAAGAAGTCGGATTTAGACTTGGTGTCGGATTTGGTCTAGATGCCAGATTCGAACTCAATTCCAAATTCGGACTTGATTCCGGAATCGAACCAGATGCCGAATCCGGATTCTGGATTCAGACTTGGTGCCAGATTCGGTTTAAATGCCGTTTTGGACTAGATGCCAGACTCGAATTTGATACCGGATTCTGATAAGATGCCAGATGCAGACTTGGTGCCGAATTCGGACTAGATGTCAGATTCGGAATTGGTTCCGAATTCGGACTAGATGACGGATTCAGACTATTTGTCGGATTCGGACTTGATACCGGATTCGGATTCGAATTTGATACCGAATTTAAATTTGGTGTCGGATTCAGACTTGGTGTTGGATTTGGTATTTATGCCACAGTCGCGCAGTCTTTGTTCAGGATTTTAGATCCATAAACTGACTTATGCTATTCAGCAAAGTAGAAACAAAGGTATTATTCTAATTCCCACACATCAACCTTATTAAATCCAATACATATTCTAAATTGGAACATGAATTCTCCATCAGATGAGTAAGACATTAGTAATGAAACATACATTAATGCATGCAGTAATTTTTTACTGTCAATTATTATTCTGCTTACATCCATGCTAGTAATGCATTAGAAGACAGCTCATGAGTGATGAAATCATTAAAAATTTAAATCGCATTTCCTCGAACTTGAATCATCCATTCAAAATCAACTTCAGAACCTGCTTTACATTATATTAAAAATTTAAATAATTTTATTTTAGCGAAAAATTGGTGAAAAAAAGAGAAAAAAATTATAATTTTTATATCTATTATGTTTATTGTTTACCAAAATTTATCATGTAAGAAATGAATTCATTTATAACTATAAAAAGACAGAATGAAGCGATTTTAAGTAAAGAAAGAAAATTTGTAATAAAAAATTGAAAAAAAAAAATGAAAATATTTGAATAAAAGTGGGTGAAAAATGTAAAATTCTGTTATAAATTTACTTTTTTTTTTATCTTTTTATAGAATTAGAAGGGCAAGGCTCGTGAAAGGAATGAATCATTTATAATACCATTTATAGAATTCTTATAAGAATCTGTTAAAAACCTCTTTGAAGTAATCGGTAATGCAGATGACTAGAAAGTTTAGATACTTTGACTGCACTTTGAGATTAAGATGAAATTGGGTCTCTAGACAAGTATAGATTAAGGAACGGATCAGGAGCATGAAGAGTTGTGGAAGAAATTTGAATAAGAGCTACAAAATTGCTTTAAGATTGGAATATTGATATAAGTATCACTGTATGCCAATTACCTGAGCGATAATACGCGGCATACCTAGTTTTTCGCCACAAAAATAGGTTGAAATCAGCCTTCACACTACCAGACACCTTTGCATTTTACCACGTTAAACCGATGACGTATAAGTGCCCTAGCAAACATATTGTGCTGTACTGGTTGAAGATTGAAATAATATCCCTAATTGATTCGAAAAATAGTTTTGTGTTCTTAATCCCTTATCATAAGATGAGATTCTAATCTCGGTATTGAAATGTATTACTTCTCGAGATTGAGGACATTAATTGATGAGATACAACGCTAATTATATGTATAAAATGAGTTATTCCGTCTTAATAGTTAATTACTTCCTTTTGGAAGTTATGCAAGGATCTATTGCCGCAAAATCTCAATAAATCTGTCGAATGCAACTTCTGAGATTCTAAACACTTTTGCATCGTTGATACACAAATCCCATTGATAAATTTTGCTAAAATCAAATTATATTCTAAATATGTCTATTATCTACATTTATGAGAAATCAGATCAATATTTCAACATTTCAAACTATGAGATCAAGAGATTCCAATCAGAAGATTCTCTCTATAACCGACTAACGGTTTGTGAATCAACTTCTAACCCAGGCATGTACACAATATAAATGTTCTGATGTTTCATCGCATCGTCAATTAATGTTCGTGTGTATTTCGTTCTTTTATAAAAAAATACAAAAAAAAATCAGCTGTTTCTACCGATTCGACTTATTTTTTTCATGTGTCTCTCTTGCATTTATTCTTTTCTCTGTTTCATTTTTGTCGCAATCGTATGCCAGAAGGCAAAGTGTCGAGACTTTCTTTCCAATAAATATATTCAAGTATTCTATTTTAAAACTAAAGTATGAATTATTAATATAAATTCGGTATTTGTTGTCATACAAACAATGTGGATATAAATCTTCGGTAGATACAAAAATAAAGCAATTTGCGCCGAATTATTTCGACTTTTATTTCAAGATTTATATTCACAGATTTTTTTGTGTACATTGTTTATCGTAATCTAAACATTTTTACTGGATAATAGCTGCAATTTCTTAATTTTTTTATATATGTCTCACATAGTTTCATCAACGCTATATAAGTGAAGATAAGACAGTGAACTGTAATATTTTTAATTAAAAAGAAACTTGCCATTCATCATGTGGAAGAAAGCTATAATTTTAGTTGCATTAATACCGTTCATTGCACCAAAGACATTGATAGTTAACTTCTATAGTGGAGAGGATAATGAAGTTAGTCACGTGAATAATGATCCACCACCGCATACTGACTATGCAAAAATGGCAAGATGGCTTGTGCACAGTAAGTTTTTTTTTTTCTTTTTGTTACTCATTGTCGTAAGGGTGAATAAATTATTTTGTGGTTTACTTGTGATTATAGATTTCTTTTAAAGTTCTGATTATACATACAGTAAGCTTTATAAACTAAAGTTCACAAACGACTGTTGATTTGTTTATGATTAGCTTAATTTAATTGTATTTAAGTCACATAAATTTACTGGTTTAGATTATGAGTTGTGACAGACGTTGAAGTCAAGGATTATTCAAGAGTTCGAATCTCATTTAAGACAATTTTAATACATATCACTAGTAATAATATTTTTTTTTAATTCAAAGTCCAAATTTGTATTAAAGTTGGATTAAACTAGGGTTTTCAATGTCCGGTATTAAAATCCTTAGATCATCCTTAGGCAAGGCAACCTTTTATTTTTGGCATACTATGTTACTAAGCCTAGGGATTTGGTTCATGACATTTCGAAAAATTTCATACTAGTGTGCCGCGGCACATAGGTTGTCCAGCACTGTCTTAAATTAAACTATAATCTCTGAATCATTTTTAGTCACTATATATGCAATACAAGTATATACCAGAAATAATATTAAATACTTCCTTAACCATATTTTATAGACTCCGAATGGATGGCAACAGGAACAATCTCAACCTTACCACAAATCAACGGATTTCCTATGGTCAATGTAATTGCTATGGCTGATTCTGAAAAAGGTGCAAAAAGTACCGGCATGATTTACTTCTATTTAGTCATGTTGGACTTTACCGCTCAAGATCTATCCAAAAAGAACCAAATGACAGTTTTGTTCTCACTCGATCAGTCACTGTATTGTACGAATAAGAATATTGATCCAATGGAACCAACTTGCGCTCGTATTATGATGTCAGGAGAGGCTCTTAGAGTACAGAAGGATACAGCAGAATTTGATTTTGCAACAAAAGCAATGACAAGTCATCATCCAGCATCAGCACATTGGATTGAAACGCACGACTTTTTCTTGTGCAAAATGAACATTTCACAAATTGTTGTGCTTGATTGGTACGGTGGTCCTCATTTTGTAACACCCGAAGACTATTTCAGAACCAAGTTAGACGGCGAAGGAAGTCATAAAACTACATTCGAATTTAAGTTCAAATAAGTAGCTACTTTTTACCTATTTTGGGAACAATAATATCAAAGATTATTTTATATAGACGTGATAAGATGTCATGTAACAAATAATTATGTCTCAATATGCTTTCCTAATTTTTATTATCATGGTATCACTTTATAAAATGAACATTTTTTTAACATATAATAAACAAATAATGAAAATTAATATTGATAACATTTTTTTTTATCCTTTTGATAATCATAAATAGAATTTTTTTTTCGTTACAGGGCTAGGCACTTTTAATTGATAATCTCACTATATTATTTTAGAATCTAAAATTTGATAAGAAATTGGTTCAAGAGACATGCTGATTAAATTAATTTCTCAACAAATTTTAGCTTCAAATTTTTTTGATAACCATAAAATAAAAAAGGTATAATATAAATTTATATTGTAAATAATAAATTTGATTAATTAATTTATGGAATGTACGTTACTAAATCAGCATCATATTCATTAGTTTCTGGGAATATCAACTTCATTTGCACTTTCTAAATTGATTTCCAAAAAGCTTGATAATCAGAACTAAGTCCAAACTAAGTCTAGGATAATCAGAACCTTACTTACTTACTTACTTCGCTGGCCGTACAGATCATGTGTGATCCATGGCCTCCCTCAGTCGGTTCTTGAAGCTGGCTCTATCGCTGGCTACCGCTTGCCAATTTCCAATTAATCAGAACCTAGTCACAGACTATATTCGAAAAATTTGAAATCCGTGGGATTTGGAACAGATCAAAATGATCAAATTCTAGGGTTTGCCAAAAACAGATGCACAGGCCTGTATAGATGCAAAAAACTGCGCATCTAGAACATTAGAAAATGCCGGCCTGCAGTCTATCGGCAAACTATGTCAAAAACTTGATGAATATGATTATTCAATTCTGTCTAATCTTTGCTATATCACAACATACAAATAAAATTACAAGATCGTTCCCAAACTGACTGCATTTGATATGTCTGCCATTCGAGTCTAAATTCCGCCGTCTATTTTTGATAAAATTGAAATCTCTAGTTAAGATTTTGATTTATTTATGTTAATTTGGAGAAGTTGAAGTTTCTTTACCTCCGCGACTATTAATCCCCATAGAAACTCAATTTTGCGAGGTATACAAATGTCTGCCCGTCATGCATGAACAGATTGCATCCTCCTAATAAATAATATCCAGAACTTACTTAAAGTTGACATCCCATATAAAGTATATCAAAAAACAAATTGATATCTATTAAAATTGATATTCAATAATTCCTAGTGGCAATGCTCCACTAAATCACTTCTAAAAGCACTAAATTCGCTTCATTATAAAGGTACAAAACACAATTTTTTCACTCGTAAAAAGTTAATAGATAAGCTGATTCATCCAATAAATCTTATTGATGATTGTTAATTTCCCATTAAATCTTTTAGTGGATCATTAACAACTGTACTTGCTGTTTTCTTTGCTATTGTTGATGGTGTGGATTTTGATGCAGTTGTTGATGATGATGGTTTGGTTACAGATGGGGCAGTTGTGGATGCTGATGAGAGAAACGAGAATTAGAAAAGATCAGAAATTTAAATCCAGTTCAATCATATTATGAACAGCAAAGCCTTTTCCAAGCCTCTTAATATCTCATTACACATTTCAAACCCTCCTTTAGCTTCAACATCAGCAAAATGATGTTTAATAATAAATTTTGATATTTTCATCTCTTAATGTTCCGAAATTTGCAATGCGAAATAATATTAAAGCTATTTTAAGGTTGCTAAGCAAAGAGATAAGGTTCTATAAATAATCAATACTCGTGTTTTAATTCTTCAGATTAATTTAATGATACAAATGAGAAGCATTGAACCTATTAATAATAATGGTCAACTTTTGGAAATAAATAAAAATTAATCTTCAATTTGGATTTGTTTTGATTTGTTCATAACTTCCAGACAGAACAATGAAATAATATAAATAGTTTGTTATCATTGAAACCTGAAGATTTGTAATTAGCAAGCCGGCAATTATTGCTGTTTAAGCTTCTTTCATTAAATTAGCGATCAAATTTTCACACGTACATGAAAATTAGCGCAATGGAAAAGGATTAGCACCGTCCATAGTAAGAAAATTCAGATAATGTCATACAATTTAAGCTTTAAAGCAGTGTTGGTTAAACTTTGTGCCGCGGTACACAAATGTGACTCCAAAGTTTTTTTAATAACGCCCTAGACCGCACGCCGCGTGCGATTTTACCACCAAATTGTGCCATGCCACAAAAAAGTTTAGACAACACTGCCCTAAACGCTTAACATTCCGTCGAACTTTATGTTGCTTCATGCTAAAAAAATAACCTAATTAATCAACTTACCACCACTTTTTGGCTTCGAACCAAACAAGTCATCATCATCATCGTCGTCATCGTCTCCAAAAATCGATTGTTTCTTTGGTTTAGTGCTACTTGTTGATTTGGAGAAAATTAAAGAACCTTTAAGTTTATTGTCATCCTCGTCGTCAAAAAGTTTTGTCGATTTTTCGGGAACTTTCTTCTTAACCGCACCAAATAAGTCATCATCATCGTCATCATTAAACAGTGATTTTGGTGCTTCCTTTTTCTTTTCAATCTCAATTTTTTTCTTTGGCTTTACTGTAACAGGCTTTGATGCTGGAAAGAGATCATTGTCTGAGTCATCATCAAAAAGAGACTTTTTCGAGTCATCAGCTGACTTTTGATTATTTTTGGCGTTATCAGCAAACAGCGATGATGAAGGCTTTTCAATTGATGACTTTTTCTTTTCTTCTTCCAACATTTTGCGTGTCTCGTCTTCATCGTCATAAAATATACGACTTTTACTTGTTACTGCTGTTTTCTTGAAAATCTCATGCTCAACACGAGTATGATCATCAAGCGGTGGTGGCTCGTCATCAAAGAAATCCAAAATATTTGATTTGACATTGACTTTTTTATGTTCTTGAATATTTTTAGCCTCTTTTGTCTCGGTTTCAACACCAGAACTCGTTTCGATAGGATTACTTTGAGCTTTAGCCGCTTTCGTAATTTCATCGTCGAATTTTTGACCTGATAATGAAGTCGATTGCGCAATAATTGGTTCTATAATGTCTGATTGTTTGACTTCCATCACAGCATTATCAGCATCTGTCATTTCTTCATTATTTTCATTTGATTCCGCAACAGCCTTTGCACTTAGCGTCTGATCGTAAATTGCTTGTCTGCCTCGTCTTGTTGATGGTCGGCGTTTTACTTGAATTTTAGCTCTTAATTTTGTCAAGTCATTGTTAAGTAGACCAGAATCAGTTGATTTTACTGATATTGATGATTTTTCGGCAATGGAAGTGGACTTTTCAGTAACAGAAGTCGATTTCTCAGTTATTGATTTATCTGTCGATGATGACGATGAATCTTGATCGTCTACAGACGGTGTGGAATCAAAACTATCTTCTGTCTTAGCCTTTCTTGGTATTCTTGCTCCAGGCATTAAGGCATTCACATTAATTGCTAATGTCTTGTTCAATTTTCCAGGTAATTTTCGTGGTGGTGAATCTTGTTGAGCAGTTGGTTGTTCTTGTGGCTTTGTAAACAAGTCCAGCTTACTTTGAATATTGCTTTTGACTGGACTTTGTTCATTTTGAGGAACTAAAGTTGACTGAGCTTCATTTTTGGCAGCAATTGGTTCAGATTTTAGTATTTTTTCAGAATCAGTATTTTGATCGATCGGAGTTGGCTGGTCTTTAGTTTTGACTTTGGAAGCATTTGCTTCTACATTAGACGAAGGTGCTGGTTTAGAATCTATCTTAGACAGTAATTCAGCTATTGTCTTTTGACCAGGCAATTTATAATTGGGTTTTTCAGAATTAGATTCTGATGACTCATCAGATTTAGCATCAAATAATTTTGAGGAACTTGCTTTTTCCTTAATTTCAGAACTATCCACTGGAAATTTTGGAACTAAAAAGTCATCATTCGAGTCATCAGGAAACAGTTGAGATAATTTTGGTAAGGTTTCAACTCCAGAATCCTTCTTATGAGATTTAGGAGAGAATATGTCATCCAATGATTCCTTTTTGATTGTCTTTTGCGATGTAATGTCTGATTTTGCTGACAAAAAGTCATCATCATCATCATCTTCAAGCTGAGATACGCTTTCAATTGGCTGATTAATATAATCATCGTCATCGGGCGGAATTTCATTAAAAGCAAGATAATTAGATGTATTTTGATTCAGCACTTTTCTATCATCTGATTCTTCAAAATTATTATCCTCTGTATCCCAATTATCATCGTCATCTGGTGGCTCATTGTCCAAGAATAAAACTGGGTTATTAAACTTCTTTGATAAGGAAACATCAACGTCCGACCTTGTCTCATATTGAATATTTTTTCCCGTCTGATTATTCACTGCCGTATTTTGATTTTCTCTTTCACTTTCTATGTTTGGCACTGGAACAGCATCATTATCATTATCAGGACAATTAGCGATAATTAAGTCTGATTTATTTGATTCCAATAAATCATTTTTATTAATTGACAGATTGTCTTCTGGAATTGAGGATGATGACTCAACGACTTCCTCGGCTTCATCCAATTGATTAAATATGTATTCCTTTACTGTTGATAAGTAACCACCCATAGCTTGTTCCGATTCTCTTTCTTTTACAATTATTTTCTCCGATTCTTGACCTATTTTAGTGCTTGTCAACTTTTCTGACTTAAATAAGCTATTATTATTATTTACATTGTCATTTTCATCTCCATCATCTTCGTCATCATCGAATAATTTTTTGTGTCGTTTATTTACGATAATTTTATCAATCGTATGCGGTTTGTCATTGCTAGCTGCTTTTTCGCTCGTGTTTTCTACATTTTGCGATATTGAGGGATGAGTTTGATAACCTTTTTGCATGTCATGTGAAATCTTTTCAGATTCTTTAGCAATTCCGGTAGTTAATGCGGTTTTATCAACTCTTGGAGTTGACACATTGATTGACAGCTTTTTATTAAAAATACTCTCAAACTCATCTTCATCTTCATCATCAAATAGATTAACATTCTTTTTAATTTCAGGCGTACTTTTATGCATGATTGGTTCCTCTTTTTTCATTTGAGATAATTTCGAGTCGTTTTGTTGCGATTTTTGCTTTATTATTTCTGTGAAAAAGTCTTCGGATTCGTCATCATCGTCATCAAATAGATTCGTTATTTTTTGACGAGCTTTCACTACTGGAGTTGGTTTACTTTCTGATTTTATCACTGGATCAACTTTTTTACTTACTGTATCTTGAGCTTTTTGCTCTGATCGCACTTCAGTCTTTATTACTTCTTTTTTATCCACTTTCTGTAGTTCAACAACTTTTTTATCTGCTTGTGGAGTATGAACTGTTTTAGTAACTGTAGAATCTGCACGAATTACATTCTCAATTTTTCTTAAATGTACATTTTTAATCTCAGCTGCAATATTTTTCATATCGCGTTGCACGTTAGCTTTCTTCTCGTCTTTCACAATCTCTTCTTTCTTTGGAGTTTCAGTCTGATCTTTCTGTCGATTATTTTCCATTTTTTGAATAAAACTATCAAATTCATTGTCATTGAATAAATCAACAACTTGTGGCAATGGCTTTTCAATCATTTCTGGCTCGGGTAATGGCATGGAAAGTACTGAATCAACATCATCGAATAGATTTACAGGTTTGCGATTGTGAGACGATTCAACCGTTAATTCAGGCGGTTCATCATCAAATAAATTAACGATTTTCCTTTCACTTTGTTGGGGTGCGAAGAATGTCGATTGAGTTGTTGTTGCTGGTTGCTTAATGGTTGGTGTAATTTGTTCGCTTGTATAAACTTCATCAAACATACCGACTTGCTTATTTATTATCATTTGATCTCCAATGGAACTGCTTGATTTCGATAAACTTGTTTGTGAAGCCATTAAATTCGATTCAGACGCTAGTAAATTATCGCTTTCTAGTCTTGAGTTTGACGTAATGTTTGATTCTACAGATTCAGCATAAATTGATCCAGATTGAGAATATTTGTCTTCCTCTATTAATCCTAAATGCCACTTTTCCTTCCAATTCTTTTCTCCAATTAAATATGGTAATGGAGTATAGAATTTATCGATTGGTCTATATACTGTAGAAATTTCTGATCGATTACTACTCGGATCTAGATTAACTCGATGTCTTTCAAAGCAATTTTCCATTAATTTTAATCCATTTTGAATGGCAATATTTGTCGACAATGTGACCTAAAATGTTATGCAATATATTGATTAAAAATTAAAATAATGTGAGCAATGAACTTGTTGGATATAATCTCACAATTGTTTTAGGCACTTCTTGAATTGGTTCCAAATGATCATCCGTAATTAGATTCTCACAATACACAGTATTCTTAATATCATTAATTCTCGTTAAATTACTCATTTTTACTTTCGTCTCGTCCAAACTGAGAATCATATTGTTCATCTTTCCTTTCGTATTAGTTGCACGACTTTCAATTTTCTATTAGATTTGTTAGAAAGTAAATTATCGACATATAAAGAGAAATTTATTAAATGATAAAAAATTTACTTACCGATGCAAGATTTTGCATCAATTGCAGCACTTTCCTATCACATTCTAATGTCCATTCAGCTTTACTTGCTGTCTCTAGCAACTCTCTAGTATCCTATATTAAAAAAATTAATCAACAAGTGTTAGATTTTGAAGATAAATATAAAAATCTTAAAATTTATTTTACCATGTTTACAAAACAGCTGATTGTGAATCTACGATATATTTGACTAGTCTGTTTGTTACTGCTTCTGTTGTGGAATGTTTGAAGAGCATTTAACTAGTAGAATATTGTTATTTTCTTTAATTTCTTCATTATTCGCTAGATGTCGTGCCTTGTTTAGCCATACTAATATGTAATTATCTTTCTTTCATATTTTTCACAACTTATTATCATAACTTTCACCAATTTTCATATCACAGACTGTCACAGACTACTTTAATTAACTCAGAAACTCACTTTGCATGTTTTCTTAAAGAAAATCCGTTAAATTCCGTTACATTTATTAAATTCAAAATTTCAAAGCTGTGCTTTCAGCCGTAAACGCGTCAGTTATTTGAATTTTTAAAATACAAAAGAACTGTGTTTTTCGTAAATATTATTTAAATAAGACTTAATTATGGATTCTTCTACATTTACATCGGAAAATGAGTCGTTAAGTCAAGTAGAGACACTTAAGCAACAGCTGAATACATATAAAATGATCAATGCAGATTTGTCCAAGAAGATCCAGGAGTTGAAAGTTGAATTAAATGCATTTAAACATGAAAATTCAGTAATTAAAAGGGAAGTACTCGAAGAGAGAGCAAAAGCAGTTGAATACAGACAGTCGTTTACAATTATGAATACACATTGCATAAATTTCATCAATACTTATGTCAATTCAATGCAGCAAATCAATGATAATGATGACAGTTTAATTAGAGGAATTCCAGGCATAGGAACAACTCCAAAAAGAGATGGTATACAGAATAATATTGCGAAATTGTACATCCAGTAAATTGTTAGTATATTTTTAGATGAAAATGAAAGTCCACAGAATGACACAATTGTTCCACAAACTGAGAGACAACGGCCACCACAGCAGTCAGCCCGTGCTCAATCGCATGCTGGTCTTCATGACGATGAAGATATTGGCAGTAATGTCTTAAATACTATATTAGAGGAATCAGTGTTACCTTTCACATCAACACCAATCGTTCGAAGCAAAAGTGGAATTCCAAATTCAACTCCTAAAATTACACCTATCAATCCATCACCAACAACGCCGGTCATTCCAAATAATATGTTCAAATCTCCAAGAACTTTAAATTCCGACCCTGTACCACAATTAATAGCACGTACTTTCTCATTGCCGGTCAATTTCAGTCCGAATTCAATGGTAACACCAAAAAATCGAGTTACAGATGTTGCACCCCAAGTTCCGGCAAATGATTCTACATTATCGAATTCAAACATTAGTCAAACTGTAACGGATACACCAAGACTCCAAGTAAATCCTTCATCACGTCGAATTTCAATTACTCGTGAAGATGAGATTGGATATGCTGACAAAGAAAATGAGACTGCTGGCGATGACACAACAGAGCAAACTATACAACATGATACAATTAAAGAAGTCAAAAGCTGTCGAGTTGCTTTATCTCCACTAAAAAGTGCATATCTCCAAAATAATAATAATACCATCACGGAATCTCCTGAGTATGAAAGTTTTGATGATGATGGTACAATTGGAAAGAGCCAAGATGATTCCACATTGAAAGCCACAAAATCATTAAAGCGAAAAAGCAGCGAAAGCGGTCGTCCGAGACGTCAAGCAAGGCCTGATCCAAAATCATTAAAAGAGCCATCACTTCGAACGAAATTGCGTAGAAGTAAGAGGAAAATTTAAGTCTGATATGACCAGATCTAACGAGGTATTCCGTAGCTATTAAATTATTATTATATTCAGTATTTTATATCCAATGAACATCATATTGTTCATAGTTAAGTTGCACCAAAATTTCATTTGTTTCTTATTTAAATGATTGATTATGTATTTACATGTTATATGACGTTTCGAGGCTGTACATATTTGAAGTCAAGAATTATCTCATTTAATAAAAATTTATAAGATTTACTTAAACTTTTTAATTGAACTAGTTTTATTAATAAATAATGGTAACTTACATATTATTTGAATATTTACAATTTTAACGGTTAATTGATATTTAAATTTTAATGGTGAAATTGTGGATTCTACATTAGGATGATATGTAAAACCGTACAACAGTAACATGAAATTGTAAGGTTTCCCAACATTTCTCTCTAAGCCGTTCAACAGCTATCATTTTTCTCAAAACCATACAATAGCTTACTTTCTCTTTTAAAACAATACAACAGTAAATTTTCTCTCAAAATTCTTAAAACTATACAACAGCTAATTGGCTATAATTGTGTGAGATCAGTTGAAACCTTACAACAGCAATATATTTAAGCAATATAAAAACATTTATAGGATTTCATGAAATTCAATTATTTTAAATTCGAACAATTTAAATAAATAAATAAGTGTAAGTCTTCAAGCATCTTAAATTCATCAGCTAAACTCCTTCAACACCAAATTTCCATTCTTTTTCAGCACAAGATTAGAATTTCTCTTTTCAATTACTGGAAATTGATCCTCAAAAAACATTTTAAGATTCTCAACATCACAAGCAGACTTGAAATTTTCCAAAACAATCAACTGCAGTCTATGTCCATATTCCTTGATGATTCCCATAGTGTGAGTTGTTGAATGAGACACTGACGAGATTATGACGATTTCTTTTAATTTCTTCATGGATTTTAAAAGACCTTCAAGGTAATTTTGTGTATCGAAATATCCGGAAAGGACAAGATATTCAAGGTTTGGAAACAGCTTTAAAAGCCTCAGTAAGTCATTTTTACAGATTATGACTTTTCTGTCGTGATTTATCAGAATCAACTTTTTGACTTTCTTCTGTATCAAATTGTATTCATGAAGATCCAAAATCGTAATTCCAACAAATCCATAAAAGATATTCTCAATCAGAATTGACTCAAAATTAATTAAAGAATTAATGCACAGATTTTTAAATATTTTTAGTGCCATTGGTGTTCGAATTCCTAAAGACTTTAGATTTGGGAAGTTAAATGTGATGTTATCGAATGTGTCGTCCAATAGAAGTTCATTAGGTACACTAATATCCAGTTCAGTAAGTGCTGTAAACATGACAGAATTACAGAATTCGAACGCAAATTCTGCATTACTTTGGAAGTTTAGCGTCTTTAAATTTCTCATAGAATGAAATGTCTCGATGCTTTTGTAGCTGTCTAATTTAATTAATGGAATATCAATGTCCTCAAGTTGTTCTAAATTCTGAATAATACATAATGTTTGATTGTCAATCACAGTAGACTCGTCTGCGACAAGTTTTAAATTAATTAAGTTTTTCTGTGTACTCAAAGCTTCATTTATACTGCATTTCGGTGCAATTAACGTTAAATGCCTTAAATTTAGGTTCATAAATAATGACTGATCTTTGATCGCTCCAATTATTGTTAAATCTTTAATATCACGAGAACTGATGAATCGTTTTAAGTATTCCAAGTCAATATTGGATATCCTTAACATCTGTGGACATTCGAATGGTAGTAAATGTAAGATGTTGACCAATTTGAAATTATATGGAATTGATTGTGGCACGTCTGTAAAAGTTATGTCCAAACTACGAATATGATGTCTGAGTTTCAATATTATTGCCTCAAATCGACTCCAAAATAGGTCACTAAAGTTCAATCCAACTCTTAATTTAATTTCAGTTATGATCCTTTGTGATGATATGATTGATGAGAATATTTCGTTCCTTAGCAACTGTAATTAAATGACACAATGAGATTATTAAAGTTACATCAGATTGACCTACTTACAGTATTCTCATCCTTTATGCTTAATATGCAAAAATTCCTTTGCATCAAACAAATAATTTGGTAAAATCTATGGCACACAAAAGTAATGTATCGGTGATCTGTTATGTAGCTGAATATTTCTATAAGCAATTCTGATGGCAACTGTAATATGCTAGGATGATCTTTAAGTGGTGACATCTTGCTTAATTATATTAATTTTGAAATTTTTAGGAAGATAGAATTTGTTGATGACATTTTTCCTAAGCTTAGACGATTATTGCAAAAAACATTTCAAATTTCTACAACACGTTAACATTGATAAATATTTTCTTGACTTTCCACATACAATTTCCAACGAAAAACAGACACTAGCAATACAACATCCTGCTATCCATATGATAAATATTCCAGATAAGTGATCAAATGTCATTATCGTCGGTTCACCATTGACAACTTGATGATTTAAGATAGAAGAGTCAAAATATCTGCTCATCCAATAAAACACCAATCCAGCTGCCTGCAAATTTCCAACACTGTTCTCAACATAACTAACCAAATAGTGATTTTTAGGAAAAAACATAGCAACTTGGTATGAAAAAAGTTTTTCAGGCAAAACATGAAAAGTAAAATTTTTATAATTCATTTGATTAGCGTAAATAACTTCTGTTATTGGACCAACAGCTGCACCTTTGAAGTTTGTATCAAGTGTCTTCATTTGCCAAGCTTCGATGCCTTCCTTACCGACAATTGCACGACTGAAATTGAATTTTAAAGCATACAGTAAGTAAATAACCTTAAAAATCATTATCAAAGCTACCTGTTATGGATCTTAAGACCTTTAGTAAACTCCTGAAAAGATTCATACATATATATTTTAAATCCATTATCCAGCACCTCATCAATCGTTTGCATTGCAGGCATTCGTTGATCAGTTTGTAGAAATTTAAATATTCCAGCTTGATAAAGTGTTCTGACTATTAACGAGAAGAAAACAAATGCAAGCAATATAAATCTCGCAGAATCCTTCGGGGGTAGAAAGTTCTGTCCTCCGTTCAATAATATATTAATCATGTTCAAATGCGGACTATCTGATGTTCCGAATATATATTTGTGAAATTTTCGTGGATTAAACTTTAATAATGATATAATTACAATTCCCAATCCAAACATTATTGCCAATATCGTCCATAAAATTGTATTGAATGGACAGAAAAGTTTTTCCAACGGCGTCATCAATCGTCCTCTTGGTATTACCAGAATAATATCTGCATTTGTGTAAACTGCATAGCTCATAAACTTAGCACGAACTAATGTTAAATAATAGTATCCAAATCCGATATCTGTATCTCCTTTCATTGTCTTCTTCATTAGTCCCGTTGCTGTTCCATTTTCATATATCAAACCCCACGCAACTGGTTCTGTTAAAATGTCAATTTTTAAGTCAAAATTTAATATCCTCGATATTCCTCTTATTACTTCCACATCAAATCCTCTTATGACAGTAGTTCCATTACGATATTTTTCAATAATAACATTCGGTTGATACTCATAAGTTGATACTTTTAAGGGACATTGATGGAAGTTGGTAAACTTTTGTGGAAAAACTTTCTGATCATATATCCATGACTGATTTCCATGTGAAAATTTATTTATTGAGATTGCTTGAATATTATTGCATCCATTTGATGAGAACGGATAAAATGTAAGCATGTCCATTGATTCTGTAATAAATAGCAATTTATTAGATTTGTCGACCGATGACTGTGCTTATTGATATGAGTAATTCTTGGAAAAATTGATATGTAGAAAAATAAAGAGCTGTGAAGCATCTACATTTATGTATGCTTCCTACAAACATTTTGTGCAGAATTTTAGTGCAATTTTGAGGAAAAAGTGCAGCTGAATAATACACTTTGTTCGGTCAGCTAAAATCTTTAAAACCAGACATCGAAGAGTGCTTGGATTTACTGCAGTAGTTTAATTCCATCATGTTATTGGACGTTAAGGTATTTACAAAGCTTATAACGATGTTTAAATACGATAATTAATGAATTTTTTATTTCAGTACAAAATGTAAACAATTTTTTACGGGAAAATTTCATAAACGCTTGAAAGTTCAAATTCCAAAAAACCGTTATTTGAAAAATTTCTTGAATTTTCTTCAATTTATTGTAAGAAGTTTTTCTGAATGTTGTATTATATCCTGTCTTACTGGATCTTACTTTACAGGTAGAGAAAGTATCCTGGATCATACTGAATCTTGCGTTTTAGGTCTAGAATGCATAATAATGCACACAAATCTTGTTTGCAAACCAATTACTGATCACTGCGACAAAAATGCGCTAAAGTCACCCAATAATGTCGAGAACTTTTTGAATTTTTTAGCGCATTTTTGAAATTTTTTTCAAAAAGGTAGCTTAATAAGACACTTTGTTCGGTCGGTCGTTCGGTCGGCTGCTATTAAAAACTTTTTATCTAGACATCGTAGAGAGCTCGGAATGGTTTTAAAAGATCAGTTCCATAAAGTTATTGGCGCCCCGGGCATTTAAAAGTTTCAAATCAACGCATAAATACTATAATTAACAATTTTTCATTTTCATAACAACAACAACAAAAACAACAACACGTTTTTTCATTGTTTTACACATGCTACGGACATTTCAGTGTCGAAAAAAGTCGACATTTTTGAAAAAAAGTCGACCTGTGTCGAATTTGAAATTTTTTTGCATATTTTTGTCTAATTTCAACATAATTAATCATTTATATTAGCTAAATATTGATCTACAAACAAGAATTGTTCAATTAAACCTTGTTTTTCAATAAAAATTAACTAAAATTAGTGAAAATTTGACGGTTATTTTGAAATTCAAACGAAAAATAACGGCTAATTTCGACATGTCCGTAGCATGGTTTTACAGTGTTCTTCAATGTTTTTCGATGTTTTAACAGTGTTTACTGAACAATGTTTGAATTTTTTTTTTACCGTTATGAGGTTTGAATTATGAAAATCCGTTAAATGTTGAAGTTCTTAAATTTTTGGAAGTTATATATGGATCTTGTGTTTTTAGGTCAGGAAGTGACCTGGATCTTACCGGATCTCATTTTGTGGGCCGGGAAGTGAACTGGATCCTACTGGATCTCGTTTCGTGGGCTAGAAGAAGACCTGAATCCTACTGGATCTTGGTTTTGAGGTCTGGAAGTGACTAATTAATCAATTACTGATCGCTGGGACAAAAATGCGCTTAAGTCCCTCGATCAATAACACGAGGACTTTTGTAATTTTTTAATAAGAACAACTTTTGAACGAACTTTGGTAAGTCAATTAAAAATTCAGTGTGACAATCTTCCATCGTGACAGATTAGAGCATTAAATTTGTCATTCAAGTTCACAACAAAACTACCTCAAAACTTTCAAAATTGAAAAATGTAAAACACAATTAAACTTAATATTACATTACACAACTATTCAACCAAAGCACTAAACATCCGGTGTTGGTCAAAATAAAATTGTTACATTTTCTATTATATTACATGGATAATTAATTACATTGTGCTGTTTATGCTGCCACAGCTACGATTCACTACACAAAAAACATAAAAAAAATATATCTTGCAAGTTTCTCATTACCCTGATTTGATTTTAGTATGACAACATTGTAGATGTAAAGCTTCCAAAACTCGTTGAAAACTTTTGAAGCATCCAGTACAGTGTCATCGAGAAAAATCAATAAAAACTTTTCAACAGTTTTAAACTTTGTCCTTCTATCTATAAATTTTGGTAAAAATAACTTATAAAACGACTCATCGTTTTCCAATGCAAGAACCATCAAACTCGATAATTCCTTCGTCTCACTCCAAACTGTATATTTTTCTAAATTGATGCTCGTTAATGTAAATGAAATTTTTTTATTTAAATTTGCAAACAAAAGCTCCTTAAAGCTTCGATTTGTTGACGATTCGGTAATTAAGCTAATATCTCGAGTCATTGCCATTAAAATTGCATTGTCAATTGCTTTAATGACTTTCACTTGAGCAATGTCATTGGAGCTGTTGTAAAAATTAAATTGTGAAGAAATTTTACACTGAATTAAGCTCTTTAGAGTGATAATAATGAGTAAAATAAATTTAATGTTCATGATCTTGTTGCCAACTTAACTGCTATCTTTGAGCTTCTTTTGCTTTTTTTTCTTTTTTTCGAATCCTATCAACATAAAATTTACCAAAAGACTGAGCATTTCAATTTTTATTTTGGATGGCGGCAAGATGGAAGCATCGAGTGGAAAATGATAAATTTGTACTTGTTTGCTAATGCATTGCAGCCATTTATTTGGAAAACTAGCCGTTCATGCTGAGGTTACGAAAAATTTACGATAAATAATGATTTGTTGCTATTGTGTCTGTCAGGAGATCTCGTGGGGGTAAGAAACGTAAGTGGTTAAATCTCACAGGACTGGCAATCAAGTCAATTGCTTTCTGTTTAGTATCTTTTTAAGTGAAATCATGAGCTACACATTAGAATTTATGCAATCCTTAAAGGAATTCTAGAATCTAAATCAGTGATTCTCAAGCTTTGATCCATGTTTTAGAGATACGTTTTTGCTAAGGGTTCTCAAGACCGACACCGAAATGAGTCATGACAGAGAAGAATAAGATTGGATTCTCAGTCTCAATGCTATATTCAGTCTCCCTATCTGGCTCAGTTTCGTTTCCGGTCTTAGTCTGGGTTCCGCTCTCAGTCTCGGTTCCGATCTCAGTCTCGGTTCCGCTCTCAACCTTGGTTCCGCATTCAATCTCGGTTCCGCTCTCAGTCTCGGTTCCGCTTTCAGTCTCGGTTCCGCTTTAAGTCTCGGTTCCGCTTTAAGTCTCGGTTCCGCTCTCAGTCTCGGTTCCGCTCTCAGTCTCGGTTCCGCTCTCAGTCTTGGTTCCGCTGTCAGTCTCGGTTCCGCTCTCAGTCTCCATACCCGTCTAGGTCTCGAAAACCACGCTGAAAACTCTCCGAGAACCACTGATCAAAATATACAAAATTAATAAAAAGCTTGATGCGCCCCAAAACAGATTTCGATAATTCGAAACTTTTCCAACTTATTGTCTATAAACATATATTTGTCTACAAATAAAAGCAGTTAATATCACCCTTTCGTGAAATATTGTAAATATACAAAAGGTTTGTCTGAAAATAAAAGGATTTATTGATAATTTTAAGGGTAGATGTAGATTCAAGTTCTAGCAGATATCAAAAATGAATGAACTGCAACTTTTTGAATACAAAGAATCGGAAAGAATCAATTTAATTTTGAATTTCTTAGAGTTTGTCTGTATCTAAGTCGAATTGACTAGACTGATGTATATCCTTAGCAACAGAAATAAAGAAAGCTCAAAAAAGAAGCTTTTAAAGCTCCGAAAAAGCTCTTTTATTGACATTTTAATGAAGGTTGGCTGTATATGGCAGTCATATGGATGCCATTCGATAGCCTTCTTGGAAGATGTGGCGACCTTCTTCATTTGAGTATCTCGGGCTTATTACTAAGAAACGTCTTAAGCAAATGTATAACAATTAATTTTATTTCCACGATGAACGATTGTTTTTGACTAAATCTCATGAATTTTTTAATCTGTTTATGTCACAAGTGTTATAAAATAATTATACTTTTATGAACATATTCATTCCAGCCACATGCTACTGTTCACATAATTCCAATTACTGAAATGCATTACACGAGAGAGAAAATAAACAAATTTATATGATAATTTATCTTTTTTTATTTGTTGACACACATATATATTAAGTAATGTTTATGTTTTTTAATGATAAATCTGTAGCCAAATATCCATCAACCTTTTTTTTTGTGTCTGTCTCTAAGTGCCTTTAAATGTTCACATTTCATTCAATCAACAACATTTTTCTTTTTTGTTCCAATAAAAATGTTGAATGTGTCAAGTTTTTTATATGTCCTGTCTGATTGATTAGTTCCGATACATGTGAAAATAGACATTAAGATATATCGGATTTCTTGGAATCTTTAAATCTCTATTTAAAATGTGGTAATCTAGGGCAGTGCTGATCAACCTTTTATTTTTCGCGGCACGCCTTGGTTGTAAACTTTGACCGAAACCGCACATTGCATACGGCTAATGGCATTTCCAATTTTTGGAAGACTGCGACACACAGGCTGCCAATCACTGATCTAGTTGTACAATACTTAGTTCAACACCCTTAATCAGTGTTTGTACAAATAAATTATTGTTTTTGACAGTAATTCGGTTAAAGTAAGCACCAAAATATATCCAATTCTATTATTGTGTGGAAGGTTAAGTAAATGAATATTATTTTTATAAAATACATAGTTAATAAATAAAGTTGTTTATCAATAAACCAAAATAAGCGTGTACTAAAAGTGTTTACTATCATACATTTATGATGTACATGATTTAGAGCACGAGTCAATTTTAGCTCAAATAAAAATTAAAGGTTAATAACCAAGTTCAAAGAATCATTTATACAGTGAGAAAATTGTGTATGCATACTCAAAAGCTTAGAGCCATACTAGGAATTTTAGCTTTTTTTGTTCATACATAAACTGACATAAAAAAATACAACAAATAGCCCCGATCGGCACATATTGAAATGTTGTAGTCATGATGGCGAGACTTCAAGAAGGATGTCGAGACTGAAACTTCCTGGGTTGAATCAAGAATTTGTCGTAATCGAACTTTCGGGAAACCTTAATTCAGTATACTTACAACACAGTTATAGTCAATTGGCAAATTTGGTTGCTTTCACCTAGTTGCTGCGATTTAGCTCTTAGGATAATGCTATCTCGCCGCCTTGATGACAAAACTTCAACATGTGTACCGATCGGAACCCTCATTAAAAACATTGTTTCAACTTCTTTATTCGCATTTAAAAATTTAATGGAGTCAATCTGGACATCTTGACATCAGCAAATGCGTCAAATTATGTTTCAATGCTTTACATTTCCCGAAAGACACAAATGGAAAAAGCTCTGTTAGGACTTCTTCAAGCTTCCGTCAAGGATATATTTATCAATACTAAATATTTACCGGATTTATTCGGGAGTGCAAACAGACAGGAGAGTATGTTCATGAGTTTGCTCTCAAAATTGAACATGCTCAATTAGATTGATTAAGTACGCTCATGATCACGTTCATTAAGGTGATTATACTAATTGTCTGTTGTAGATGCCATATAGCAGTCTCGTAGCTCGGGTCTAATATTATACACCACCAAAAAATGTCGTGCAACAGCACTTTCAACATCGCAATCTGTCATCATATGTAACTTTGGAGTCGTATAAAAAGAAATTCGACATCGATTGATTTATTGAATTCAAAATCATCTTCAAAACCATAGTGAATGGTGTACATATTTCGGAATGACAATGACGAAAGAGAAAAGCACAAAATATTTTTTATGGAGAATGAAAAAAAGGTGAATGGAAGGAAAATATTGTTAGGGGGATTAAATTCAATAAGCAATTTGAAGAAATAAATTTTTATTAGTTTCTCTTCTTTTAAGCAGATTAAGATAATAGAATTTTCAATATTTTTCGAGCAGATTCTTTTCCATCAATTGATAATATGGAATTACGTACGACAATACCTTTCGGTTATTTTGAAGGATAACACAAAAGCTTATTTATTCAATTTATATTTCGATTTCCAAGAACTTTCATGACGACAAAATAATTCAATTTGTTGAGAATTGGCATTCGAGGTAAAGGGAAAATAACGGCCATTTAAGATTTGAAAAGGAACGGAAGTTAAAAATGAGGTTCAAAATTTGAACTGCGAAAGTTTTTGGCGCGAACTTTAGTGTAAAACGTGGAATTTTTCAAAGAGAAATTTATTCTTTTTTGAACATTCAAAGAGTAAACATCTAAAGGAAAAAATACAGGCTAAATCAAAAGGAAACACTACTAAGGTATTATTAAAGGTGAACTATGAAAAGAAAAGGATAAAAGAGCACTTTCAGGACTAAATAAAGGATTACATAATTAAGAGTAACTTAAGGAGTACTTTTAAGTAATAAAGGACAAAGTTCATCATTACTATAAAGGAAAATACACGACAATAGCACACAAGACAGCATCAGACACAAATGGTAATGTAAACAATACAACAACAAATCACAAGGATCAGCTAACGGATTCTCATGCAGCACAGATGCAAATTTCACAACGTAGATTTCAACGAATTCAACAAAATTTTCTCGAATTACAGTCACATGTGAATTTTATGGATGTACAAATTTATACTGTCATATCCAATATTTTTCCATTATGAATATAAATCATTGTTCATAATGATTCGAGGAATTTAATAATATTGAACGATAAAGCCTTTTGTTTTATCAACAAAAAGAGCTTCATGTCCGACACATATGCAATCATCAATTGAGATCCATGGCCTCCTTTAGATGGCGCCTGAAACTGGAATCATAGCTGACCAAATTTCCAATAAAAAATGCAATAATGTCATAAAAGCAATGTTAATGGTTAAATTAGTTTTGCTCCAAAAATGTCAAGTTCAACTTTTTATTTCAAAATATGTATTGCATTTGTAATTATTAAAACAAAATTATTTAGTATTTTAACCTAAAATATGAAAATTATCTCGTACCGCAAATGAAAAATTCCCCGTACGTGTTTAATACCAATTACCATAAATTTAACTTTTATGAAAATTTTCAGCAATTTTATAATTGAATATTAAACCATTTTAATAGAATTTTGTATCCAATTTTGATAGATCAATAGCTCAAAATAGAGTCAGTTTTATTAAATATGCGATATGAGAAATCATGTATGAATATTTATATCTGCTGTAATATCCGCTTTCAAAATATTGAAAACGTTTAAATTTAACATGATGAGGAACAAGCGATTTGTATGATTTTTGCTGAGTCAATTTATGAAATTAATTTTGTCATTTGCATGCACTTTAAAATTTCAATTAGACTGAAATGGAACAATTAAATCAATTTCGTGAAGTCATGTGTGACGGCCTTTAAAATGGAACGGCAATTGACAATTGTAATTATTTTAATTTCAGACTAATGCAAGTAGTTTGAAGTGGTGATACTCCTGATATGATGATCCATGACTTCCCATAGATTTCGTCCAAAAGTAGCTCTAACTTGTACTAATTTTCTTGTCAGTTCTCGATTCCAAGTGCAATACTGTCTCGATTGACAGCTTCCCTGAGCTCAGAGCTCGAAACCGAATCGAATCTTATATGAATTCGAGTCGACTTGAGTAGGCATTTCAATACAAAATTCAAAACGACTTCAAGTTCAATTCTTTTAGTTCTTCCATGAGGTCTCTGGCCGATCACGTGATTTGTTGCCTTCCACATAGTCAGGTCCGTCTTACAAGACCTTACTTAATAGAGCTTTCACAGGTCTTCTTTTATTTATAGAAAAATTGTCACGTTTAACTTGATATTTCATGTCCACTTCCCAAATTGTCGAATTTATAACTAAATGTACGGTTCATTAATCGCAGTCTTTTCCATTGAGTAAATAAATTTCTGACGTCAGAAGCTTTGTCAGAATTTTTCTCACAAAAGATCAAAAATAAAGGATGAAATGCCTAACAGGCAATGAGCATGCTGTCAAGAGCTTATTCTACTTAAGTTTGCTACATGGGCATGTTCTTAGCTTACTGGATGAGTATTGTAACATTCGACAATTACGTGACATTTAAAGGGAGTGGGATTTACAAATTTATTACGGAGTAATTGATAGCAACGTGACATAATCGCTACCTACCTCCTCCCCTGAGAACATTACATAATAACCGAACGGCACCTTACCGAACATTCCTTATCCCAATAATCATTCCACCCACTTACATATATCCTTATATCTCATAATATGAACAATAGTTACATTCAAAATCTTGTCAATCAAAAAAATCAAAAATAATTTAATTAAGTAAATTTTATGCACATGAAGAAAACATCAAGTCTCAATTAAGAGAACATTCTGATCTTTATATTTGATAATCAAATTTGAATATAAAAAGCATTCATAAACTTCAAATCAAATTATTCAAAAAAGACATTCTATCTTATCAGCATACATTACCAAAAGATATATATTCTCACTTCAGATATTTTGGTTCCAAGAGTATATCGTGTCAGTGTCGAGCTTTTTTAAGGGAAAGAAAAATGTATCATCATAATTTTCCAATGGACGAAAAAGAAGAGAAATTGAGAGAGGATGAGATTTTTTTGATGTTGGAAAAAAAGGCAATGGAAAAAAAAATTCTCGTATAAATCATGAGTCGTGTTATTTATGACAGAATCGTTATCAGAATACAACCAGACAGTGAGTTCATAACTTGTTCGTTTAACATAAATGAGCTTTTTCACTGCTTTTATACTAGAATAAATGTTATTTCACATGCTAGCAGACAGACGAGAGATAGAAGTATAAAAAGTACAGGATAGATGGTATGCAACATACAAGAAAGCTAGCATAGATTATAGTTAGAATAATTTTGAATGATTGCTGGGATTAGGCGCATCTGAATGACATTTTTGATTAAAACTTAACTCTGACTTCTACAATTTTATCTATCTAGCTCAGTATATCAGAGCACGAAGTCGTCTTAAGTCAACTCAACTCGACTTTGAACTATACAGGAACAGAATATAGTAAAACACTAAAATTAATATAGTTCTAGAATTTTAAGGCAAAAGACAACTCATAGCCAGGAGAGGAGAATTTTTGGAACTCAATTAATCGTTCTTAGAACTAGGCTTGCAACTAATAAAATAAAAGTTTGTCTTTTTGACCGGATTTTGACTACAAATGAGGCCTATGAACTACGGTCTTGTGCATATGTTGCTAGGAGAGCTGTTGAAGCTCCAAGTAATAAAGTCTTTAAATTTGATTTTATAGAAGGCAAGCGAACACAATGGAGCCCCAAGAACTCATGGACAGATGCTGTCGATAGAGATGGTAATGCACTTGGCATCTATAATTAGCAAGCTGTTGCCCGCGATAGAGCCAGCTACAGTCGCATATTAAGTAAGTCCATGGATTACAATTGGTTTGAAAGGCCAAGAAAGTAAGGAATTACGATGATTTGGGGGTTTATCAAGAGAAGAGAGCATGGGTATGTGGATCAACGTTTTTTTTTTGGATTTTTAGATGATTTTCAGTATTTCGTTTGATGATTGCTGTCAAAATTTGGCAATTAAATCTGCAGCTTATTACTTCAAGCTAATATTGGCGAAAAAATGACCTTGTATTGGAATGAAATTGCAATCCATTCCCATCCTCTAAAATTCATTCACCCATTAATTAAAATTTCTAAAACTGTCCATACCGCTCATAGTGCACAGCACAAAAAAAGTTCTTTAACAGAAAAAGTTCTAAAAAAACATTTTAAACGATATAATTCAGTCAGCCATGTATGTTACTCATGTTCAACATAGAATTGCATGGGGACACAAAAAAAGCATAATTTTCAATTGTTCAGTTTTTGTGCCACGCTAATTTTTATTTCCTTCCCCCAATGTACAATTTTTATTTTTTTCTTGGATTTGCTCCAAACTCGATTTGATGTTTCATTAGGCATTGCATTGAAATGGTGCATACACAATTTATTTTGTGTGGGATATAAAACGATGCACTTTTTTTTATGCGATCAAAAGTTGGGATAGAAAAAAAAATCTCATTTTTCATTTTTCAACTCGACTTTTTTCTCCAAGTCTTAATCAAACTCATTTCTGTTTGCGCTTGTGAAGTATATATTTACCTAAAAAGATTCTACTTTTTTTCAAATTTTTAATTCTTTTCTGATTCTTTATGCAAGATACTTTTTTTAGGAATTTCTCCACTTTTTACAGAAAGAAATTTAGAAAAAGTTTATAAATCTCTTAATTTATTTTTTATTTGTTATTTTTATTATAATGTTTTAAAATTAAACAAGATAATCAATTAATGACTATTAGTTATTTATTTTTTGAAATTTTTTTGCATGAAAAAAATCAAAAAAGAATAAATGAACTCGGAAAAATTTGATTTGGTAATTTTTTTGCATGTAAATATATACTTCACAAGCGCAAAAAGAAATGAGTTTCGTTAAGAAAAATTATTTTTCTTGGAGACTTGAAGTCGACTCAAAGTCGACTTCGAGTCGACTTGAAAAAACACTCGACTCGAGTCGACTCGAAGTCGTCAAAAAAAATGAACTCGACTTGAGTCGACTTGAATTTTAGTTTTTTTGAGTCGAGTCGAGTCGACTCAAGTCGACTTCAACCATATCGACTTCGAGCTCTGGCTGTTCCTACCTATCGTAATTTACTCTTTTTATCCACATAGACTGAATGGTTTGCTGTAAAAACTTCTGATTCAGTTCAATTAATAGTAAAGTTTTCATATAATTACTTTTTCCATTGAAATAAGGATTAGTCTGACTGCCTTTATCGCTTCACATTTCGATATTTATTTATTTAATTACAACATAAATGTTATTATTACAGTCGTGTTAATTGCAATCGGAATTGCGTGTGATATGTCCTATCATCACGTTTTATTTTGCGTTAATCGTTTACATCGTGATTGGTGACTGATATGATGATTAAAAGTTGTATTATTGAAATGATATGAAAGAGTTTTGCTAGTGCACTTTTCTCTGATTTGCGGAAGCTAATTAATGATTTATGATTTTGTTTACTATATTTTTGATCTCACACACAAACTGACACTTACAAAAGATAAATACAGAGTTACCAGGAATTAAATAAAAGTGGAAGTTCCAACTTCCATGGAAAAGGTGGATTCCATTGAAATCCAGACTCCCAAAGTCTCGTCAACTCTTAACAAGCCAACAAAGCTCTCAATAACGTAGAATAATACATTTATGTCAACTAAAAGTCAATATTGTACTAGATAATTGAAAAATGGCAAGTGATGGCCAGCGATAGAGGCAGCTTCAAGCTGCTTCAGACCATAAGCGCGGCATCATATCCACAGTGCTCGTACTTCTCAATGGTCATCTAACAGTTGCAAACTATACCATATCAAAAAAACTATAACAGCAACCGATATACACGCTTATGTTCGAATCATAGCAAATCACTTTAGCTTCACTCATGCCAATGCTACCTAAAAATCATAGCTGATACAATATTAAAGGGATTCTCTTGAAAAGACTTGATAACAGTCCGCCAACACAGCAATTTTTTAACTATATGTACGCTTCAATTGTTAGAATTTAGGTTGAACGAGCCATAATTTACCAAAAAAAAGGAGCTCCTTTATGTATTCATCAATTAATGAACATAGACACACATTAACATGTTTGATTGCCTTCTATAGAAAAATGTAACAGCATTGACACAGTAAATGATGGAATAGCTACACATGCCAGTGAATGTGCTTAGTAATCGCTTCAAAAAAATTGTAGAAAAAACGTGCTGCCTTGAATTTCCACAATAAATGTTGAGCTTTTTTTTTTTTGCTCTGTCTCATCCTTCCTTCCTCTTGTGCTGAAGAAAAATCACATCAAATAATGACAAAATGAGGATTTGAGATTTCCCAGAATGTTTTATTTCTCCGAAAGCATGCCTTATTTTTTTTTTTTTCATTCCCATTTCATCAACTTGATGACTTTTCACAGCGAAATTGCGCGACATAAAGGGCTTCCAAGGCTTACCGCTGAGCGCCTTTCAAATGAAAAATCATCGTCACAAGAAAAGCTCTTTCAATAATTTTTCTTCTCTTTTCATTTCTCCTCATCATTTAGCATTTTCTCAACATTATTTCTTATTTAGGTATTTGATTACGCTCATCCATTTGATTTATTTTTCGGAATTATATTGAAATGTATAATGAGATGGTGGTGGGAAAGTGTAAAGTTAGGGCTTGAGTTAGGGTGAATTTGAGTAATAAAAGAGCATTTTATGTAGCTATATGGTTGTTTAATGGGGAATTGGTGAAGCTGAAGTCTGATTCCGAAGCTGACGAAATGTCAAGTGTATGTCTTCACGTGGTATTCCCTAAATACACCGCTGGCGACCGAACTATGTGTCAGGATGAGTACAATAAAAGCCCTTGTCTGAAGGGTGGCATCCCCACCATCAGGCTAGGGATGGAAAGCCTTACAACCAAAATCTACTTGTACATAGAAAGCAACTTAAGGTAAATGGTTGTTTAAGAGTGCTACACCGGGGAAGGGGGCAACTTAGGCGACAAAAATGCTACAAAATGCAATACAAGCTATGCTTTTCCGAACTTTGGACGAGACCGGGACGGGACTGTCCCGGGATTTTCTACGGTATCAAGGAAACATAATATATGTGTGACAGAAGGGACCAAAATGTGACAAAAGTCACAAGCAAGTGACAAAAAGGTGAAAGCACTGTGATCTAAGTTGATGGCCTCCTGTGTCACACTGAAGCAACTACCATTTGATGTAAGTAAAAGAGCTTTAACTGAGCTTTAAAAGCTCCATGTCAGAGCTTCATCAACTCATGTGTCACTCGGCCATGTCTATTAAATTTGACCTTTCTCTGATTAAATACCAACAATTTTCCCAAAAAATTCACTCAAAAGTAATTTAATTTCTAGTTAGTCACCCCATCCTACATCAAACATCCATCGCTCGAAGTCATAAAAAAGCCAAGCTTTTGTCCTCAACAAAAATTCCATTGAAAAATCAAAATGCGTAAATAAAATGAATTTGAATTTTAATGTTGGATAGGAAAAAGAAAAGTCTTTTCAAAAACAGTATAAAAGACATTTGACGTGTTGATAAACATTGAAGAAATGGACGTTGATTGAATAAGCAGAGGAATGATTGATTTTATATTCCACAATGTCAGTCATTTTCGCTTGATTCAATATAATAAATAGGTATAAATAATTTGATCAATTCAATATGAACAGTCTTAATAAAAACGCAATACATTTATCAGTGTTCAGAACAATCAAATTTATTTGCTACAATTGATTTTCATTGTCCTTTTATATAGACTATTGATCATGCTTGGATTATAATACGTAAATTGATTATTCACAAAAAAAATTATGAAACATTGCGCGTAATTGCGTAAACAGAATCTATACGTAAATTGATTTTTTTTTGCGTCATTTGGTTGACAATGTGGATGCTATGTGGTACATAGTGATGAAATTTTGTGGAAGATAAATGAATAGATTTATGATTTTTTTTGATGAATATCTTATTATTTTGAGGAGATTGTCAACAAGTCGGAGATTTTTCAAATATTTAGAAGATTTTTAGAGAATTTTACAGTCCAGAGTGACAAAAAGGAGGCAATAAATCGGAATAGAATGCACAAGCGGCTGCAACAAAGCCATGTTACGCCTGGAAGTTGAATTTTCGGCAATTCATCAACGTTCCCCTGTTCACAGTTTGGAGAAAACTGGTATAAATTCTTAAAAATCGTAGGAAGAATAATCAAGAAATAATCGAATTTGAAAAATGTGCATACTTAATATATACGTATTGTCAGGAAACTTCCAGGTGACGCAAGGCTCCGTTATGGCCTCGAGAATATTTCATTTCGATTTATTGCTTCTTTATGTCACTCTGGACTGTAAAATTCAATAAAAATCTTTAAAATGTCGACATATCTCCGATTTGTCGGCAATCTACTCGAAACAAGCAGATATTCATCTCAAAAATACAAAAAATCATGAATCAATTCTTTTATCTTCCACAAAATTTCATTCATTTGTACCAAAGCATCCTCATTGTCATATAAATGACACCAACTGTCATGAAACGCATGTCGTGTTTGGTTTTGGTTCGGAGCTTGCCACCAGGGTGTGACATGGTACAAGAATGTTTGAACATCTCTGATTTAGAATATTATACGATTTATGTTATTCTAGACCCTATCTGGAATATTTCATGAATTTCAATGATCCTATAAAACAACAAAAAACCCGATCTAGATCCTTCATATCAATCCAATTCATGATAATAACAATCAAACAAGTAAATTCGATTGTTTCATCCACTGTCATACATTTTAATACAAATAATATTCGCAAAAAATCTTTATCGGCGTCTCTTGTATACGCCAAATTATTGTATCATTCCACTCCTCTCATATTCAGATCACTCTTTATATTGTTAAATCCACCCAATATTTGCTTTACCATCCCCCACATAATGTTTCGCACTCGAAAGCAATTGTAACGACCAAGACCAAGTTCATTTGTGGTAATAAAAATAAAAATTCACTGATTCATAAAATTTTATTAAAATCATCACAGAGGGATGAATAAAAAGGAGATGGCATAAATGTGAAATGAGAAAGAGAGAAAGACTTAAGTTTTGGGTCGCTGTGGCATCAAATAAAATAAAATAAAAAAATCTGATATGCCACTTTCAAACAAAAGGAGATGGAACAAAAAAAAAATGGGCAATGGAATTAGGATGCGATAACGAAGAGAAAAAAGACTGCGAATTCTTCTTGCGCGAAAATCCCATCATATTAAAATGAATTGAACCTCCTTCAAAGTTGAAAATTAGGAACCCATCAGCATACCAATAACTCGAAATTAAATAATATTCAATAGGGTTGGAAAGTGTTCAGTTCAGATAAAAAAGAAATCGGGTGTTTATTTTATGCGAGGCAAACTTTTTTATGTTCAACATTATTATTTTTTGATTTAAAGAATTCTTAGTGCTTATAAAATTGGAAACAAAATTACTGCCATGAATAAAGTTGTAGAAAATGGTAGACATGCGGAATCATCTTCATTTATTGAGTTTGAATCAGAGTTGTCAATCATTGATGAGCGTCTGAGCAAGTTTATAAAGAAATTGTATTGACACATGCAGTGTTGTCAGGTTGTTGCGTAGCTGTATCATGTTAGCTTTTTACCTTTGGATAATGCCCAGATCCCGAACAAACATGGAGCATGTTTATGACCACAAAGTTGAGTATGTTTAATCATATTGATTGAATATTCTCATAAACACGCTCATTTAGGGGAGTACGGTCATTGCATGTCAGGGCACTTAGATCAAGGTATGTCTCAACACTGCCTTACTTAGTACTGACTTTGTTTTGGCATGCCTAGTTATAGCTTCTGTATAAATCTGTTCACAATATTCAAATGATTTCATTGTTTTTTTTTTAATTACAGACACAAGGCAACATCTGTTGACAGATAGGTCGTACCAAAAGTCATACTTACTATAGGCATTGCATAGGCAATGAATAGCACTAATTTTGCCTTGACATAAACAAAATTTGTTGTAGAAAAATTCAACAGATGACAACTCTGAGTCACAGACAGAATCATAACAACAAACTCCTCCAAACATGGCTTAACATCTTTAAAACCACATTTAGCTATGACTCCTTCCGATTTAACTTAATTTCATCCATTTCCCAAATATCAACCCTGTTCAGCCCTGGTTAAAATGATTATGGTTTGAAACGCATCAAGATATTGCTTTTCTCGGTCATGTATTCAAATGTTCTTACACAATAACATAAAATTCTATTCAATAGGATGTTAAGAATACATATTTGATGATGAGAATGCTTGCTTGCTTGTAGAGATGAAATTTTCTTGTAGAATATCAATTTCAACATTCTAACTGATTAATAGTCTAGTGTTAAGTGTGAGAACCAAGCAATATTAGACATGAGGATTTAATGGACATATTAAGCATACATTTTATTTCATTTGGGTTCAAAAAATCCATAAAATTATTACGACTCGTTCCACGAGACATAATTAAATGTAAACGATGGAATTAAATGAAATGCATTAAAAGTTGTTGGCCTTGAATAGCTTTATTGACCATTTTCTCTGATAATTTTCACTTCCGTTATTACTGCTCAGAGATTTTATCAGACTTTTTCCATTAAAATGAATGTTAAAGTGAATGTCAATAGAATTTTCTTACTTCTGTGCAAAGAAAATCTTTATTTTTATTTGTTCGTCTGATTTTAAATTGAATAACTTTTGAACGAGTATCTTGACTTATCAAATTGGATAGGGTAGAATACTTTAACAGACAAAGCGAACACTTTCAGATATTGTCGTGATATATCTGGACCATGCCGAACCATGCGGAACCATGTAGATTGCCTGTTAGGTACTTTTTTGTCAAAACTTTTTTGCACCACGTCACACTTTGGTGGTAGCTTCGGCCGAAACTGCACACGACATAAGGTTCATGACCGCAATGGACCAAGTATATTCAATTTCTGTCATAATTTTACTGGAGTTTTCATTATTTAAACTCAAACTGAATCAAATTTCGTTATTATGTAAATAGCCGATACCCGAGTGATACAAATGCAGATTGCTCTGCTAAATAATTTGTTGAAAATTGAGATTTGAATCTCAGTTGTTATTGTTAAGGAAAATTTTTCTAAGGAGCTTTTAGTACTTCGTTTAAGCTAATTTTTTGACTCCAAACAGAGCGGTAAATGAAGAAAGTTCCGTTTCGGAGTTTTAATTTGGTAATTGGTCTTATTTATTTGTGTCGCTAGGGAACAAGCTAGGCAAATTAGATTTTTGCATGATTTTAATATGAAGAGAACTATAAGCACCGAATTGGAAAAGGTACACAATCTTTTCTAAGTACTAGAAAGCTCCGCTAAAGCTCTTTTCTTAACAACGAATGGAAGCCTCTATTTTGCCGCTAATTGGCTGCCATATGGACGCTACAGAAGAGCTTTCTTCATTCATTTCGCTCGGTTAGCCCCCATTCTGTCATTAACATTAGTTCCTGAAGTATGTATTTGTAATTCAAGTTCTCTAACATAATGTCAGTTCCAATTTTCCCACCACCATCAACAACACAGTACTGACTTTATCTTTTTGTAATAAATTTTGGAAAGCTTTTTTACTAGCAGTACATTTGTTCTGTAGGTGTTATTACAATATAGCACCAACATAATTCAACATCTCGGTAACCGAAATTTGATACTTTATGTTTTAAATGAACACATTCAGAATAATCTTTAGCTCAGATCAGAATGAAATGCGTTCAAATTACCCCACATCGAATTCTCGTCTCTCATGTGACTGTAAATTTTCCTTTTCAATACTTTTTAATGAAAAAATCCTTTAACACTTTTTTTTTTCGATTACTTGATGTAATCTTAAGATTATCAAAAATTACATTTCTTTTCTTCTTTCGGAAAACACTTTAGCTTTATAGCTGGATCTTTGAAATGCATATAAAATTTCAATGTCAACATCGTCAAAGATTTAACAATGCTGCTTCATTTCCATCTCTCCTTTTTTGTGGGAAAAAATTTCATCCCATTATAATATAAAAGTTACATTTATGTATTATTCTGTGTGATTGTGGCATTTATTCAGATCAGTTTCCAATTTCCATGCTTAAATGCGCAAAGAAAACTTTTCTGCTTTTGCTACAACCACGATTTCAATGGTTGAATGTTTTTCTTTCCGTTCTTCCTTTCACTCAGATTTACATCGAGAGAAACAAAGTTTTTTGGAGAATATCTTTGGGGATTGGATTTAAATTTTATTTTTTGTGTTCCTTTTTTTTCGGACAAATTCTCGAATATGTTTTTGGCCTTTTAAAGTATTATTATGCTATGGGCAGTGGGATTTGTCATTCATTTTGGTTGACTTGATGACAAATTGACTGGACGGTATTTGTCATGACAGTAATATTGATGATGATTAAGTGAGGTTCGTTTTTGATTATTCTCACTAGAATAATTAACAGGAAAGTGATGGTCATGTTTTTTTTGTGTGGAAATGTGCCAAACAGGTCAAAATATCAATTTTTCTTGCTAAGTGTGTTTGAATGAAAGAGTTCAAGTACCTTTGAATGCTTGAAACAAGCCATAAAATGTATTTAAAAATATGAGTAGTAAACAACATAAATAGTGACTGTGACAGAAATAAAAGAGGTTTATTGATGTTGGAGTTCTGTTTTTCTCCTCTAACCACTACGTTCATGCTGGTTGTAGTTCTGTATTTGAAACACTTCAAATTTATACAATCATACAATCATTTTAAGCTGTATTTTAGGTCCAGAAAAATTATTAGGAGCTAAATGCACCCAGAAAGTACTTGGCATATAAATGACCGAAAATCTAGCCCCCAGACCAATGTGGCAAGTGTCTTAGGTCAGTGTAACGTCGACTTGGAGCAATTTTTTCAGCCATTTCTACGCCTTGTGCCTTCAAGGATACCTGACTAGCACAAATCGGTTAATCAATCGAAAGTCTATTTCTAGACCGACATGATGGTCTCTGACTTTGAACTTCTGTCCCGAGATATTCTAAGTGACGGCTATATTACTTCGAAACGGAAGTGGCAGCCATATGGTGTTGAGACACTCTCACAAGTATGGGTCTGTCCATCCTTGTTCTCCCAAGCATAACATAGTTTCCAATCACTATCTCTACTTAACTCAACAGACAGAATTACAGACCATAGCCTGAAGCATTCTGAATATCCATCATGGTTGAATTATATCAAACAATTCAAATAAAATGTTAGTAATTTAACATTATTTTTTATAAAATAAATAACTTTAATGGATTTTATGAGTTGGTTTTTGAGGTTTTAGCATAAAGCAAATTTGTAAAACTTTTTATAGAAAAACAAATTTTTTGAAGCTTCTCTGCCAAAAAATAAAGCAAAGCTTTAAGGACAAGAAAAACAAATTTATTTTACTGATATTCCATTTCACTCAACCCCAAGTTAGATTTCAATTTCAATCATCCTAAATGCAGAAATATTCAATTTTATTCAGCCTCATCCTCACTCACTTTTCATCACCCCTCACAAATCGTAATCCGAAATCGTAAAATGACGAAAAGTTTTCCAAACATAGCTCTTCATAAATCGTAAAAAATATATATATGCAAAATGATTTCGAGTATAAATAAAACAATTCTAATGCCCACAGAGAGCGTAAACAATCGTCACGAACAACAAACAGAGAAAAAAAAAAGTAAATGAAAAAATTTACACGTGCTTTTAAGTCTTCAGGGTGTTCAATCCACAATGAATGAATGGAATTTTTGTTCGGACGAACCCGGGCAACCCAAATGAGCTTTTAAGGCTTCGTCTTTTATTAACACCAAATTGAAGCCAATTGGACGCCAAATTCTCAAAGTCGTTTTTGGCCCTATGAAGGAAGGAAACCTATTTAAGAGCAGGAGCAACATGGAAGTGTATCAGCTCCTTTGGGACGCTGACATTGTTAATGTGCGCAGGAAATGTTATTAGAAGACCTGCGGAAGCTCCAGTAAATAAGGTCTTAAAGGCAGACTTTGTAGATGACAAAAGATCACGTGGACGTCCAACAAACTCATGAAAAGAAGCTGTCGATCGAGATAGTATTGCATTTGGAATCGGTAATTGGCAAACGGTAGTCAGTGACAGAGCTGGTTATAGGTCACATCTGAAGGGAGGTCTTGGATCACAACTGATCTTTACGGAAAGCGAAGTAAGTAAGTTTGGACGATAAATGCAGGGCTTTTAAATGTAAAGCTCCAAGTCGACTCCAATGGCTAAATGAAGAACTTCAAGTCGACACTACTCCATATGACGTAGCTTCCGTTACGGATAATTCTCCATTTGTGTCACTCGGACGATGCTCTGATGTGTTTCGGAACCGAAATTCAAATAAGACGCCTAAAAGTCGCAATTTATAAATGTCATAAATATTAGATATTATACTCAGCTTTGGCACGTCATAAAATAAAAAGAAGAGCTGAGGAGAAGAGAGAGAGGCAAAAAAAAAAATCCCCAAAAAGCAGTTTTCGCACCGCATTTTTATACATTTTATTTTTTGATGTGCCATTTTTATGGCATCAACTTTCGTTTTTTATTCATCCAGTTCCATCAGACTAAGATTTTGCTATGAAACTCATAAAAATTATTTTTTGAAATTTTTCAACATTTTATTTTGCCAACAAACATTCTTTAGAAGTCTGTGGAGCACTCGAGGCACTGTGACTGACAGAAAAAGAGTGCGAATGATGAGATCTGAAAATAAAAAAAATATTTGTATAGTCATTTGTGATGAAAAGTCTGCGTGAGTAGCGAGAAATTGGATGAAGAATGAGAATTTGCACGTGGCAACAGATGAATTTTAGCTGCAGGGATATTTTGACTACTGAGAGATAAATTCATGAGTAATTAAAATTTGTTATTGCTACACATCAGCATTTGATCAACATTTAAGAGCATTTTAAATGAAAATTCACAAAATGTTGGCAATTAAATATTTAGTTAGAATGTTAGTTCTTATTTGGGTGTAGCCAAAAGAAAGTGTCTGAGCGACACAATAGGAGCGTATCCAAGGCTGGGAGGTTACTTCCCCCCTTTGGACAGAATACTTCAATTTGGTAGGGTTTTTCGAGACAAAAATCTAAACCTCTCTCACTACACCTCTACGACTAAAATGGCAAACCCTCCAATCACATGGATGCTGCGAAGTCCATTTGGTGTCAATATTAAGCTATTCATTCATGTCGTTCGCATAATTTTGCCAGAAACTTTTCTGGGCAAACCATTTTCCAGTTTTTCATGTCGAATATTTGAAATCAACCTTATCATCTTATCGGGCTACGACCTGTTTGGTGTCTGAACAGACTGGAATCTGGAGTATCGAACCATATACAGGCATATCTGCCAGTGCGAGAATAGGGCTTGTATAACCGAAAGAATAGATAACAGACCGGAGATACAGAAATTTTGTGGGTACATGGGTTCGATTCCCATCAGAGACTGATCTCTCAATCACTAAATAGAGTGTTGTCGATATGACAAAGATTCGCACAATGCTCACAATATTACCACCTGAAGGAGGATCAGATTCTCTATTGAATACCCCTTTGGATGAGATTAGTTCCCTTAGTGATAATTCTGATCTTTAATATTAATCCATACACAAAAAAAGTTTATTCAAAAATTTAACTCTACTTCCAAATATTTACATCTGCTTTATCCTATCAAGGATAACATTTTCATGTCTATCTCCATACCATACGTTAAAAGATGTTTATATTTGTTTCTGCTCGTGTGCGTGATTTCCATGATTTTGTCCTTATTTAACTTATCTTGAATTTGTTGTTTTTGTGGTTAGAGGCAATTTTTGCGTTATGTACATTTTAGGAAAATATTTTTGTTTGAGATCACAGCATGGATCAGAACTCATGGATTGTCACACAATATATTATTCGGTTTAGCATTCTCAGCTATAAACAATCATCAATTTTAAACTCAGGATTTCCGTTAAATATTGTGCAATAAAATTTCACAACCATTTAATTTCAAATTAGATGTAGATCTAGTAAGAACCTCCTGAATATGATTCCAAAGTCATAATCGTTTAAAAGATTCAACATAAAATTGAGTGAATACGTTTTTGAATATTTCAGTACTTCTTGGAAATAATAATCATAAAAAGGAACATATTCATCTTACAGATCACGAAGTATATTGATAAGAGTTACTTCCATTTTTGTTCCTTATCGTACTCGTGGATTCAATTTTTAACCCTCTACACGATTATGAAAGAATCTACAAAGGAAAAAACTTATTTTTCATGCTCATTTCTTTGAAGAGCTATAAGCAATTGCTATGAATATAAAAATGGATTTTTATGTTATTTCTCGGAAAAGAATTACCATGCACATAACATTGAATGTTCATTTTTGTTTCTCTTCTCTTCATCATAACATAACACGTTATTACGCACGCAGAACTTTTCATTCAGTCTTAACTTTTTTTTGTATTTTAAATAGCTTGTAAACTTTTTTTCCTCATTCAGTGCTAAAAGATACAAAAGTTCTTAATCCTATGTATACATTCATATCCTCCTACACACATGACACTCTTCTGAATAACGCCAATCCAATTTCCAAATCAAACAACCATAGAAAAAAAATGTTACTTATTGAGATTCTCACAATTGTGGATAAATATATCCATTGAGACAAAGAGAAAAGTCAGAAAGTTAAATTAAAAGATAATTCATTGCTAGTCATGTAATCACGTACAGATAGCTGCCATAGACATGGCTATCCTAATGTCTATAACATTTTCTACATTCTCACAGTTTTTGGCATGGTAAATTGGAATTGGATTTAGTGTTTGTGTAATTTTGTGATTATAATTTTGATGGTTTGTATGGACGGGTATGGACTTAAGGATGGACTTTATCTTTTATGTGGTAATTTAGAGTCTAGACTCTAGAAGATTATGAGATTTAACTGAAATTTCATTTGAATTGATGGGATTAGTGACCAAAATATATATTTTAAGGATATTGGTGAGCAATTAGATGCAATTTGTCGGATTTCAGGAAAGTTGATAAACTATTCTAAATATCACATGATGGTAAACGTATCCGAAATCGGGTACACAGCCGACGTGATTCTTGCATCTCTGGAAATCGATTCCAGCATAAAATCAGATGTGATCAAGTCAAGTGTGACCAAGTCAAGTGTAACCAAGTCATGTGTGATTCTGGCATCTCCGAAAACTTAATTCAGCACCAAGCCAGAGTCACACCGGTCTAAGACCAGATTCTCGGTAGATTAACCCATTTGTGGTATTCAAAACCATTTCCAGAGCTAAATTGAATGACCATTCCCTTCCAATCTTAAATCATATTCATTTCCATATGACTGACAACTCCACCAAACTCAATCCCCTTACCTTAAGAGCCCACATCCTAGTGAAAATCTATTTTCATTTATCATTTATCATCACTTATAAGTTCAAGATAAAAGTTCAATACCTTCATGTAATTGATATCAAAAACAGTTTTCCCATGTTGATTTTATCGGTAATTAACAACATTCAGTACTGACGGTAAGACATGATGTTGAAAGTTCATACAAGTGACTCTCGAAATTGTTATTTTGTTGATCATTTGAGTGCAAAAGGTCCATAGGAAAAAGTTTCTTATTCTATCTCGTTTGAGCTTTTTTCCATTTTCTCACAAATTCATACCCGGCAGTCACTCATTTATTCGAGAATATCCAATGTCCATGGAAAATTATTCTTCGTCGAATTCAAGTTGAAGGGAGAAAAAAAAAAGGAAAAAAAGTTTTTCTCTTGGATCTAATGTTACATAATCTTTCTTTTCTCACGAGTCCACACAGTTGTTAGTCGTGATGATTGGGAAGCAAGAAATTGGGGAATAGAATTTCATATTGTGTATGAAGAATAATCGACAGCCCATTGGAGATGTTTTGTGGGAATTTATGTATTACTGCCTATTCGACAATGCAGGCATGGTATGAATCATGGTACCATGATGACATCTACTAAATGAGCATGGACACATTGTCTATAGAGGATTTTAAATTATTGAAAGATTTTGTAAACAGAAGTCATGATTTTAAGGAGTTTCCGAGACCCGAGACCGAATCCGTGACTGGGACAAGAACCGAGATTGAATCCACAAGAAAATTCTTGGACCGAGACTTAAAAATCGTGATCTCGGCCACGAGGACCCATAGCATCCATCATCTCATTATCTGTCTCTGATATAGCATTAGATGTGGCAACAAAGTGTTGAAACCTCGTAAATCATAAGTGAACATAAATACCGAGTCAGACTGGTGTTTCGACCGACATAAGGTAGACATAGTAATCCATACTGCACTGTCCAGTGGTGCATTATGCCACCTTGGGGGTAAAACTGAATTGAAAACATGTTATGAATTTGTCATTTAAACAGTAAGACTAGACTGTTACATATCACAGCCCAAAACCTCATTTCCATAAAATTTTGAGCAAAACGACCAGTTCCTCAGGAGAGAATAATTCCAATAAATCCTCAAATTATGCCATTTAAATATTTAATAATTTCCCCAATTATTACACAAAAAGTTGTCAAAACCACAAACGAGAATCATCCTAAGGATATTGTATAAATATTTTTGGCTGCCAACACGGCACGTTTCACGTTTCAACTTTATTAGAATATAACATTCCGCAATTTCATTACATTTTATGCCCTTCAGAGAGTGAGAGTAAAAGGAAGAGAACAAATGATGAGATGAATATCTATTGATGTGCAGTATACAATATTAACACATCCTTAAGGCCATACATGAATAGACATACATGAATATATATCATCTGAAATTACAGTATTGAGATAAATCCTTTAGAAAGTTGATTTTTATTGAAAAAGTCGTTAAAATTTCATCAACAGCAAAAGTTTTAATGGAAATATTGAACTTCTTTTACTTTAATGTGTGTCATATTGTTTAGTTTGTAGTTCTTTGATATTGACCTCAATGCTGATAATGCGTGTATGGAGCTATTGAACATTAAATATTCTTAATGCGAATATTGAATCACTTGATATTATGAGATATGAGGAAAAAAGAGGAATTGGATGTTATAAATTTTTGATAGGATGGTTATAGCTTTAAATTTGCCTTAAATTCAATTTTTGGGAAAGTGCTACTGGCTTTAGTGCCGTTCTAAATAATTGAATCGAAAACATTGTCACAAATTTTGCCAATTTATAAAAGGAATAAGGTCTGAAGTCTCGAGAACAAAAACACGCTAGTCTAGGACGCTAAAGTGCTTAACACTCCTAACTAGCCACGCTAGCCTCAGTCAAGTAAGTAAGGTTCTAAAGCTTTTACTTACATAGCAAATGATTATCTCGAACATCATGATCGATCGAAAATCCGATCCAGCAGCGGGCGTGACTCTTGTTTGATACCAGAATCGATTAAAATCTGTCATCACACCAGAACAGTGGTGGACAACTTGTTCATCGCTGCACATCAGTGATCAGTATGGTTTATATGGTTTTGATCGAAGCTCATGAAACAGGCATTGCCAGACAGGAATTAATTGGGAACGTAATAGCCAAAAAAGGAGTGTTGGCAAAAGGAAAATCATATTGCATGCAACATTAGAGAAGGAGGTAAAGGAACAACACAAGAAATCAGCAGAAGTAGCCGTTTAAGCCAGGAAGAGAAACCTGTTCTACCGCTTTATCAACGCCCTACGATTTACAGTGGATCAATAGGAACTAATCATCACCTGAGAAATGAAAGGTTTCCCATCACTGCACTAGAATCACGCTGATATGATACCAGATTTCGTATTGATTAACCGACTAATGCTATTTGGGTATTCTAAATTTAATTAGCTCTCCTAATATTCATCAAACATATTTTCCCAAAACCGATCCCTTCAAGCACAGTGCTTTAAATTCATTGTTCATTTCATTCACAAATATCTAAAAATAACTCCAAAATACCGCAACCAAAAACTCAACTGCAAATCCATAAAAGAGCTACATTTACAGTAAAATAAACACAAAATTTTCTGCCGAAAATCCCCATCTCTTAAATAAAGCTTTCCATAATAAAAGGACGAAACTTCATCGTGAAAAGCTTTCAGTAAAAAACAACAAGCTTTAATCAAAAATTTCATTTCAAATTCATACACAAATATATTTGTTTTCGTACAATCTAATAAATGACAGGGATCAGAAGCTTCACATTTTTTTTTTTGTTTATTTCAAACTCTCATGCCTTTATCAATGATTTTTCATTTGTAATTTAAAATCAACATTTTTTCTCATCCTCCTACATCATCTCACTCTCTTTGGCACGGTAAAGCATAACACAAATATCATAATAGCTTTGCCGGAAGTTGATCTGTAGATTGAGTGTGCACAAAAATTTGCACATGGTAAAATGCTGTTTTGGATGTTTGCCAAAATAATTTAACATCTACAGGAGTTGAAAAAAAATTTACGTAAGGAGGGATGAAGGATGAGATGAAAATTCTGTTGTATGCCGGAAACGAGACACAAAAACCATAAAATAAATTCAATTTTCTGATGAGTGAATTTCCCACCGAAAAAAAAAATTTACCCTCCTTATTCTGATATGTAGATTTATGATTATACAAATATTTATGTTTCACATCAAAATCGGTTGTGCCTTATCTTTTGCTTACTTCTTTTTCTCCCTCTCTAGAATTTTTTCGAGCCTTCAGACAGTGGTGGAGTCAGGGATTTTAGCATTTCGGGGTGATCAAAATTGATGCTACAAGCTTTTATTGAGCATTTTTTGAATGGCTCGGTCCTCAATTTAAGTATTGTCAAGGAGTAATCAATAAGTCCGTAACAGGCAAAGAGCATGCAAGAGACTGTTTTATAAACTGTTCTGAATGGACTCAAATACGTTAGAATAAATCAACGCTGTACAATGGGTCGAAATCTCTCGTAACGGTGCCGATAAAGCGACGCCTTCTCATTTCTCCGTGAAGACAGTGACATAGCGGTTTCGAAGACAGGCAACCTAGTTTTGCTGTTCGGGTTTAAAGGTATTTTTGCCTCCTCTGGTATGCTCTGCGACAAATATGATTACTAATTAAATGTTTCGAGTACAGACCGTTGTGTTTTTGACTTTATCGTTTGCCAAAAACGACTAAACAGCACAAGTAACTAGCAGAAGTAGTCCTTTAAGCCAGGAACAGAAACTTTTTCAACCGATTTTTTTAACATCCTACGATTCACAGTGGATCAGTAGAATTTAATCATCAAATTTGTTTAAGATCATGACATAATCAAGCCATAATGATGTCGGATTCTGAATCGACTGAATCGATTTGTGCTATTCAGGTGATCGTATCTTGTTAACAAGAATGTCCGGATTACAACTGCAAACGATTAAAATCGTTTTTTTTTTTGCGGTTTCCATTCAAAAATCCACCAAAAGAGAAAATGAAGGTAATACCGAATCAGAATCGTTTGGAGAGAGGTTTGGGTCCAATTCTTACTAGAATTTCTCAATACAAAAATTCCAACCTTCAAAACAAAATTCTGTCTCCTTCCCTGCCCTGAGAACCATTCTTTTACTTACTCCTACTGACTTTTTCTCAACGACTTTCTTTTTATTTTTATTTTATTTTATTTTCCTATCCTTAAAAATGTGCTGATAAGATATCAATAGATTTTCACACCGATGACATAAGTAAAGGATATGAAGAAATGAGAGAGGCATGGAAAATGAAGATCCTTGGAAAATAAATCGATATACTTGATATCAAATAATCAGAGAATGAAGGGTGGCATTGGTATATGGCTTTTTTTTCGTACTATGTAAATACAAATATACATTCTTACTTGGATTTGCATTGATGATTTCATGAGATTTATTTTTTTTTGTGTATTTGCGTCTTATTTCGTACGACTTTAATGTAATTTTTTATCTTATTCAGCTTTAAATTGACTTAAATTTTTATCCAATTTGGATATATGTTAGAGATGGGAAGGAAGAATAAGTCATTGAGAGTTTGCTTTTATTCATTTGTCAAAATCATTTCACGAAATGTCATGTTGGCAGTAATTTTACAAGTAGCTTTTCAGTAGCTTTTTTTGCGGTATACTCGAAGCAGGGGTGAATGGAATTTATTTGATGGATGTTTTTGAGTTGAGATTTTGTTGCGTGGGAATCAAACTTATCAATTTTGGTGATAATGGAAGTTTGTTACATGATGATCACCTGAGTGGATAACTTGACAATTATGTATAGTTAATAGCTAGAACTCAAGCACTGAACTAGACTAAAGACAAAATAGCTCTATGAGACTCGACTAATGACAAATTTTATGTAAATTTTCTAATAAAATGTCAATTGCCGACCATGAGTCGATTAGAAATTATGTCAATTATCTCTTTTGACATCCAACTTGAGTTACACAAAGCAGGTTAACGTTTTCGTGATCGAGATCAAGACTTCTGAGAATCAGTCTCGAGATTTGCCGTGAACGAGACTTCTAAACACTGTTTAGCATTGTCCTTCTAGTCCTCGGTCGAGATTCCTCTGGATTTCAGTATTGTTTCCGTTCTTGGTATCGATCTCAGTCTCAAAATTAGAATAGAAAACCCAAAACCCCGTAAACGTAAGAGATGGAGTCGATTCAGATTCGAATTGAACTCCGAAATTTGTGTGGCTTTCAATTGGTTACAAAATGGAGCCTTATCATAAATGGTCACTAATTAAATTAGCAAAATTCAGAACAAATTCACCAAATATAAAATACGAATTTGAAAGCATCATGATCGAATTTATGACCACTATACTGATGTAAACCTTACATCGAAGTCTTTTTCATTTCATTAATTCTATTTTAGAGTTATGTATTGACAAATTTAATCAAATTTAAAGAAATCTTCAAACATTTTACCAAAAAGTCAATAAAAAAATGTCGAAATTTTTATAAAAATACAGAACTAAAGCTCATTTCCTTACAAAAAAGAAAAAACACATGAAAAATCAAATTCAATCATTTTCATCTCTGATTCAATTTGAAATTTCCTCAATTTTTCCATCTCAACATTGAAACAAATATTTGAAAAATGTATTGAATTTCATTTCCTTTGAGTATCGTGTGGCAGCAGCATCAAAAAAATGTTACATACTTGTGTTACATTTGTTTTTATTGCGGTACTTGAGCAACAGAGTATCTTATGAAGAATTTCCTATTTCCTACTTTTAGTCATGAACTACATATGAAAAGTTTTACAGTTAATTAATTTCAACGGAACTGATAAAAAAAAGAGAGAGAAAAAAATCAATTTACCTCTTGTTCGTTTTGCTTTGGGTATGTGAACTTTTCATGAAAAAAAAGTAAGAAAAAACTTTCATCCTTTTGTTTTATTCTTTTTGAGATATTGAAATGCAGATAAGCATCCTTTGTTTTACAATTCAATTCTACAAATTCTTGCTTTTTGTTATGTCTGTTTTTTGGAATTTGTATGAATTTTCTTGCATTTTGTCTTGTGGTTTTTACCTTTATTAGCAATATTGGACTAGAATCAGATGCCTTACTAGTTACTGTTTGTTATTTTACGTTGTCTCCTTATATGTACAACCAGGGGATCAGCTGTGACTGGAAAATTAGACGAATACAATTTGGTCATTTTGATATTCATCCGAAAATGGATTTCGAACTTCTCTCTTTCGGTTGAAATTGCAGCCCATTACAAGTTCATTATAAACATTGCCCGAGGTTCTAAAGTGCACAGAGGATAGAGGGATTAGTAAGGTAGTAAGTTCCATAGAGTGTCAGGAAGGGGGGCCATGGAGATTTTGTTATGGAAGGATGAGTTTTATGACTAATCAACATGATTAACAAAATTTCGGATGTTCAAGGTGACACCTGACTACGCCTCAACATTATCCAGTAATCTATTATGACACATTATGTTTCAACTGTTAAGCACAGACTCAGAGTTAGATTGATGTCGACTTGAATTCTGTATTAAATTGAGTCAACCATTCTATACAAAATCAGAGTCGACTTCGATCTTTGATTAAACTTAAGTAGCTACTCAAGCGACACAAAACTTCATTAGGCAGCCATCTGGAGTTCGGTATCTATTAAGACTCCACATTGACATCATTTGAATTCCTTCACAGAATTTCTTTTGCTCAATCCCAAAAGCTTCAATAAAAACTAACCTCAATCCTTTTTATACTCATTTAATTTATTACATTTTGATGCTGTCATGCTTCTACATATTTTTAAAAGTAAAATCCAATTGTCAAGGATATTGTCTAAAAGTTCTTGTATTTATCTCTATTTCATGGATATCTAAGACAAAAGCATTCACATTACACACACTTTTTCCTGCATTTTGCAATAGAAATAAAGTTAAACAATACTAAAAAGACATAAAAAAAAATACAATTTTGTGATAAAACTGAAGAAATACATTACAGCAATAGAAGTAATGGAAGAGAATCTTATTGTTTTATGACTCATGGAATTTATCATGTTCAAGCTTTTCAATTTAACTTAAATTATAAGGAATGAATTAAGGAGAAAAAGGAAAGAATTCAATGAGGTATTTAAACACGGATGTATGTAGTTTGAGGAAAATTTGCTTTGCACTTGTTGACTTTAAATATTTTCTTAAATTTCTTTCTAGTCGGATCATGTCAAATGATTCTTTTATGGAATAATGTTAAATTGAAATGGAAATATTTATTTTGGGTGCAAAATCAACGTGGATTCAAAACTGATTGTGGAATGTTTCGCGCAAAGGCCAAGCAAATTTAAAACTCGTCAGAATGCCCATAACTTAAGGATTCAAGATCTCAGCTTTAAAAAATTTGGTAAATTCTTATGCAATTCATGAAATTATCCATTTCAACATCTCATATTGTAAAAACCTTAGGTTTTTCATTCTTAACTGCTTCATCTAAGAATTTACGGCCTGTTTCACTAAAGTGGATTATCCTCGATTTCGGATTATCCACTTCAGTTTTTTGGAAATATCTTCAACATTTTAAGAGTTGAATTATTTTTGATTTCAGTTTATAATAATGTGACCCGGCCGTGATAATTTTATATATCTTGATTTTTTTTGGTCCTTAAGAAGTATTAATTATTCAATTTCTCAGTCAAATCTACTAGATTTACCGCAATCATTGCTATAAATTTGTCAATAATTGAGATCCCAAAATTCCAAATATACGAAAATATTAGTTAAAGTACGCTCTACAAAAATTACAAAATATATCTTCGAAAATTCTCAAAATGTTTGAGATATTTCCAAAAAACTGAAGTGGATAATCCGAAATCGAGGATAATCCACTTTAGTGAAACAGGCCGTTAAAGTTCTGAAATGGGCCCAAGAGTCCAAATTCAACACCAACTTTCGTGATCTTCACCTTGTCAACTGAGCTATCAAGGCACTTAAGACGTGAATGTGTCCTGATGGCTAAATTTGGCCAATTTTAAGAGTGAAATATGAATTTTCATGGATCTTAAATTTGGGATGGTCACGCGATAGCATGTGTGCAAATGAGTGTTTGAATGTTTGAAGAATGTTCTCCAAAAAGAGGAGAAGTATCCAAAAAGCTCCCCAATTCATCCCTAAATCTGATCAACAAGACAATTCTAACATCCTCACTCTTACTATATCGATAATAATCCCTGAAAAGCAACAGAAACAAAAGCTCATTCTTAAAATGGAACATGTGTTATAATCAATATAAAGATTTTTTTTTTCACACAGAATGATAAGAGGAAGAGAAATAAAAAAAAGGAGGGAAAAACTCGTTTTTATGATTTCAGAAGGAGAACATTCGTATGATAAAAAATTCATTCACTTTATTGACTGCATGATACGATTTTTTTGTTGTTGTTTCACATATGAAATTGCTGCTTTTTTTAGCTTTGACTTCAAATAAAAATTCAGTAAACTTTGTAGTACTTATTGCAGTTATCTGACATGCATAAAATGTTTACATTTGATTTTGTTGTTGTTGCTGTTGTGAACAAACTTTGTGCATTTGAAGCTTTTGATGTGCACAACTAAAGTGCTGACAGAGAAAATTGAAAAAAATAATTTAATTAAAAATTTTGTGTGTTATTCAGATAAAAAAATTTAGGTTGTTCGCATTTTACTGAGCATCAAAAAAGTAATTAAGCTTTTTGATGATATTAACTAGGGTTCGTCAAAACTGTATGCGCATATGCGTGCATATATGCGCATACATATGCATATGTATGCATTTTTGTTTGCATACAAATTAATACAATTTTTTTGATTTTTCAATATTTAACTTTTACATAACTATAGAAAGTGTGTTTTTTAGCATTAACTTTCTAATATTAAGATGAAAAACCAAGAAAATGCTAATTTTCCCAGTTAATTCTCTTATTTTAGGAAAAATAAAACCCTATAAAATGTAATGTTCTGAAAAGTTTTCTTAAATTAGGATAAACGCCTTAATTAATGCATTTTTAAGCGTAATTTTAATGAAATTAAGATGAAAAACTCAGAAAAATATGATTTGGACTTTCAATTTTCATTTACCAGATTGAAAAATGATTTTAAACGAATTAATAATTTAAAATTGTATGCATTTGTATGCATTGTATGCGCATACTGTATGCGAATACATTTGTACTGTATGCGCATGTATGCATTCATATGCGCATATTTGTCGAACCCTAATATTAACAAATTTTTATGCATGCAGATATGCTCAAATACTTAAAAGTTTTCTGATTTTGGATGCTTGCTTTGTGAAATTTGATAAACAAATGTACAACTGCTGTTTTCTGGATTGCTTTATATTGGATGAAATGCTTTTTAATTCTAATGCTCCTGAGCTGAAACATGCTGCGTATGGCTGGGGTTTGTTCTATCGTATTGTAGCGCATACAATAATTTTTGTTCTACAGAGCTTCATCTTATATTTCTTATGTAACGCAAAAAATCGATCCCCTTCTCCCCTTCGAAACTAAATTTCCGCCAAAAGTCTCAATCGCCCCCTAAAATTTTTCTTTGTAAACAAACGGTGCTTTGGTGATTGATAAAAAAGGCATAGAACCACAGCCGATCTTGATGGCCAATGATGTAGGATCGATCGAAGTATGTTACGTCAGAGGCGAATCCAAGAAGAGTATTTGGCATCAAAACTTCGCTCCTTAAGACAGAATAATACAACTTGGGTTCAAAATTAGGGTTTTCAATACCGAACCGAATTTTCAATACCGGTATTTCGGTTTTGAAAAATCTCAATACCGGTATACCGGTATCATACCGGTATCCGAAATTCAGACCAAATTGTTGTCTAAAGTCACAAAATTGTTAAAATTTTGCGTTTTTGATATTTTTCCGTTTACTAAAATTTTTAATAAATCAATTTAATTGTGTACTATCAAGTAAAAAACCTTAAAACAATTAAAGTTTTCCAAATAAAAAACTATGCTTTATGACCGGGATTTCAGGTCTTGATTCATTTTCGGGATCGGGATTGAAATTTTCGGGATTTCCCGGGAAATCCCGATCCCGATCCCGATAGCGAGAAAGCATATAAAAAACTATAAATTTTTCATTATTATATTCACACCGTTTTCACGTGTGAATGTATTGAATTTGTTCAGATTGAAAAATCAGTTTTTTAGATTTTTCAGCAAAACTAAGCACAATGGCAAGTTTTGTTCTATCGCAAAAAGTTTGTGCCTGGAATTCCTCACCATAATCAAAAAACAGATTTGAAATTGGTTGAGGCATTGCTGAGAAAATCGAAAAATTCGCTTTCTGTAAGCAAGCAAGCAAGTTAATGTACACGATAACTCAAAAACTAGACATCGTAGAGACTTCTAGTTTTTTGCAATCGATTGGTGCCATTCCAAGGAAGAACTGATTAGATATTGGGCATGGTAGGAACAGCCGTTGCTTCTAAAAAAGCAAAAAACTTTCGGTTTCATACAAAATTTCAAAATCAATGGTTATTACGATTTTTTGAAACTTTGAACATTGTTTGAAAATTCAATAAATTATTTATAGCGAAGCTTGACCTATCCGCTGGAGCCTGGTTCCTCAAACATTTGCCAAGCGAAGCTTGGCCTACCCGCTGGAGCCTGATCCCTCAAACATTTGCCAAGCGAAGCTTGGCCTACACGCTGGAGCCTGATCCCTCAAACATTTGCCAAGCGAAGCTTGGCCTACCCGCTGGAGCCTGATCCCTCAAACATTTGCCAAGCGAAGCTTGGCCTACCCGCTGGAGCCTGACCCCTCAAACATTTGCCAAGCGAAGCTTGGCCTACACGCTGGAGCCTGATTCCTCAAACATTTGCCAAGCGAAGCTTGGCCTACCCGCTGGAGCCTGATTCCTCAAACATTTGCCAAGCGAAGCTTGGCCTACCCGCTGGAGCCTGACCCCTCAAACATTTGCCAAGCGAAGCTTGGCCTACCCGCTGGAGCCTGATTCCTCAAACATTTGCCAAGCGAAGCTTGGCCTACCCGCTTGAGCCTGATCCCTCAAACATTTGCCAAGCGAAGCTTGGCCTACCCGCTGGAGCCTGATTCCTCAAACATTTGCCAAGCGAAGCTTGGCCTACCCGCTTGAGCCTGATCCCTCAAACATTTGCCAAGCGAAGCTTGGCCTACCCGCTGGAGCCTGACCCCTCAAACATTTGCCAAGCGAAGCTTGGCCTACACGCTGGAGCCTGATCCCTCAAACATTTGCCAAGCGAAGCTTGGCCTACCCGCTGGAGCCTGACCCCTCAAACATTTGCCAAGCGAAGCTTGGCCTACCCGCTGGAGCCTGATTCGTCAAACATTTGCCAAGCGAAGCTTGGCCTACCCGCTGGAGCCTGACCCCTCAAACATTTGCCAAGCGAAGCTTGGCCTACACGCTGGAGCCTGATCCCTCAAACATTTGCCAAGCGAAGCTTGGCCTACCCGCTGGAGCCTGATTCCTCAAACATTTGCCAAGCGAAGCTTGGCCTACCCGCGAGACTTTTTATGGGACGGTGTGAATATATCCGCATTGGGTTTCTACCCGATACACTAGTTGGAACTATTTTTCATATGTTCTTATGGGTTAATAAATGTAAAATAGTTAACTAACCCTAAGAAGACGAAAATACGTTTTAACTAACTAATGGGAAGATAATGTCCACTCAATGATTAATTTTTACGTGTTTATGTAAACTCAGAAACATTATTGTGCATATCATTTTTTACCTCGTTTTTTTTATTATTATTACCTCGTTTTTCTTAACTTGCTTTCTTGTCTGTTTGTTTGTCTGTCGAGGTCAAATCTTGCGATCGATTTTTCGACCACTTCTACAGCTCCAATCGAGCTGAAATTTTTCATGCATGTATATTCTCGATGACAATGCAATATTCAAGCATTTGTGAATCACAATATTGCTTAGTTATGCTATAATTAATTAATTTAAAAACAAGCTTACGTATTACGTACGTAATTTTTACGTAGTCCTGAAAATTTTTATTTTTCAAGAAATCCCAGCCGGTCATGAGTTCAAGTCTCAAATTTTTCAACTTTTTTTGACGTACTTTTTCAATTCTTTTTCATACTGTTTTGATATTTTATAATGTTTTAAAATAGAATTTTCCATTTTCACACTTTTCTAAGCTATTTTCCAATGTTTTCTTGGATTTTACCATTTTTCATCACGCATTTTAAAACAAAATTTTACTTTTTTAAAAGTGTCGAAAAAACTATTCCTAATTATCAAAAACAAAATTTAATGTAAAGCTGCTATATAAATTTCTTGATAATAATGACTGAATTATAATAATAATATGAAATAAATAATTTTTAATTAATATTATGAATTGCCATCTTATACGTATATGTAAAATATGTCGCGGTGGCGTAATGGTTAGAGTGCAGGTTTTAATTAACATGAGGTCATGGGTTCAAGTCTAGGCATGAGCAGACTTTTTTTTTGATAATTTTGTGGTCCTAATCATAAAATTCAATGTTTTAATTCTGGACAGAATTCTGTCCGGCCTATCGGTCTAGTTTAGTTCTTCAAACTTATGCCAAGCGAAGCTTGGCCTATCGGTCTAGCTTAGTTCTACAAACTTATGCCAAGCGAAGCTTGGCCTATCGGTCTAGCTTAGTTCTTCAAACTTATGCCAAGCGAAGCTTGGCCTATCGGTCTAGCTTAGTTCTACAAACTTATGCCAAGCGAAGCTTGGCCTATCGGTCTAGCTTAGTTCTTCAAACTTATGCCAAGCGAAGCTTGGCCTATCGGTCTAGCTTAGTTCTTCAAACTTATGCCAAGCGAAGCTTGGCCTATCGGTCTAGCTTAGTTCTACAAACTTATGCCAAGCGAAGCTTGGCCTATCGGTCTAGCTTAGTTCTTCAAACTTATGCCAAGCGAAGCTTGGCCTATCGGTCTAGCTTAGTTCTTCAAACTTATGCCAAGCGAAGCTTGGCCTATCGGTCTAGCTTAGTTCTTCAAACTTATGCCAAGCGAAGCTTGGCCTATCGGTCTAGCTTAGTTCTACAAACTTATGCCAAGCGAAGCTTGGCCTATCGGTCTAGCTTAGTTCTTCAAACTTATGCCAAGCGAAGCTTGGCCTATCGGTCTAGCTTAGTTCTTCAAACTTATGCCAAGCGAAGCTTGGCCTATCGGTCTAGCTTAGTTCTACAAACTTATGCCAAGCGAAGCTTGGCCTATCGGTCTGGCTTAGTTCTTCAAACTTATGCCAAGCGAAGCTTGGCCTATCGGTCTAGCTTAGTTCTTCAAACTTATGCCAAGCGAAGCTTGGCCTATCGGTCTAGCTTAGTTCTACAAACTTATGCCAAGCGAAGCTTGGCCTATCGGTCTAGCTTAGTTCTTCAAACTTATGCCAAGCGAAGCTTGGCCTATCGGTCTAGCTTAGTTCTACAAACTTATGCCAAGCGAAGCTTGGCCTATCGGTCTAGCTTAGTTCTTCAAACTTATGCCAAGCGAAGCTTGGCCTATCGGTCTAGCTTAGTTCTTCAAACTTATGCCAAGCGAAGCTTGGCCTATCGGTCTAGCTTAGTTCTACAAACTTATGCCAAGCGAAGCTTGGCCTATCGGTCTAGCTTAGTTCTTCAACCTTATGCCAAGCGAAGCTTGGCCTATCGGTTTAGCTTAAGCCTTCAAACGAATGCCAAGCTTACCAAAATATTACATTAAATAATCATTTGACTAAAAAGTTGAAAATAAAATACTTTATAAAAAAAACTTTTTAAAAAAACCTCGTTTTTCGCGTAGACTAAAAAGCAAAAAATAAATTTCATTTTATGCTGTAGAGAAATTGGTTTGAAAGTTGAGACGACAGATGAATTACAAACATGCACCTTGACCTTATCGTAAAGTTCTACAACTTAAAACGAGGGCGCTTGTTAACAGAACTTCATCAAAGCTTTGTGCCCTCGTTTTAAGTTGTAGAACTATACGATAAGGTCAAGGTGCATGTTTGTAATTCATGTGTCGTCTCAACTTTCAAACCAATTTCTCTACAGCATAAAATGAAATTTATTTTTTACTTTTTAGTCTACGCGAAAAACGAGGTTTTTTTAAAAAGTTTTTTTTATAAAGTATTTAATAATGAAAACTAAAATCAGTTAAAACAATTTCCCAACTAATGGTTAAATATAAAATTCATATGTTAAGTTTAACACGTAATTTGACATTAATTTGGTTATGTTTTATGAACACCAAATTCTCAGCGTTTCATTTAATAGAAAAAATTTAAAATTTCCCTTATATTTTTCCATACCGAAAATACCGGTATTCGAAAATCTTCAATACCGGTATTTCGGTTTTCAAATAATTTCGGTATACCGGTATTTCGATACCGGTATTGAAAACCCTAGTTCAAATTGACCTTTGAGTGAAACTGGTCTAAGGCTTCGAAATAACAGGAGAGAAGTTATGACTTAAAATATAATATATATCTCGGACAGCAGATTTTAGTCGCTGTGGGGCCGCAATGACACGGTGTTGAAATCAAGATGCAAGAGTAATCTGATGTCTACGTATCGTCTTATTTCGATCCACTTCAAATGACTCATAAACAAACTAGCTTACTTTCTTGGTTCGTTAGCCGTAAAGTTCAATTCTAATCTATGGCCCCCAACAAACACTATAGTAAATAATTTATAAAAAGATCTATAGCGCGAAACTCCACATATCCTCATATCCATATTTCCAAAAAATAAACATTAAATTGGTAACTCCACATGCCACAAAACGAAATTTCCATCAACTAGAATTTCCATATAAAAATCAATTATTCCAAAATATTTCATAAAGTAAATAGCTATTTGAATAATTGATGTAGCATTTCTGCTCCCCTAAAACCAATTTCCATTCCTATAAAACTGTTGCGTTAACTCATTGCGAATGAAAATTTGAGTTTTTGTGATTTGAATTTTAATTAACATAAATTCGACTAGTTTTAACAGAGGGAAAGAAGCAAGAAATTTTCAGCTAACGAAAGTGACACAGGAAAAAAGAAATTTAAATGTACGTGGAGGAAAATTAAAATTTATGACGGTACTTTATGCTTTAACGCGTGCTTTTTGAAAGCACTAAAATGTTAATGCGACATTCGGTAAGCAAACACTCAATTAAATGAAAGAAAAAAACATGATGTAATGATAAAAACCATGAATAAAATTCGTGTAAAAATGGCACTATAATGAATGGGTTAAATGTTTAATAATTCTAGGGTTGGGAAGCGTATGGATTCGAAAACTGGATCAACTTCATTATATTTGTTGATTTTTGACATTAGTTCCGATATTTTTGTGTCATGGTAGAGTAGAATCTTGATTTCGAGCCATATATAGGCGAATATGACAATCTGAGATTAAGACCTCTGTGGCCGAACAGTAGAGATCAGACAGCAATTTGTGTCATTCATGTGATAGTACGTGGGTTCAATTCCCAGCACAGATCGTTCCTTTTATGATTATATAGAATGCTGTCCATATGACAAGAACACAAACAATGATCACGACATTACAGACATAATTCAATATTGCTGTTTATAGAATTTAACAATTTGATCAGAATTTACAGAGAACATGCTAATGTATCAATTGTGAATGCTACACTTTGTATCAATTTATAGTCACTTGGCGAAAATAACCAAATTTAACTTGATTCTTCTGACATTTATTTGAACATTTTATGAGAAACTTTAAAGGCTCTAAAATATGAAAATAATAATAAAAAAAGACTATTTTCAAGGAAAATCTAGAAGTACATCTTACTGCTGCGTCTAAAAGCACACTATGTCGATGTCAACTATTTAAAAGCCAACTTTCTTCTGATAGCAAAAGAAAACATAAAAGTACTTCCTAGTAAGTCTTTGTCTGGCTGCTTCTCACTACAGTGAAAGCTTATCCGGAAACAAAACTGCTAGATTAAATCTAATCTAAATTTACACAAATCTTCAAGAGTAACTCCAAAATTCCTCCCACTAAACCACCATTCTGTTCATAAAGCTCCCTAAATTATTGTTATCATTTAAACTCTCAAATTTCTTCCATTATCCCGATACGCATCAAACTTTTTCTTTTATTTGAAAAGTTACCAACTCTAGCAATAAACGATGCTGGTTAATTAGCAATTTATATCATTAAAATTCAGCAACAAATTGCTCGTAAATACAGATATACACAATAATATCACAGATATATGTGATTGAGTGAGTTTAGCTTATTAATTTCAGTTAATTAAATCACTTTATTGGAGGCTTGAGCCTTAATTAATTACACAAAAGACACATATTTAAGTTTAGTTTAATTTAATTTAATTTAATTTAATTTAATTTAATTTAATTTTTTGAAAATTTGTGACTTTGCTCACTCAATCGCGCTGTCTAAAAGAACCGCGTTATCAAAGGGAATTAAACTATGTAAATGAATTCGCCTTATGAGTGAATACTAAATATGAATATAATTCAACCGTTACATTGTTCTTTACGCGAAATTGTAAAATACTAAATGTAAATCTATATATAATAATTGTTAATACAGTAAATCAACTTTAACAACTTTAATTAATAATGAACTAATATAATAATTCTGAAATATTCAAACAATTAGAAAACTGTCGTTTTACATAACGACATCCTCGGGGGGGCCAGAAGAATAGTATGCAACGTCAATTCGCCATCCTGGATATTGGTGACCAAATTTCATTATCCTATCTTCCATTCCTTATATCGTCCTTTGTTGTTTCCTATTCGAACAATTTCTATCATCCGCTTTCTTTCAAGTGTTAATTGTTGGACCTTCTTATTTCCATTCTCAATGAGGTGACTATGCAAGCTACTTGACGCTTCATAGTTTTGTTTTGATTCCATTCTAATTGTTGAATCATTATTGATCTCTTCAAACTGCTTGTCAGTATGAAGGATTCGATTTGATACTGTATTTGAAAGCTTATTGTTTTCATTCAATACATCAGGTATATACAAGGCTGATGTAAAACTTTCATTCGGTTCCAATAATTCATTCGACTCTCGAATTTCATTTGATTCTTTATTTGACTTAACATTGTTGTCTTCTAATTCAATTACTGCAAGTTCTTCAATTGTAAATAGTATGTATGGTTTACTTACATCATTTGTTGATGCTTTATCAGAATAGTCTTGCACTATCTGATCCTGCTTTTTATGAACACTTGCTGATATAAAGCTACTTATGTACGAAGCTTCATGTTGACTTCCTGTTTCTTCTTGTTGTGACAACTCATGTTCTTTTGATTCCTTCTCACATGATTTCTTTTCATCTGATGTTGCATCAGATTCTGAATCTGTTGACTCTTCACTATCAATTGGATCCTTATTTGATCGATGAAGCGTAATGTGATGTCTTGCGGTACATCTTGAATACCTATCGATTCTAAAGCCGCATCCTGCCTTAACATCACAATCCTTTGCTTTGTGATTTGATGTTAACAAGCAATTCATGCAAAGATTCTTTGCTTTGACTGTTGTATACTTAGTGTCTGCTTCCATATTACGATAAGTCTTGCACTCAATCGTGTAATGATTTGTTCTTGCACAAATCATACATTGCTTTGGCAATTGTCTAACTGCTTCCATATTATAGCCAATGTAAATCGCTATTTTATTGTCACGAATTTCATACTTATAATCATCATGATTATAAAATGAACTCTTAAATGCGCTGTTGTTGACTGATGCTGACATAACTTGATAGTCCTTAGACTTATTCTTATTACCCTTGTCGTCTTCAAATTTGAAATTTCCTAAAGGTAACGTCTTGGATAAATTGTTGAGAAATTCAAACTGGACATCAAGTCTCTCCATCCTTGTTGTTGCTGTTGGATGTTTTTCATAATAATATTTATAGTAAAGTTCCTGATGATATGGCTCTAGCTGATTATGAAGCCTGGATGATATACTGGAATCTGCTATCGATATGCCTGCATAACTGCAAGCTGCCATAAAATTAGCTATTCGGGTTGTTACCTCCACACACGATGCGTGAGTTAAGGGTTTGGCAAGTTTCAAATTCATTAATTTATTACGAGCACTTTCGACAACAATACTTGAATTACCAAAACTATCCTTGAGATAGTCCATAATTCTTTGCGATGACATGTTTAAGTACAAACTGTCAATGCGCGCTAAGGCTTGTCCTGTTAACGCTTGACGAATGTGTGATTTCATTTGTTCGTCGGCGTATTCTCCTTCTGTCCAGTTCCTCATGACGGCTCTTTCAAATGTCAACCATCTTTCCGGATTACCATCAAATTTATCTATCTTTGGCAGGTTCCGACGAATTTCATTCAATGACAATTTATCAAGCTGCCTCAAAGTTGTTTCGATGTGATTATCACTATCGCTAATTTCTGTTGGACGTGGCTCAGCATGTTGATGATTTGCATTACTGTCCTTAACTCCAATCATCGAATTAATAATTTGACTGGATTGTCTGATCTCTTCTTCTATTTGAGTCGATGCCTTATTTGCATTAAGTACTGCATTTGCAAATGAGGACTCTTGTGACAATTGAGTATTTCTATTGGATCTTGTGCCAATAGAGCTCATATGTACTGACGATGACTGCAGCAACTCCATAATTTGCGACATTTGTTGACTTTGTGCCAGGACCAATTGTTTTAATTCTTTGTTGGACTTCCTTATTGAGATATATTTCCGTTGTAACTTGCTTACGTCGGTTCTCAAATTACTTGATATTAATTTTCCATCGCCATTAACATGTAATGACTGTTCCTGCATTTCATCGTAATCAGAACTTGATTCTGAAGAGACTTCACGATGAATGTCATCCTTAATAAATCCTAAACTGCCTAATTCTTCAGCACTCATGTCGATGAATTGCTGATTTAATAATAATGATGATGATGTGACTTGATCACAAATAATTACTTGACTTAGTTAATGCCAAGTTAAATGATGCGTGTTGTTCAATACGACAATAATTATTTTCTACTTGTTAGAAATAATTAATGTTGAACTTTTGCGTCCTGATTCTTGACGACTTTAAAACTTCCTTCAAATTCAATTGCACTTTTGTGTTAAGTGACTAATCGTTGCTGCGATGACTTGATGAGGCTACGTCTACTGTCTGACGATTTAATTTGTTGCACTTTTTTTTCAAAGTGACTGACTCTTGGTTGCACCTTTTTTGTGGTGACTGACTGCTAACATGCGTCTTTGACTATGACGACTTTGTTGACATTACAACTTGTATAGTGCCTCTTGAATGGCGGTAAAAGTCGTCTCTTGTCTGACGACTTTATGTGTTGACCGACTAGTAACAATGCCTTTTGCTTGGCGGTAAAAGTCGTCTCTTGACTGACGACTTTATGTGCTTCCTTACTTGAAAATTTGATTTGATTGAATTTGATGTGAGTCTTTTGTGCGACTTGTTGACCAGAAATGTTGCTCTGTAGCGTGTAGCGTTGTTTGTGATTTGCTTCTTGTAAGCCAATCGAGTTTTGTTTTGTGAAAAAGAAAGAAAAAAAACATTTAGGTTAAAATTGCATTGTACTTACTACAGAGTTATTTGACGATTCTGGTCAACTGGATCACTCAAATGCTGCTTATGATGAATCAATAGCTTTCACTAGCTTCTTTTGGTGGCTTCAAATCTTTCGCACGACTTATAACGATGAGATTAAATTTCCACGAGACCGATCTTTCGCGAAAACTTAGATTATTCGATATTTAATTAAACTTTCAATGTAACATGAATCTCCACTACTTTATTGAATATTCACTATCACTTAATCACTTAAATTTCAATAGAAAACTCTAAGCACGAGATTTCTTCTTTTTTTTTCAAATCAGAACTTCACCAAATTCACCAATTCTTAAAATTATCAAAAAATATCAAAATTTTCAAAAAATATGTGATTGAGTGAGTTTAGCTTATTAATTTCAGTTAATTAAATCACTTTATTGGAGGCTTGAGCCTTAATTAATTACACAAAAGACACATATTTAAGTTTAGTTTAATTTAATTTAATTTAATTTAATTTAATTTAATTTAATTTTTTGAAAATTTGTGACTTTGCTCACTCAATCGCGCTGTCTAAAAGAACCGCGTTATCAAAGGGAATTAAACTATGTAAATGAATTCGCCTTATGAGTGAATACTAAATATGAATATAATTCAACCGTTACATTGTTCTTTACGCGAAATTGTAAAATACTAAATGTAAATCTATATATAATAATTGTTAATACAGTAAATCAACTTTAACAACTTTAATTAATAATGAACTAATATAATAATTCTGAAATATTCAAACAATTAGAAAACTGTCGTTTTACATAACGACAGATATATTTTTTTGTTTTAAACACAAAAAGTTTATTATTATCACATTAACCAAACGAATGACCCCAATTGCAATTAATTTTTAAAGCCAGGTTGTAAAAAATTCTCTCTTTTTTATCCGCTTTTAAAGCGAATCCAAACGAATGTTTAAAGCATTGTGTAATAAGATTAACGATATTTGCCTTAAAGTTATTAAAAATAAATCAAAGATAAATCGATCTAAAGCAAGAACGGGAAGAATGTGCCTGAAGCAAAATTAAAATATGTATAAATCTTTCTGCTTTTTACAACAACTTAATTACTGATAAGCCACGAAAGCATTTTCAAGACGTTCTTCATTCCCATTTTATGTTTGCCTTTCCATAACGAAATGAGAAAAAGTAAACCCGGAGGAATTATTGTCTTCCTTAGTATTTTTTGTTATATACTGGAATTGCATTTACTGTAGAACGGTGTAGAACATTCATTTGTCAGATTTTCAGGAACTTGAATCACTGACTTTGCTGTTTTTCATTCAAATAAAGCTAACCTTGAAGGAATTGAATTGAAGATTTGTTTAAATTCTTTACTCAAGTAGTGCTTAAAGGTTATTATGTCATTCTTATGGAGGTATGTAGGTATTTAAACTTGAGAAATATTACACAATAAGAAATATGTATAAGCTCAATATTGATTTTGAGGTTAAGTTGAAATTTCATTTATTTTCAATTCAAAGAGTTTGAATGAAAAAGAGTTCAAAGGTTGATTTTTAGACGACATAGCGATGCTCTAGATGTGCTGTTCAAGATTATTTTCTGAGAATCTTTTTGAAAAATTGAAATTAAATCAAAAATTTCAAATTATTCTAAATCAAAAATTTCAAGATACTGACTAATATAATTCAGCATTCAGCAATAAATTGGAGCAAATATTACAAATATAAAGCCAATAAATCATTTATATGACATAAAAACAAACGAACAAACGCATTAGAAAGCTTCAAAAATCAACAAAAGCATTATAATATTTTATCGCATTACCAAGCACTTTGATATCGTATTAGAGTGATTCTTCAGATGAGTTTTTCGGATTTTTCATCAAAGAATCGTTTTTTTACAATTTTTTTCCACTAAGTTACATAATTTTATTTGCTAGGATTGTTCTTTAGCATGAAAACTATCATATTTAATCAAATAGAGGACCTGTGGATCCTTATTAATTTAGTTATTTAAGGTTTTGTGCCAATTTCTCGGTTTCACAAAATGGAATTCTCACCTGAAGAATTCGATTTTAAAGAAATTGGAGTAGAATTTGTTCCAGAACCAAAACATATATTAAAATATACTTATTTTTCTATGAATTGATGCATTAACCAGTCTAAATAAGCTGTTAATTAAAGCAAAAATTCGATTCTTTGTTGAAAAAAAGTGAAACCGAGATATTGTTGAGCTTTTTTCTTCCTAATCCATGACGAAAAATACCAAATGAAATTTTCATAAAACTCATTTTTTTGTGTTAATATAGCATTTTAGTGTCAAACAACTACTAATTAAGGAAGAATTAATGTTTAAATGCTGTTTAAAGTTCATTTCAACCATCAAAACATAAAATTAGGAAAGATTTTTATGAAAACGTTTTTAGTACCAAAAAAGAAATAACCATGGATTGTGAAAGCTCTTTTTCAAAAATTCAACTCATCCAAAGAATCGTCCATTATGCAAATTACAAAGATATAAAAGTAAATGCATTATAAAGAAAATATTATAAATATCTCAAGGAAATGCACAATACATTAAAATAAAGTCCTTAACATTTTCTTCATATTTAATTTTTCCAATAAAAAAAAGCAGAAGAAAAAAATTCTTTTTTTCAATTCCTTTTCATGCTTTCATCATCTTACTGTGTCATAAAAAGACACTTAAGTTATCGTATAATAAGGGAGTGAAAAAGGAAAAGGAGAAGAGATGAGAGGAGACAAAAAAAAAAAAAACTTTTTGACAACATTTAATGTGAAAACTTTGTGATAAAAAGTTATTAAGGTTTAGTTGAAAATACAGAAAGAAGAATAAGAGAAATATACAACAATTTCTAAGATGATTTTTGATGCATTTTTACTAAAGTTACAAGTTTTTGATGCTATTTTGTCGACCTGAATCAATTCCGAGCAGCACATTGCAGCAAATTTCATTTTCACTTTTAAAACTGACTGAAGTTAGCCGTTTTTTGATATTAGAGATTGCATTGCTCTGATTGGGAACTTAACCATTAAAAATGAAACTCAACCCTTCAGGTTTAAGGCTTTTGAGGTTAGGAATCAAGTTTAATAAGTTCATTTACGAATCTTACTCTAGCATCCCAGCCACACAAATGAAAAAAGCTCCATTTCAGAGCTTTTAAGGTTCCGGATTTTGTAATTGAATAAATGTAGTTTAATCAAAACGACTTCCTTACGAATTTATGTATAAATTTACAATGTTGTTTATTCTTCAGAGTTCAAAAACAGACTGAACTTTTGTATGAAAAAGGGTTTTCAACTATGTACAATAAATATTATTCAAATCTCAAATGAACGTTATAACACTAACAAAGCGTTTTTATAAACATTTTTATTTGTGTCGCTTGGGTGTAAGCCTTCAGTCATTTTTCTCTTTCAATATATCTTCAAATACCTTCAAATTCAAGGATATGATAAAAATAAACAAGATTAGTCATATATATTTCACAAAAGAATATTCAATTTCAAAAGTCGAAAATAATTTCACAATCTAATAAAGATGAATGAAAGTCATACAAACATGCACAGTGGGAGTATCGTAACTCAACAACAAAGAAAGTTCAATCATAACTCGTTTATGAACATTTTCATACTAGTTTTCTCCTTTCCTTCAAGTATTGTTAATGTTCAAAAATTTACTTTTAGAATCTAAACTTCGTCTGCTTCAAAAGATGCTTTAAAGATGGCAAATGCTTCTATCGGATGTCCTTGATGCACATTGCATTCATAAAAAAATAGAGTTTATGGTAAACTTTTATTATTCTGGTATGTGTATTAGGTCATTAATCCAGAAATTCTTGTGTTTCCGTATCTTTATTCAGAGCCATTCCTTATGTAAAATGGCAAAATGTTGAGCAGTCGAGAGGATGTAAATGGAAATAAATTTAAAAATGATTTGAGATTTTTCCCAAAAAGAAAATAAATTTAAATAAAATGAAGGTTTAATTTAACTTTTGCTTTTTTCGAGTAAGTTCGTGTGAGGATTTGTAAAAGCTTCCACATGATATACAGTTTGTCCGTTCGAAATGACTAAAATTTGTCATTTTTATTGCTTCTCATAAAGTAATTAAAATTTATGACAATTTTTTTTAAAACATGCACGAGGCAATAAAATTTTCATTAAAGCTCTCGAAACTTTTTTTTTCTCCTTGTGCTGTATGTCTTATGATGTAGAAATAACGTGTTTTAGCGGTCAACTATTCTATCTTGCACAAATGATAAAACTTTTGTAACTTTTAACATAAATTTCCATAAAAATATGTTTAAATTTATTTCCTCTATCCGACCATACCCAGTACTTTTTATATTCTTCTAAGCTTTACATGCTTTTTTCTCTCGGTGTAGAGAGAAGTAAGAGGAAATCTAAAATACTACAGCACAGTTTAAGTAAAAGCTTCCGCCTTTTATAACATATATAGAATTTGAAATTAAATTTTTCTATGGGGACATTTTTTGCCATTCATTTTTTCCTTACTTTTATTCTATTTACCTCATAAAAAGTCGACCGATAAAATTACTTAACGAAATTCTCATAAAATAAAACTTGATTAACTTCCACTCAGTTGCTATGTGCTTTATGTAACGATTTAACCTTACTAGCAGTCAAGGATGTGACGATGGGTTTGCTAAGACATAAAGATGCTCACTGCCTTCACTGGCAGTCCTGATCAATTCGGATCTATAGCTTCCACAACTGATCCTGTCGTTAACTTCCGCTTGCTAATTTCCAATACAAAACGCAATACTGTCTCGGCAAACAGCTTCCTTCCTTGAGTTTTTTCGTCATCCTCGTGATCTTTTGTCATCTATAGATGCATACTCTCATACAAAGTTTACTCGACCATACTCTAGCATACGGAATTTCGTATGCTAATATAAACAGTGAAATTTGTAAAATTGCATTCAAATTTTATTTTTTTTTTTTTTTTTTTGCTTTTAATTGTTAGATTAGTAAATAATAAAGCATTTGCAATGCCAGGCTCCAAGTCGGAGCTTGGTTCCAGTAAGTAAGAATGTATTGCCAATTGAAGAGTTTCTTCCAAAAAGGTTCGAAGAGGATAGAGAAGGATTGCCCCACAAAGCCCACTGAATATGCTTTTCCTTTCTGAATTCTCCATTACAATCATATTCTAGAAACTTAGCAGCACATCCTGATCCATAAATGTATGAGAACATACATCGTCGATATCGTGCATCTTCAGCCAACGATAGAATCAACAACATTGGGAATTCTCATAAATATCTATTTTCATACCTTTTACTCAAATTGAAAACAGAACTGCTGTTATAGCTTGATGTTTTGTTATCACATAAACTAGCTCTACAAGCTGAGATATTATCAACGTTAAAAGTTTATTTGACTTTATTGCTTCGAATAATCCGCAAAATTGTGCAAAATAAACTTTTTTTGCAAAAGCTTATCAAATTTATGAACATTTGACAAGTTTATTTACCATAATAAATGTGCAATAATATTGTCTGTGTTTTTGTAAATAGATCCTTAATGGCGCATATAAGACAGACAGCAGAATAATATTTTTATGTCATATCCTTAAAGGTGATAATGAAATTAACTTTTATTAACCCCAAGTGAGTGAGCTTTCATAATTTTTTGATGGATTACCTTAACTGTATGTTGATCTCATTCAACACAACAACTTCCTTGATGCAATTAAATTAATACTCAACTATAGCGGTAAGACGAGTAGAATAGCATCTTGACATTTCTACCTCAACATGAAAATTTAATTTTGAATTCAACAAACGCTATTCAAAAAATTGCATAACTAGACTTTATTGCATTCCTACATTCCTGATATAAGCACTTGCACTTCATTGTATTGTTCTTTATTATTTCAGGATGAAGGTTATTTTAGTGGAAATATGTAAACTATGCTCATGAGCTTGATGCTGCATAAAATTTTTGTCGCTGCTGTGTTTATGCTATATATTATTATATAAATTGTGGAATGTCGATTGCTTTTAAGAGTCTAGAATATAAAATATGTTCAAGTCTTTAAGCAAGATGAATTGCTAATTTGTTTTAAATGGATTCAGTAGTCTGTAAATTTCCCGAGCAGCACAATGCAGAGAAATTGGATTATTCGCCGTAAAAATGAGAATTTAAGCAAACCGTCTCTAACAGACAATGAGTATGCTCACCTAAATGGGAGTGCTCAATATAATTGAACCTGCTTTATGGATCTACTCATGAGCATGCTCCTTGTTTGTGCAGGCGATGTGGTATCGTCAGGGTCATTTCGCGTCTTAATGCTGACACGGCTTTTGCAGTTGTGGTCAAGCAAAATATTGCCATAAAGCGTAATTTATTAATAAAGATGTTTATTCTTCGGAGTTCTAAATCAGATTGACATTTTCTATAAAAAAGGGGTCTTCAACTATGTACAATTAATATTATTCAAATCTCAAATGAACGTTATAACAGCGGCAATCTAGCGAACACATCGGAATTAAATTAAAATTCCCACATTTTTCTGAATCATTCTATATTGAATCAAACAATTTTATAGCATATCAATAGGTCAATAGGCTACATTCTTCTGTAAAATGTTCAAATTTACAGCTCAAGTGTCAAATTTTGCAACTTATTTGATTTCCTAAAACACTTTTCACACATCTATGCTGAAAGTTCAATCACTCAGCATCATCTCGATAGTAAGGTATTAAATTCCAAAAGAGCAATAACATTCAAATGACAACACATCACTCAACAATATCTGTTTCAAACATAATACCTTCGGAAAGAGTATTGCGTGTGTCTACAAAACTGATAAAGATTTTTATCCCTTTTAACAACATTTTAAATCTATTACGTATGCTATAAATCCAGATTGTATAGCACATTCTCATTTTTTTTTTGTTGTATCCTGAATTTTTCATTCATCCCTTATCCACGTTTTTTTAGGTTGTCACATAGGAATTTAATTCTGTTTTAATCTCTTTAACATGAAACATGTACACATAATCCACATTCTATAAAGTGGCATTAACCAATCAAACCATTCTTTTTTTTGTTTTGTTTTGTTATTTCAAGGATGGCATTAACAAGCCACGTGAAAATGTGTGATTGTTTTGAGTGATTAGATTAATAACATCTAAATAACTCTGACCTTATTGTTGGTAAATAACATAAATGGATTTTTTGACACCATCATTTATGTTTTGATTTGACTAATTGAAATGAGGATTTACATGTTGTACATGTTGATTCACATAAAGGTTGGTATATGAGGAATTGGATTTTGAATTCTCTGTACGTATTCATGTATGAATGTAGAGACGAATTTTGTTAGAAGTTGAGTCGATTTGATGATCCACTGTGAATCATTTGGGCGTTATGACTTGACATTTATATACCGGAAATTGATTAAAAATGGATTGACCTTTTGGAGTATTCGACTAAACTGTCTCAATGATTATTACAATCCACTACAGTATTTCTAATTACAATGAATAAAGGATACTCACTTACTGGCTGTACAGATCAATTGTGATTCATGGCCTCCATCAAATAACACGTAAAGCTTACTTACTAACTTACTGGAACCATGCACCGACTTGAAGCCTAGGTTATTACAAAAGATCTTCCTTCCATCTGACTCTGTTACTGGCCACATCACAAAGCTTATACAAATTCTCTGTTTAGACATCTAATTGACATTCCTGCATTATTGTTCTACGCCAAGTTGCTTTTGGAGCGCCATGGCGACTTTTTCTTTGTGGATTCCATCCAAGCGCGGTGAAACAAGTTTGTGTTTCCATCCCATTTACGACACTTTCTCTAGTGTTTCGCTTTCGAAACGTATGACCTATCCAACCATACGGCGCTTAAAGCTATTCTATAACTTTCTTCCGTTTGCCTACTTTCAATACCAAGTGCAATACTGTATATAACAGCTTAATTCCAAGAGTTCTTTAGTCGTCCATGAGCCAAAGGATTCAATTTTTGATGATGCCTTGATAGAGGATCAAGAATTTGAGTTCCGAATAAACTGAGCCTCTCGTTTCGATCTTCAATTGGCATAACGTTATATTTTTAGGTCTGTTCTTTCAATATCCCATTCGAATGGCTCTTGTTCTGATTTTCCGTGTTGAACTTCAAATTCTCGACCCGTTCCTTAATCCAACGTACTTACCGAGGCTTACCTTTAAATGTAGCTGCAATCTGCTCATTTTATTTAAACGAAAATATCATTTGAATAAAACTAACAGCTTATAGAGCTAAACTTTATCTGTCTCATTTATTGTCAGTAGAAAATTACATGTTTAATTCTATGTAAAAAAATATACAAAAAAAACTTCATCTTCCATTAACAATTTTAATGTTGACGATGAATTTTTCATTATTTGCATGACTTTTTTTTCTACCAATCTGGTCGTTTATAAATTTTAAGTGAAATTTACATAATTAATCATTTATGAGGTGGATATTACACGTTCAATTTTACTGTTAATTACATTCTCATGTTTGCGTTGATGGTGGAAAGTCGAGATCAATGTTCATAACATCCAATGAAATTATGTCAATGTCCATATTAATAAGAGATGAAATGCTCGGTGCCGTTCGACCAAATTCACCATGCACAAGCTCCTTAATGTAAGTTCCGGCCTGCGTGACGAAGTCGAGGACAATCAGATTTTGCTTATCTGTTGACATTGTTGGTACGTTAATACATTTTACAGACATTACTACGTGTTAAAAATGACAATTTTGAAATTAATGAAAAATAGTTACCTTTAACAGCATATGCCTTTACGCTGTGAACAGTTCGTGTTCGTTTCATCAATGTTCTCCGATGTAGAACTCTCAAAGGTGTCCATTGTTGGATATCAAAAGCTTCATTTATGTCTAGTTTCATCAGCATATCCTCATTAATAATATCATTATCTCTTAAAGTGCACATTGCACGATAATATTTCTTCTTGTCTTCCTCACCCGATTTAATAGAATGGAGATCATCTCTGTGGAATGAATTCGGTTGGATTAAATAGGACATTTATGATTGACATGCACAACACAACATATAAAGTTGGTATGGCATACTAATAGGAGATTTAAACAGCTTTTTATGGATATTACTGTCGTTATGTTGTGAATGCTGTTTATTGCTTTTGATTCCATAAATAGCTTTATGTGAATTTTGTTTAGCAATAACAGATTTTCAAAATTTAAATAATAACGGCGTTATAAAATTTAAAATGTTTGCTATAAAAATTTAAATGTTAGAAAACCGTTAAATTTATGAACAATTTGTAAAAATATCCTTTACAATGTTTATAAAAGCAAATATTTATTTACCTTTTTACCAGCTGTACATCACGAATAGCTACAACACCAGATTGACATACTTTTGCCTCAATCTCTTTTGCCAAGGTTATATCCAAAATTGTTTTTGTTGCATTCATAATTTCAAGTACAAACGGTCGACCCTTTCCAAGGCATCTAACATCAACATCTTCTCGCCCGCTTGACATAAATGTGACACATGATTCAGATACTTTGAAATAAGGCAAAACGGTACTGACAATGATTTCCTCTACACTCAAGTCTGACAGTCTTTTACCGCCAACAACCCAAGGCGTTTGACTCAATTCTCTTGAATATTTATTATAACGTCCGGCAAGGAATATTGTTGGACCTGTGAAGGTTATTTCATCAAATTTAATTGGTTCAATTGGAACTTTCGGTGGAATTGGAATTAATTTTTGAAATTTCACAATGTCGATACTTTTTGGTGTAAAATGTTTACAAAAGTAATTCCTTGAGATTACTTCGGTACGAAAACGCTTCCTGTTTATAAATTAGATAAGTATTGCTTGATTTAGGCGCTTTTAGAAGTTAAGGATGAGAATATTTCAGTTCTAATTTCTGTGTCTTAAAGCTTAATATTGACGAATCATTTAAGATACTCACTTTTGTTTGTTTCTCTCGTTCATCAGTTCCGGTGCAACCTCATCAAGTTTACTTAAAGCTTCGTGCTCATTTTCAATTGAAAAATTTATTCCAATCATGATTCCTTCAACGTCGAATTCCTTCTTTAATTCGCATTCCAATCTATCATTTATTATGTACTTGATAGCATCTTTAATGGGTATGTCTGGTGTATTTTCTGTTGGGTAATAAAGTTTGGAATTAAAATTAAGTTCCAGCATCCAGATTAACTACATCCCATTTCCTCATATAATTAATTACATACCTTTACTGATATGATCAGGAAATTTTTCAATCAGAGCTAGCCACATCTGAAGCTGAGTTAGTTCCAAGAGGACGGGAAGTGAGAAGGATGACAGGAATTTGTCGATTTGATAATTTTTTAGTCTATCATCCTCTTTAATTTTCAATATTATGCTGTCAATATTGTCAAATAATCCAAAGCATATAGCACAAGGATTGAGCTTCAGTTTCTTCTCATTCGACTCAATGCTATCGGTCTTTACTGGCCCTAACTTCCTCTGTAATCAACAATTCTTAATTAGCTTAAATTTTGTTAAAAACATCAATTCAAAGTTTACTTTTTCAAATGCTTTATCCACACATAATAATTCTTCGTATCTCGGCTTTAAATACCTTAACACACAATATTTACAGCACTCACAATCCACTAAATAATCATACAACAGTTTGGTATACATTTTATAATGTAATTAATTCAATTTAGCTAAGTTTTTTCAAATGTTTACTTTTTTGAACCACACTTTCCTTCCACATTTATTTACTGAAATTTAAGAAGAAATTTGAAATAATTTTTGCCGTTTCATTTTGAAAAATAATAAGCCTAATTTATTGAGAAATAGTCGGTAACAGAATGTAATCTAACAATGTTTATGCTGTATAAATTTTGTATAATAATATTAAATATTGAGCGAGAAAACAGCATTTCTGTTTTACGGCTGAGCGTCAACGGAGAGAATTTCAAATATTTCTTGCAACGGTTTTTTCATTCCATTTGAGTATTTGGAAAAAAGTTTCATCCATAAATTTAGTGCTTATTATTTCACATTATAATATAATTATCTGGTAATTCGAACATTAAGTTCTCAATGTATGTGATTGATCATGGAAGGCGCATTTAACTGATGTATTGATAGAGTTCGGTAAGTAATTTCAAATTATTGTAATTAAATATCAGAAATGTAGCAATCTACTGTAATTCTAAAGAAAATAGTCAGCAAACAGGTTCATTCACATGAAATAGTTCCAGTCACCCAAATTCATAACGACTTGTGCAACATAGAATACAGAAATGCGCTAAAAATATAATAATGAAAAATTCTTTAGAAATGTACGTGATCCTTGTTCATAATGTGATATTATCATTCTGAAAATAATGCCATAACTTTCTTATGTTCCATCTTCAATATTTTTTCTTGCTGTGTTGCTGTGTAATTATTTGTCGTCGTCAAATATTGCCCTACTGTTCTCATAGATAGTGACTCCTTAAAACTCTACAACAAAGAAAAATATTAATATATGAACAACAAGTACGTGACGTCTTTTTATTTGCTCAAAACTTAGGCATGTGTGAACTAAAAGATTTTTTTTTATTTCATGAACTAGAAAATTTTTGAGCATTTTATTTTTAAAAAATATTTCATAAACACACAAGAAAAACTTTTTTAACCGTTCATAAACAAAGTTATAAAAATGCTGAGCGAGAATCAAGAAGCTTGCATTGACCGACGAGAGCGCATTTCAACCTGAGAGTCACAAATATAGATAAAGGTATCTGTATTTTAAAATCATTGCAGAATTCTAATAGACCTGAAGAGCACATGTCGGTTAATAGATTAAGATAAAACACCAAGGAACCGTGACCCTGGCACCATGTCAGCTACACAACTGACTGTCAGATTTTTGGTCGATTAACCGATTTGTCATTTCTTTCCATTGAATTATATTACAGTTAGACAAAATACAGAAAAATTGCACCTCTTCATTTTAAAAAATTTTACCCAATTTAATGCTCCTCATTTTTTGTGATGAAAATATTTCATTTTCTAAGTTTCCTGCCATAATAGAATATGATGACGGTAGAACGCAGCATTTAATATTATCTAATGAATTTTTTTAATTTTTCTGACCGGAAAATAAATTTTTAAGCAACAGTTGAGGGATGAACTCGTGCTTTCGTATCAATTTTGTTGCTATGATGCTACATCCGTTGGATAGAAAAGTTTGCATAATTTTGTTCACATAGGTTTGCTGTACTGGATAATTGACATTCGGTTTTGGTCTAGATTAGATTTTAGGAAGATTAATATTAGGACTGAATTGGACTTTTGAATCCTTAAAGTACAATTATGCGACACGAGGCTCGATTTTATCATATGGAATCCTCAGATCATAGTGTCTTTACCTTTCAGGAAAATTCACTAAAAATTTCAAAATAAAAATCTCATTTTAATTAAAATTAAAATCCTCTCATGTTTAAATTCATTAGAACCGCATTAAGTAAACTTTAAAAAGAAACATTTAACCGAAAAATTCGTCATTATCTTTAATCATGGCTTTATTCTGCTCATCAATCAACTCTCTCACAGTGTTTTTTTGTCTATATGAAAATGTTTAACATAAATTCTCAACGAGTATTAAAAAAAAGAAGATATAGCCTTAATCACATGATATAAAGTATGCTAAAATGCTATATGATGAACAAGCTCAATAACAAACAACCATTTTAGTTGTTTACATCAACTTATTTCTGGTATATATAATTTTTTTACATGTTATACTCATTTTCATACTCAATGTGCACATATTCATTCCTATTGAAAGCATCTCATTATTCAAGATGAATATCATGCCATAAATTTACGAGCTCTTAATAGCACTCTACTGTGCATGATTTATCATTGTCAAGTGCCTTGAAGGTATGTGAAATGGAGAATAAAGTGTGGAGAGAAAATTTTTATTTTTTTAAATATTATATAAGGAAGTGCAAATTGGTCGGGACTATTGCCGCAATGAGATGAAAGCGAGACAATTTAAGGAGAAATTGTGCATTGATGTAGAATAAAGACGCATTTTCAATGTCGCATACAATAAATTTCTTCGAATCTCTTCTTTTCCTTTTAATTTCTGATGATATTCTTGGATATAAATTTCTAATGCATTAAGGAAATGGAATTAAAATAGTCTGGAATTAAATAGTTTGTAGAATTTTTTTTTCTCGACATTTACAGTGTGTTTTAGTTCTTAGTATCCAAGCTTAAGCTTTACCTCCTTCTTTCTAAAGCCATATATAGACTAATCTTCAAGTGCGAGAGCAAGACCTCCGTGGCCGAATAGCAACAGACCGAATATCTGTTTCATTCTTTTATGAGTACGTTGGTTTGATTCCCACAAGAAAGCGATCTATAAAACATTATATAGTGTTGTCGATATGACAGCAAGGATACACACAATGATCATGACAGTAAAATGATCGGTTTTAAAAATTGCAGTTGTACTTCTGAGCCATAGATGCTCCTTGCTTTTTAGAATTGCCCACCACTGTTGTATTACATTGCCTTTGTTTTAAGTTCATCCTTTTTAAAGTTGATCAGAAATATTTTGCGTTGGCTGTTGATTATCATACACCAGCATTCTGACCTCTAACCGCAACCACTAGTTATGAGGATCGGAAGTGGTTTTACTTTCTGGAGCGATGTTACGATATTATTCTTCGGTAATGGCAAGGTTTAGTAGTTCAAGTTCAGTTTAATGTGCATTGAGTCAAATTTATATAATTACAGAGCGAATTGTTAAAATGATCTACAGCATCTGATTAACAATGAGAACAGAATTCACATTAAAATTAAATTTTAAGGCAGTGTTGATCATACTGTGAGCTACGACACACTAGAATACTGCTGATTTTTTTTTGAAAATACCATGAATCACATGCCGACAGAGCTTGATGACCAGCTGTGCATTTAGTGATAAGAGTGGGTACCACGGTAGCTTGACATTTATCAGCTTCGGAGTCTGACTTTTGCTTTACAATCTCCCATCAAAGTGTGCTGTGTTCCAAAAAGGTTTAGACAACACTGTTTTAAGGAAATCAAGCAATATTTGAGCAGTATTGAATTTCAATGCATTTCCTTTTTCAAAAATTCTTGAACGTTTTAAATTATATTTTTGAAATAATAAGAAGTAAGATCCCATCCATACATCTCAAAAAATAATCTACATGAAAAATATTTCACAAAGGTACATTCAGTCAAGTCGTACGGGGTGTACATTTTGAGGTGTTAAATTCTATTTTCATCATGATTCCAAATAACATCACGTTTCACTGCAATCTCTCATTGTTAGAGACATACACATACATACACCTAGAAGAAAAGAAAAGAAAATTCTTTTTTACTTCCATTTTCTCTCCTTTTACAGAAAGAAAAAGGTCTCAGTACATGCTAAAATGAAGAAAAATGCTTCTCACTTAACCTCTTTAATGTGAATTGTTAGGGCAAAAGTGATAAATTTTCTTCAAATGGAACTGTATTAACACATTTTAGAATATTTATGGTATAAATGTACGTACATATATACAAGAAATGAAGATGAGAATAGAAATAACACAAAAATTTTCCTTATTTTTTTACTACGTCTATGCAACATTCACATTTTCTACTAACTGTGAAGCTTTACATGTGACACAATAGAAGAGAAAATTTTAGTCTTCATTCTTATGCTTCTTACATTTGCACCATTATAATATTTGTTGCTTTTTATTTAATGTTAAAGGTGCACATACTTCTATAACATCCTCATGTATATGCTGTGTGAGAATTAACTAGAGCATGAAATTTTTCGCAATGGAATCACAAAAAAGTTTTTTTTGTGCTTCTCGTTACAATGATGAATAGGATTCGCATGATGAGTTTTATTTCAGTCGAAGGAGCTATTACAAAGAATGAGATAGGAAATTAAGAAATTATGAGGAAAAAATGTTGGTGATTTTTTTTTAAAGTGTGCATTTTTATTGTTTATTGTTGAGTAGGCGATTGTATTTTTAAGGTGTTGAAGTTTATAGAGCAAACTGTGTTTCTGTGTCGACGATTTTCAGTGTTAAACTTTATAAAGTATACAAAATTTAACCCAATTAAAGACTTTCTGAAATTACATACAGCAGAATGCAATTAACGTAATAAATGAACAGCCACTCTCCAGTGAATGGCCAGCTTTATCATTCATTTGATTGACCTGAGCGACAGAAATGTAAAACGCTCCGCTAAAGCTCTTATTAACATCAAATGAAAGTCGTCTCTATTTAACATGAATAAAAGAGCTTTAGCGGAGCCTTAAAAGCTGCATAGATGAGCCTTTGAGCAGAGTTTTGTAATTGTATAATTGTAGTTCAATTAAATGTCTTCTATACGGATTTTATTTATTCACAATATTGTTTATTTATCAGAATTCAAAAACACACTAAATATTTATATGAAGGGGATTAACAACTATGAAATTGCTATAAAAGGGGAAAATCAACTAATTTTAGTTGCTTACAATTTGAAAATAAAATGGCCGTTAGCATATTCTCAACAAATTATAGCAAATTAAAATTTAAAAGCTACTAAAGAAACAAGAAGCTTTCTGCATTTATAACGATTATGAGGTATTTGATTAGCATATGAACTGTACTAAAGTGTATTAAGCTGTACTAAAAATATTTAAATATTTTGCCTTTGAAAATAAACAAAATTTCTCTTCGCGAAGTTCCTTTACATTTACTACAATATTTAATATTATTATCAAAATCGTCCATTGTGCAGTCATGTGTACTTGCACAACAAACATTTAAAAATCAATCAATCATCTTATATAATTCCTTAGCTTATTGTTAAATGACTTTATGCAAATACCGTACATGAAATTTCATATGATAAGTTCAATTGTACGCTAATACGTTTTGCAAGCAATCACTTTCAATTATCTATAATCAATTTAATTATCACTATTCATTATTATCAACGCTACTTAAGCATTCATTTTGGATTAATAACTCTTAGTGTCGATTCAATCGAGCGTGAAGACAGTTCGAGATAAAATTGGATAAAATGAATATAATAATCAGGTGAGGATTGGTTATTGATGTAATTTGTGAAGGAATTTTCGAGGAATTCGTTACTTCCATGTGACGTCATTTGTGTATGACCCACTCAACTGCAGAAGCATCATCAACACACTTTTCCACACCCTATTTCAAATGAATAATTTTTCGTCACATAAATTTTCATGCACTGCATAAATTACTTAAACATTTTCGCATAATAACAAATTTCCTGTCATTCTAGAATCTTCTGCATGCTTGCATTTGTCTTCCTAACAGCGGATGCAAATTTATTTGACAATTACTACAACAATGCAAAAATGAATTGCTTCATAAAGCACCTGAAGGATGAGAAAATTATAGACGAAAAATTTGAGAAATTTCCATCACAAACGAATTTTAGCCGTGCTGACTGTGATAGCTTTGTTAATGATGTCGAAAAGTTCTATTACAGTCGTGTTAGGAATGGATCAACATTTGATTTTGAGTCGCCCGAAATTCAAAGCCATCTTGAGGAACAAGGCGAATGTATCGAACAAAGTTTAAGAATGAAAAATTATGGCGATTATATCCTAAAATCGTTAATATTTGATGCCCTAAAGCCTTTATCTATCGATTTAGCAATTGAAAGGAACGCAACATTAATAAAATTACAAGAAATGTTGTCATCCGCAATTTCATCATGCACATTTTCAACTCTATATGATGCATATGTGGAAATTAGACGACATAATTATTGTGCTCGTAAATACGTTGTCGATAATGACATAATGGGATTAAAGACGTTCAATCTTACTCTTAATCCATTTCACATTGATACATCTCAAATAAACTGTCATGAAATCATTCAATCGATGGTTGATGACTTACAGGAGAATGAGGATGATACGACGATTGGTGAGGTTGATGCTATTCAATTATTGAGTCATGAGTGGGCTGTCATATTCCTTACTGAAATTAATGTCTCGAATAAACAGCGTGAAATTGAAAGGAAAAAATATGAACAAGATACGAAAACTCTTTATGGATAAATGGACGTGTGGGAGTTATGGATTAAATTTTTTGATTGCTCTTTACTATCTTAATTTTCCATATCTTGAACTTTTCTATCGTTTTTGGGTATAGTCATTAATAATTCACTGCATTGTTAATTCTTCTTTGTGCCTATATGTTAATAAAAATTATGATTCCTTCGCAGACTTTACTTTAACCTTTCCAAAGTAACTAAAATTGTTAAAACTTATTTTAGAGCTAAGGGGCCGTGCACTTCTGAGAATTCCATTATTCTGTAACGTATTTAAATAATAAGTGAACGCCTCCTAATCGAAAGTTTAATAAACCTAGCTTTCAGCAAGTAAATAGAAAGGATTGTTTACTGAGGTTTTCCCGATTGATACATATTGAAATGCTGCCATCAGGTCAATGATGCGACAGTTTACTTAGATTAACTCATGGTTGAAACCTCTTGTATCAATTGTTGGTTGTCAATTGTTTTTAATTAAATTTAGTTAAACAAAGAGCATTAATATACTACGTTTTAACTAATTAAAGATGTCAACCTTCGACAACATTTTTGAAATGCCATGAATCGGGTTTATGCTTCAGTTTATTCAATCGGGAATCGAAATACTCGTAAACATTTAAGTAACTTACTGTCAATACTCTTTGTCATATCTCGAAGTGAATATTTTTTGAAGAAAGCGACTTAGCATGTTAAATTTGCATTTTGGTTGCATAAAAGTATGTTGGAAGTTCAAAACGGAACTGCTTAGTTCCAATAAGCATTTGATTGACGACTGAAACAACAAAATTGTCTTTAAATGCTCATAATTCAATAATGGACTGATGAATATCCAAAATTCTTTCAGGTTTCTTTAGTATGAACAAAATGCTAAATATTGGAAGCAGCAGTTCTGTCCTTTCAGGTCTGTAACATCATTTTTCGTTTTTCAAATTTTTGTAATCAATCTATTTAAAAATTCATATTTTTTAAAAACGACAACAGCTACAAATATGCAGTAAGTACTTAAAGATCAGGTTTTCAAAATACTTTCAGCCAATGTCAGCAAGCATTGATATTATTGAAATTTTAATGTTTTGTAGCGAAAAAAATTTCAATTTCTATGTGAACCAAAAAAACTTTTTTGAATTTTGTCAAAATTAATGAACATTGATTACTAGATACTGGCTGGTAGAACTTTGAAAATCATATTAATGCATAAGCTGTTGTATGCTAGTTGATTGTTTACAAAAATTTGAAAAACGATAAATGATGTTACAGATCTGATAGGACGGAACTGCTGCTTTTAATATTTAGTATTTTGTTCATCCTAAAGAAACCCGAAAGAATTTTGGATTTTCGTCAGTCCATTATTGAATTATGAACATTTAATGATAATTTTGTTGTTCCAGTGTTCAATCAAATGCTTTTTGGAACTAAGCGGTTCCGTTTTGAACTTTCAACATACTTTTGTCTTATTAAGCAACCAAAATGCTACAAAATTCTTTTTAATTCACATGTCAAGTCCCTTTATTCACAGAAATTCATACTGTAGAAGACATTTTCTTCCAGAATCGTTCAATTCTTCCTTCCTTATAATATTCTACATCATTAACAAATTAACCCCCTTGAAAATCATGCAAATAATTAACAAAGAAAGCTCAGCACAGGATGTTTGTAGGAACTTAACCATTCCTAATTATTGCGAATAAAATCTCCTTAAATGCAAATTAGGAATAAGAAAAATATCAAAATATAAAAAAAAATCTATGCAAATGAAACGTGCTTAAATAAAAGAATAAAAAAAGGAAGAAAAAAAAAATATTTAATTTTATTTCAAAAGAATAGAAGAGAAAGAAGGCCTTCTTATGATTATTTTCTGTCCGACAATCTGCTTTTATTTCTTAATTGGAAAGATCCCTTTTTGTATTCATTAATTTTATAAGTATATTTTATGTAGAGTACTATTTTCATTATTTCATCATCTGATAAAAATGAGAAGATAGAAAAAAATGAGGAAATAAGTAGGGAAAATATTTGTGTTGATTGTTGTGGAAGATTGTGTGGACTACTCTTAGAAAAACCATTAATGTTGATTGTTAGAAAGATTATATTTGTGAACTTAATCGAAATTGGGATGAACTTAGTTAATTTTTTTGATATTAAGGTCTATATTAGATGAAATAATCCCTGTTCCAGATTTTCTGGTTCATAGATTTAAAGGAAACAATTTTAGATAGTATAGAACTGTCTCTTGAGCAGATCCATAAACTGATAGACAGTATTATTTGTGAGTTTCATTTACTTGAGGAGAATAAGATAGCAGGGATATAGTCAGATAATTTTATTTGAAGGAATTGCTATGGGGCCTATATTCGATCTTTTATTCTAGTTAATCGTGTCCATAAACGCCTGGAAACTCCAGAATAAAAAGAATATTTCATACACATTTAGAAATACTCTTAAATATTAAGAATACTTTCATATATTCGTGAATATATTCGCGAATTTCCAGACCTTAGTGTCAATAATGCCTGCCATCTAGCTATGCCCCATCCACGTAATCTAAAGGCGTAATCAGAAATTTTGGAAACTACCCATTTGGTATGGAATGCAAAAATTTACGAGAGGGTTTAAGATTTTTGTCATGGAATACCATAGAAAATTAAGGAATTTTGTCCAAGAAGGCTAGCAGGATGGTGATTTAACTCCTAAAATCCCTTATAAAAAGGTACATTCCTGACATACTTGCTAAGGCCGGTGCCAAAGGAGTTTGCGGAAGTCTCATTACAATTCATATAACAATCATATGATGCATATGATTTAGTGATTTGTTCTAAATTTATTATACGTTATAATAGCATGTCCTACATAATTGTATTTTATGATGTAATGAATGTTCATTATGCCCCATTAATACCATTTTATTACCCATTGAAATATATACATCAGACAAAATGTCACGACTTTAAATTACTTGCTGTTCAAAAAAAAAACTAACAACTGTGAAACATGAAATAAAATTCTCATGAAAGCATAGTGAAGTCTATAGTGAAAATAAAAATTAATTGGCTATTTACAGCATCAAATTGTACTGTCTGTCTGTATGTTATACATTAAGATATCTCTTGGGTCATTTCATCAAACCATTCAAGCATGAATAAATTAACAAAATGCAATCACAGAAGAAAAATGTGAGAGAAAAATGGAAATAAATAGCACTGAACAAAAAGAGATTTTTATTACCCAAATGGGGCTCTTAATTTGCAAATGAACACAATTTGATGTGAGTGCATTTTTATGATGAGCAATGAATAGAATGTTTTTTTTTTTTTATAACATACTCTAAACATTTTTTCATACACTTCAAGAGCACTTCATATAAAAAGCTGTGGCTGCCATTAGCATCCGCTTTCCTGTTGCATACACAAAATTAAAACTTGTTTATTCAAATATTTTGGTTAGTGAACTTTTTTTCTGCTTTTTTCAAGCTTTTTTTAAGGTAGAAGAATGGAAAATTCAGAAAGTCAAGCTGAGTTAGAGAAGGTGAATTGAAGATTCAAGATTCTTTAAAAGTATGAATATTGAATTACTGTTTTATTGGATTGATTTGGTCCGAAAATCTAGCTCGGCATTCTAGCGTGATTTTAGACTTAAGTCTGATTCGATAAAATTCGGCTTCTGACAAATTTCAGATTGGAGTCAAGTTGTCCTCAGGTTAAAATGAACTGGGGCTCAAACTTAAGTTTTGGTTTTCGGGTAATCCAGATAGACTTTCAGAGACAAGGCTTCTAACAAGAGTGTCACAAATAAATACGGCTTCATCACGGATGTATTTATCAACGCAAAATGGAAGCTTCCTTTTCTGTTCCTTATTAAATGTCAAAATCTCAGGGGTTTGATGAAGAGCAGAGTGTGGGACGGGTACGGGGGATTTGAAACGGATAATTTTACGGATCGCGATAGAGATTTTTGGATTTTTTAAAAAAATTAACAAACCAAAGATTATTCCAAAAAAGATCCCAACACCCACCTCCCTTCTCTTATCTCATCCATGAAACAAAAACAAGTCTTTTCAGAGGATATTTAAAGCTCAATGATTTTGTATAGAATTCAAAATAAATTTGCCAATATTTTGAAACTTTATTTTTATCACTAATTTAAAATCAAATAATGTGCATGATATTTTGATCCAAAATTGTATTGTTATTATTTTCATGCTATAAATTTCATAACATCACACTTCAACATCAGCATCAAATACCTCAAAAAGTTCATGCACATATTTTTAAATTTAATTAAGCTTTATCAGCACAAAATAATGCAGCTACCCTCAAACGATGTTGCGGCTTATGCGAGTATGTTAGAACAACATTAACGGGTGATGATAAGCTTCTACATCAAAATCTACAAATTGCTGAAAACAAGAATACTTAAATTTGATGTTTTTCTAAAATTGAAACAGATTAAACGACAAGCTGATCAATCATTCCAATAAATGATTCATTTCCATGCATTCGAGTGTGGACGAAACCAAAAAAGACACAAAATAAATTTGGTATTAGATTTTTTATGCACAAATATTTTGTGTACTTTTGGCTTCTCCTTCTTCTCGTTCTTCATTTGATGAATACTTGAATGTTTCAACTTGCAAGACATGCATAAATGCAGAATTTAATTTGTTCTTTTTTTTTTTCATCTACAAACAAGAATAGCAGCTATCTGCATTCATGTGTTATGTTGGTAGCTCTTATACGCTGCTCTACAGAGACTATTAGATTTTTAACGATATTAAATAAAAAATGTGTTTTTTTCACTGATATTAAAGTTGTTTTTATCTCGTCAGAGGCACGAGTCAGACCAGAATGTAAATATGTATTATATATCAATGTTACAAAGTTGTTACTTTTTAGCATGCATTGCATGACAAGTGAATAACTGATAAAATAGAAAAGCAGTATTTTATTGCTGATTTTTACACAGAAAATGTTGAGCTCTTTGGTTTTATGTCTGAAAGGATGATAAATGTAATTCATTTTTGTTTTGGTTTTGAGAAATTGTCAAATGGTATGCAATGATCAGCTGGAAGACGTCTGAATGTTATTTGAGTTACATGTAACAATGAAATTACTCAGTTGACATTCAATAATTGAAATAATTGTTGAACTATTTTGAGGTTGATGACACAATGCTTATTTATTGGTAAGCTCAATTCAAAGCTCGAAGTCGACTAGAATTTTGTATGGAAAAATCGATTTCGAGCTCTGGTTTAATTAAAGAACTTCCAAATTGGTTAATTTATTCAGAATAATGTTTATTCTTTGGAGTTTAAAAACAAACTAAATTTTAATATGAAGGGGAAAACAACTATAAAAGGGGAAGTCAACTACATAATTGTTGTTGAAAGTTCAATTCAAATATTAAAAAGACAGTTGATAAATTCTCAATACATTTACCTAGTTAAAAAATCATTGAAATGCTTCTCGTCATAAACTTAAATCATTAGCTTTAACGAACTTGTATTTTTACTTATTTTTCATTTCATTTGAATTTATTCTCATTTTGACTTTCATTTGGTATTTTATTCTTTCCATCTACATGAACTTTACATCAATATCTAGAGAGTACTTTAATTCTATCTGATATTACATAGCTCTAGTCTTTACATCGTCTTATTGCTTTCGTTTAAATTCATTCAGTTACATAAATGCAGGAACTTGTAAAGAGCTTTCACAGACAAAACTCATTGTAATTAGCATTATCTTTACGAATTTTACTCGCTCTATTGCGTCTCAATGAACATTTTATTGTCTTCTTAAATCCATAACATTTTGTTTGTACTAAGATGCCTAATTAGTTTATCTTCGTCGCAAAAATCTTAATTGTGATGATGATTTGCACGACCGAATGTCTTCATCAAAATTGATTTTTTTGTTTGATTAATGAAAACCAATTTCAGGCTACAGAAACACTTTGAATTAATTTAAATCCATTTACAAAATGTAGCACAAGACAGATTAAAATGAAATAACGAAAAACAAAATGATGAAAGCAAAGAAGTTAGATCTAAGCGAGATTAGATGGATGTTACATCAGTTTGAGAATGTTTTTTGTTGAATTACAAATTATGACTCAATCTTTTCTGACATTTGAATATTGTCAATTGTCAAATTATTCTTATTTTAGAATTGTTTGATGTTATCTTTGTGTAGACGAGAAACTCTGAAGGTTTTTAGGCTTTTTGATTGTTATTCTGCTTAGAAACAATGAAGTTGACTTTAACAAACAAATGTTTACTGTTTTACGATTGAAAGTAGACTGAATATTTGTGTAAAAGAGGTTTACAACTATGAAAGAAATAAAATTTGAATTTTAAATGACCGTTAATATGTTTCTAACATAAATAATAGAAATGTAATGAATAATAACTAACATATTGTCAAACCAAAGGACAATCAACCAGAACTATCTCAATTATGTAAAGAATTTAACAAATCGGTGCCGTTTGTCGAAGATAAATAGAAATAATAAAACGAAAATCAAAAGTTTTTAAAAACCCATCGAATAACCCTCTTAATTAACTATAAATCTTACAAACTATCAGATCATCAATCTAAATAAAACTTTGTAGGTCGTTTGCTTATCTTTTAGTATGCCAACAAATTAACCCCAATTACATATAATGACTGTCAATGAGATGCTTCTAAATATACACTGATGAGACACAATTGTGAGGCGAATGACCTAAAGAAAGTCATCATCTCTAGGATATAATCATATAATTTATGCATAAAAACTTGTTTCAAAGGATCTTTCCCCGAGTGTACAAAGAGCACGCTAAGAGCATGCTCAAATTTTCGCTGAGCACGCTAGTGTGAGCATGCTCTTTCATACAAAACCTGATGTCACTACTTTACGCTTCTGAGCACGCTCAGAGAGCATGCTCTTTTAACGTGCTCAGAGCACATCGTGAGCATGCTCTAGAATGTGGTGTGACATGAGACATTTTTTGAAAAGTGTCATGTGACATAAAGTTGAGCATGCTCAGAGCATACTTAGGAGCATGCTCAACGAGCATACTCAAGAGCATGCTCACTGAGTATGCTCTAGAGCGTGCTCACTAAGCATGCATAAATATGCAAAATTTAAAAAAAAAATTAATTAATTTCACTTAAGGAAGAGAGAGAGAGAGTGTACTTTTTTAATCCTATAATATTAGTACGATTAGAAAATGTTAATGTAATAAATCCTGTTTAATTAATAATCTGAAAAAACCAAAGTTAGAAAATTTCGCTTTTACCTGGATTCGAACCTGAGACCGCTTCATTGCTATATGAGACCATCGCCTTAACCATTACGCCACCGCTGTATTTTACCTAATAATTTATATATGGCAAAAACCATATATAAATGTTATGTATTTTACTGATTAATTTTAAGAGCTTTTTGGTTATTTTTTTCGGTGTTTCACTGTATTTTCAGGTGGATAATTTTCATAGATTTTCCAAGATTTTCCACATTTCGACGTTGTGCTCAGAGTGTGCTCTTGAGCATGCTCAACGATGTGCTCAGGTGAGCACGCTGAAATTTCATAAACTACATTTTCACGTTGTGCTCAGAGTGTGCTCTTGAGCATGCTCAACGATGTGCTCAGGTGAGCACGCTGAAAATTCATAAACCACATTTTCTCGTTGTGCTCAGAGTGTGCTCTTGAGCATGCTCAACGATGTGCTCAGGTGAGCACGCTGAAATTTCATAAACCACATTTTCTCGTTGTGCTCAGAGTGTGCTCTTGAGCATGCTCAACGATGTGCTCAGGTGAGCACGCTGAAATTTCATAAACTACATTTTCTCGTTGTGCTCAGAGCGTGCTCTTGAGCATGCTCAACGATGTGCTCAGGTGAGCACGCTGAAATTTCATAAACCACATTTTCTCGTTGTGCTCAGAGTGTGCTCTTGAGCATGCTCAACGATGTGCTCAGATGAGCACGCTGAAATTTCATAAACCACATTTTCTCGTTGTGCTCAGAGTGTGCTCTTGAGCATGCTCAACGATGTGCTCAGGTGAGCACGCTGAAATTTCATAAACCACATTTTCTCGTTGTGCTCAGAGCGTGCTCTTTAGCATGCTCAACGATGTGCTCAGGTGAGCACGCTGAAAATTCATAAACCACATTTTCTCGTTGTGCTAAGAGCGTGCTCTTGAGCATGCTCAACGATGTGCTCAGGTGAGCACGCTGAAATTTCATAAATCACATTTCCTCGTTGTGCTCAGAGTGTGCTCTTGAGCATGCTCAACGATGTGCTCAGGTGAGCATGTTAAAATAAAATGTGGCATAATACACGAGCATGCTTAAGATATGCTCAGGAGCATGCTCAAGAGTGTATGCTCAGATGAGCATGCTAATATTTAAAATGCCATTTTGCATGAGCATGCTTAAGATGTGCTCAAGAGCATGCTCAGCAGTGTGCTCAGGTGAGCACATCAAAATTTTAATTTCGAGTATGCTCATGAGCATGCTCAGTTGAACGTGCTCACCTGAGCACGCTCAAAAATATTTTATATTTTTCGAGAGCACATTCAGAGTGTGCTCATGAGCGTGCTCAGTTGAGCATGCTATGGTGAGCACGTAAAACGATGAATTTGAGCATGCTCAGAAGCGTGCTCACAAAACTGAGCACGCTCTTTGTATACTCGGGTTCGTAAAGCTCCGTTGTTAGTAAAACAAACTTTCATGAACGGAACTTCGTTTGATATCAAAATTATGAATTCATTTTTTCTGAAAACAACTACAAACAAGAATCCGATGCGAAATGCTATTTGAATTACATACAATCTCACTAAATTAGATAACGAGGAGCAGATTCTAGAAAGAGGAAAAAAAGATTTGAATTGTAAATTTTTGAAACGCTATTATGAGCAAACCTTTTGTCTTAATGAAGAGTGAAATCAAATAATAAAAGGAACAAGATAAAAATTCTCGGAAAAATTATGTTAAAATGAAAGGGAATAATGCGCATTTATTCATTATGGAGATTTGCATTTTTTAAAATAAATTTATGAGTTGAATTGTTATTCTGATGTTCCTTTTTGTGAATTAATGTGAAAAGAATCTTCTAATATTTGAATTTTTTGTATGATTCTGGAAGGTTTTGTATAAAATAATCTAGAAAGAACTGTATGACTTTCTCACTTAAAGCTCTTGACAACAGACCAATGTAGACACATGCTAATTTTAATAGATGTAAGTCACACACATCGGTTAATCGATCAAAAATTTGATCCCAGATCGATATAACTCTGAGTTAGTTCCAGATTCAGTTTTGATGACGGATGACTCTCTTGCATTGAGAGTCAGCTGCTATTAGTCAATTGTATATCTAATCAAAAATATATAATATTTGATTTTAAATTCCTTAATTATAATTTAAATTGTCAAGTTTCTAAATAGTCATACATTCGAATGATTTCAACCCCTGATCTAATCGGATAGTATGAGTCTTTGTCTAGAGATTTTCCCTCTAAAAATGCTTCCTTTAAAATCTTACTTGAGTCAAATCAACAACAAATTTTGCCAATCATTTCCCAAAAAATGCATCAAACAAAAACAAAAAACTTTTTTTTTTCTTGCTACTTAAGTACAATATTTTTTTTCCCCATGGAAGACATCATTAAGAAAAAGAAAATTTTTTTGTTTGAATTACTCTAATTTTTTATCATTACTTAAGCGTATTTCACTGTCTGGGTGAGAAAAAGAGAATAATATGGATAAAAAAAAAATCAACGATGATAAAAATTGATGAAGATAATGGAAGAAAAGTCTGTTTCGTCTCCATTACAGTAATGACAACGAAAATTCGTTTGCATATTTTTATAAGCTGTGAAAATGAAAACTGTAAATATGAAATGAATAAGAAGAGCATAAAAGAAATTAATTTCAATCCTTAAAAAATTGATTACAAAGCTTTGGCTTAAATTTTTTTTTGTGATAAATATTACACCATATATCTAAGGACGAAACCATAAATAATGTTAAGAAATATGCTGGCTTATGATAAAGTTGATATTGAATTACATTTCAATTATTCTTGTTGTTGGCACAATGAAAAATTGCTGTTCTGGTTTCGAAACTTATTGAGTTGAATATGAGAAGAAAATTTATAATTAAAATGAAGCTTTTCAAAAGTTTTTTTTGTTATTATTTTTATTCTAGAAGAGTTGTTTGAAAGGTTGCTTTACAGGCTTCGAAATGAAAGCAAAACATTAGCTTTGATGCAACTTTGATGGGAAATTATTAATCCCGGGTAGCACAATTGAGTGAATTTCATCTTTTCCTGTGGAAATTGGTCAAAAACAGACGTCTTTTGATCGTCAGGACATCCTTTTGCCATGTCGTCAACGCGGCGTCATACTCGAGTGACACAAATGAAAAAGATTCTGCCACAGCAGCCATATTTTAGCCAAATTTAGGCGGTTTCCATTTGGTGTTAACAAAATAGCTTTGGCAGAGCTTTAAAAGCTCCATGACGGAGCCTTCTTCATTTGTGCCGCTCAGGTTAGCGAACACACTGTGCTGCTCAAGAATGTGAGTGTTCCGAGAAGCAAACCACAACAACGATAAATCCCATTTTTGCCATCAAATCCCTCGTATTCCTTTTGTGACCAAGCCAAAAACTTCCAATTCCATTCAATTTCCATCTAAATATCATCCACAAACTTTAAGCTTCATAATATCATTTTAAAGACCTATCAAATATTCATTCCAATTGACTGCCAGAGTTTTTATGCTGCTTGTTTTCAGATACATCCAATTTACGAGACAGCAGTGGCAAATCACAAAACGAGATCTAAAATATAAAAAAAATATTTTTATGCTTCACATTAAATTTGTTTCATTTTTATCTTGAAATAAATAACATTTTTCCGAGCTGCACAAGTGAAGGAGAGTCGATCATAGAGCTTTTTAGGCTGTTTTCAAGTGCTTGTACTAACATCCAATGGAAGCAGATTCCGCGAGGCATCTACATAACAGTCAAATAGAGACCAAAAAAAAATTAAATTTGGTATTAATACAAAAGCTTTGGCAGAGCTTTAAAAGCTCCATTAAAAGCTCCTTCGTCTTCACATCTCTTGCTCGGATCTTTTATATTTATATGTAAATTGCGCTTTTTCATACAGTTTGAAGGGTCGTAGATGCACATAATATGTGTTTTTGATAAAAGTGCTTACAGCGTTTTTTATGAAATTATTTTTCATAAGTTTTATTGTGAAAATGGAAACAAGAAAATTTTCAACTAAATAAATTTCATTTTACTGTATTTTAAATATGTATGTCCTTGAGCAGTTCATATGTAGGCGGAATAAAAAGATGAAACTTTATCATTTTCTAAAGTTTTTTTGAATAAGAGAAAATGCTTCAGACTTGTACTGTGTCGTTGAGTACGAATGATATTGATGGATTTTATCAACTGACAAGATCAAGCTTAATAGTTTATCTCAGATTGGATGCTTTTATAGCTAAATATTATGAAAAATTGTGTTTTTGAAGGTTGTCAAAGGATTTTTTAAAAGCTTGTCAATATTAAATAAAATTATGATAAAAAGCATAGTCTAATGAAAATTTAGTTGAACTAGAGCATGAGCAGGCTGAAAAAAAAATCCTAAAATTCATTGAAGGAGGCTGATGATAGAGATAGTGTAGCACTTGCTATTGGCAATTGGTAAAGGGCAGCCAGCAGTAGAGAGAGGACATGAATCACAGCTGATCTGTGCGGCCAGCGAAGCAAGTAAGTAACTTGAACCAGAGATCGAAGCTGACAAAAACGACTAAAAATCGGCTCACGAAAACCAAACTATTCGTGACTATTCGAATTAAGTATGCCAATTTGTAAGCTAAATAGCTAAAAAATCAATGACTTTGATTCCTGGTTGAAAACATTTAAAGTAATTGTCAAGTTTCCAAAAGTGACAGTCCATGTAGCATATTCTTATCCATGTAGAACAGACTGAAATATAACTGGACACGCGGTCAACTGATCACACTCTGTTCCACCCAAAAGAGCAAAGCATGTTGAAGATTCCAGAGAGATGTCAAACTTAGTCAAACTTCAATGTCATTTACAAACGACTCCTTATCTCAAAAAGAAATTTTTAAGTAGGTATTTATCAGAAAAAGTAATAAATTCGAAGTGAAAATTTTCTGTGATTTGTTTTTCAATAAAATCTTTAAGTGAATTTTCTTATTCCTAAGTGCTTACATAAAAAAGGCGAAAATTGAAATCGTAAACAAAGTTATTTACTGCAAAAGAAAAATCAAAATTATTGAGAAAATATTATAGAAATAAGAAGATGCTTTTATTTTTGTCTTGTGATGTAATCAGAAGTATGAGTAATTCAACCTTTTCAGCTTCGTCACAAAGCTTTAAAGACGACAATTTTTTGAGAATGAGAACGAGGAGCGGGAAGTCTTCATCTCAGTCTTAGAATGGGAAAGCCAAAGTTAATCCTGACCGGCATAAGCTATTGTGACCTGATGGCGGCAATATGGGCAACATGACAATTATCATGAAAATTGCCGCTTAAACGCCGTATGGTTGCCACTTTGCTTTTAAAAACAATTTGTGCCGATCGGGTAACTTACTAAAAATAGATAAATCCCAACTTTAATCCAATTTTACATAAAATTTCATCCTTCACCCTTTTAACTCAAATTAATTTAATTTGAAAAAAGAGAAAAATTCTCATAATTGCTTTAATTACTTGCATTTCGAATTGATTGCATGAAATTTCATTTCAATTGAATGAAAATAATTATTTAATTGCATGTTAAAAGGGAGTACAGAATTGTAAAGATGAAAGCTTAATTAAATGATTCAATTACATTCATTAGGGTTCAGTAAATTTTTTTACATTTAAGTAACATGAACTTTATAATAAGTTGAAATAAATTGAAGGATTTATTTATTTAAGGAATTCCTGGGATTACCGAATATTTTATGTTACATGCTTTTTAAATGGTCTTAATTCTATCTGAATACGCATTAAACAGATATGCACAGTTGCACTATTGAGCCAATTTAGCTGTGGATACCGAGCCACACAATCTTTTTAGGCTTCTCCAAAGCTCAGTCCACATGGATGCTACAATAAAAACTTTAGTGATTTAGATCATTGAGATCCAGAGCTGCGGTAGCGCGATCCGCGACCAATATTTGTATAACGAGTGAGGGTGTTCCAGAACTTCTGTCTGTAGCCTGAAAAGGATCGAGCATTAGACCAAGCAGCTCCGTGCTGAATACGGATGCCACAGCGAGATACTATATGGATAAAATCAGGGTTGGCAGGACCCCAAAATGGAGTTAGCGTGTCCATCGCTTAATTATCCGAGCTCTCAAAGTTCTACCAACTGTAAATTAAAGAGTTTTAACGGAGCCTTAAAAAAAATTAAACAAAGACTTATTCAATTGTGTCACTCGGTGAATCTCGTTTAATCATCAAAAGCACAGAAAACCCTACAATCCTACAATTGGTAATCACAAATTAACGTCACAATTCAAAAGAGTCACAAATTCAGGCGCAAATTCTCTTTTAATTAATAACATTGTCCTGGTAACAAGCCACAACAAAAAATTTTCCATCCTTTGTTGCAATTCAAAAGCTCCACAATAAAATCAGGATTGTTTGTAAAAATCACACAAAGCTCCGTGTTGTTCTTCCACTAAAACGCTTCATAATAAAGCCATGGAAATTAATATTTTGCTGATTCTTTTGAATCTTTTGATTTCACAATCTAATGATTTTTTTAAACTCAAAGACAAAAGGCTTCTTCATTCATAAGCTCAAATTTTTTTATTAGAATTTTTAAGTGAAAAATGACAATTTTGAAGATTTTTTTCCCTCTTATTTCCATAGCTATAAATTTAATACTGTTGACTAAACTTAGCAACGGTAAAAAAATGAATTAAATAAGTCGTCAAAATGAATAAGGAACGATGAAACATTCTTGGTATCACACTAAAGTCCTTGCTTTGTTGGAGGAAAATAACATAATGTGACGTAAGGCAGTGGTGGACAATCTGTGTGTCGCGGCACTCTAATGTGCCATGAACCTTAAGTCATTTGCGATTTGTGTCAAAGCTTACCACCAAGGAGTGCCGTGTCACACAAATTGCCCACCACTGTCACAAGGAATCGAAGAAGAGCGAATAAGGAACAGCAGAAAAAAAGACTCAAATTGCCTATCTTTTCCTTGTTTTAAAGACGCGTGTTGAAAATAAGCTTTCGATATCAAAAAAATTGTATAATTTGATTCTATCGTCATTCCTTCAACTCGCATTGCCTACATATGAAAAATTGAATGACTTCTTTTCTTTCGTCAATTTTTTTTTTCGTTCCCCATGAGAATGAGCACTCAACTGATGCAGATGAGGAATAAGAAGAAGACTCCAAAATTGTTTTTTTCCCATGCTGGGAGTAAGTTCTTTTCTGCTTATAATACAAGTTTATTTTTTTATTCAAAATATCTCAACATTTGACATGCTTGTTTTCTGTGTTCTCATAAATATAGCACAGTGAATATTGTGTACGATGAGAAGGGTATGAGAATAAAGAAGCTAGTTATGAAGTTATTTCAATCTATTGACGTTGGTGCATGTGTTGTCAGGATTTGTGGTGTAACCTAGTTACATGTAGAATAATAAGTATTTTTAATTCTTAAAGGTGCTTAAAGAAAGACTGGGATTTTTATAAGTTGAGAAAACTTACTTGGCTGGTTGGACAGATCAATTGTGATCCATGGCCTATCGCTGGCGTCCGCCTGCCAATTGTCAATACCAAATGCAATACTGTTTCTATCAACAGCTATTTTCCATGAATTCTTTGATTGATCATACCGTTTAATTTTCCCGGATGGCAGGATGTATAAAAAAAAGTCCAAAACTGGCTCGAATGTCAACGTTATGCTGATTCGTACCGGTATTCACATGAAATTGGACTTCATACCGACCTAACACTGACCTGGTCAGAGGCGTAGTAAGAAAGATGTGCGGCCCTCCTCTGAGTAATTAGTAAACAAGCTTTAAGTACGTAGGATCTCTTAAAAACCGTCCCTAAGCCTAATTCTGGATTTTTGTTAACTTTTCCTATCAGGTTGACCAACCAGCATAAATGAAAAAGGTTCAGTTATCGTAATTTTAAGGCTCAAAATGAAAGCTGCCTTAATTTGGCAATCATATGGATCCAACATGGAAGCTCCTTACATTCAGTATTAATAATAGAAAGCTCCATCCCATAGCTTGTTCATTTATGTCTCTCGAGTCAAAATGCTCAACAAATAACCAATTGTTACCACAAAAAGAAGTCTCGAAACTTGATGCACTTAAATTTATTATGACATTCATCCTTCTTGGCTTTCGACATCTCCTCAACTACAATATGTATATATAGCAACATACCGCATGAAGAATGAACTAAATAAAAAAAAAATCAAAACAGCTCTCGTAGATAAAATATGCGATGAGAGAATTATGTGAAATATATACTTAACCATCAACAATCTAGTAAAATTCATTCAATTTTTTTTTGTATCTTGGAAAAATAAGAAATTTACTAAGCATTGTGTATGTTGACTTTGTGCATTGAAGCATTCGGTACTCATTCATTCATATTAAATGTTAAGGAGTACACAAATTTTTTATTGCTTGGATCTTCGTCAAAATCTTGTATTTTTTTGAGTATAGAGATTTTCCATCACATCTTAACTTGAGAATGCTCGATTTTAATCTTAAGTTTTCATTTTACTCATTCAATTTGTATATCCATAAAATATTTTTTTTAATCATCTATTTGGAAAATTATTAAAATTTATAGGTTTCAAAACCAGAATAATTGAAATGAAATTATTTGAATCATTTCTCGATTTTATGAATTTACATTGTATAAAATTTCATTCAACGTTTTGGATTCATTTGTTATACACAGTTCCTTGAAATGTTGAATTTCAAATAAATTTATTAATTTTAAATCACTACCCTTGAACAATTTTTATGGAAGTTAGTGATTTTGATATTTTACTTGCACCTAGTTACACAGAAGTGGCTGATTTTCTAGACAACTTTTTAGCGCATTTTTGAAACTTGTTTTCAAAAAGGTAGCTTAATAAGACACTTTGTTCGTTCGGGCGTTCGTTCGTTCGTCTGTTCGTCTGTTCGTTCGTTCGGGCTAGGTTCTTATCTCAGCAATTAGACATCGTAGAGAGCTCAGGTTTGTTTTATTAGCTCCGTGTTATTGTTTTATTGCGGGCAAATGCATTTAAAAGTTTCAAATCAAAGCATAAATACTATAATTAACAACTTTTCATTTTCATATACAACAACAACAAAAACAACAACACGTTTTTTCATTGTTTTACAGTGTTTTTCAATGTTTGTCGATGTTTTTACAGTGTTTACTGAACAATGTTTGAATTTTTTTTGACCGTTATGAGGTTTGAATTATGAAAATCCGTTAAATGATGAAGTTCTTAAATTTGTGGAAGTTTTATATGGATCTTGTTTTCAAGATCTGAAATTGACCTGGATCTTACTGGATCTTGGTTTTTAGGTCTGGAAGTGACCTGGATCTTACTGGATCTTGGTTTTTAGGTCTAAAAGTGATCTGTATCTTACTGGATCTTGGTTTTTAGGTCTGGAAGTGAACTGGATCTTACTGGATCTCGTTTTGTAGATCTAGAAGTGACTAAGTTATTAATCAATTACTGATCGCTGGGACAAAAATGCGCTTAAGTCCCTCGATCAATAACACGAGGACTTTTGTAATTTTTTTTATTATTTATTTTATTACATTTATAATTATTATATGACAGCTTCAAATACAAACCGAATGAACACCACTTGACAGAACTTTGCTTGCCTAGTTCGATGGCTGTACAGATGATATGTAATCGATGGCCTCCTCAGGTGGTACTTAAAGCAAGCTCTATCACTGCCTTCCGTCTGCCAATCACTACTAAGTACAATACTGTCTCTATTGACAGCTCCCTTGGTCCTTGGAGTTTATTGGTCGTCTACGAGCCCTTTTACAACTACAATCGACTAAATTCATATTTTATGGAACTTTCAAAGAATATGTCTTTAGTCAATAGTAGGTCTAGTTTTTAGATAGATATTATATGTTAGACATTATAGTTATATGTTAGATATTATATGTTAACTAGAGCCTTGACTGTATGATAAAGCACAGGAACATTTTCACAACAACTTGTTTCAAATGAGAATCGAACCCGTATCCTATGATTTACTGTCGTTTGCTCTTATCACTATTCTATTAGGATTGATTCAATTACTTGGCAGAATGTCAACTTAAACTATTATTCTGCTAGACCTATCCGCTGAAGCTTGATCCCTTAATATAGAAGATATTTAGGGTTTCTAGACAGTGTATAGACTTTTACGTTTAATATGACTTTACTTGGAAACTCCAACAAGTCTGAGTTCTTGTTAAATTTCATTTCAGTATGCAACATGACGTTGACAACAATTCAAAACATTGAATTGACATAAAATCGAGCAAAATTTCCACAAGGTTCTTTAAAAATTTCATCCGATTCCAATTAAATGTAAATACATCTTTTAATATCCTTGTATTCAATTTTTCATAAGTCTCAACCAACAAAGATTTTTCTATTTAATTCTCATTTAATGAAAAAGAAAGAAAGAAAGAGAGAGAAAGAAAATAAAAATACATTTTCAGATGATTAAGTACGATGATGTTATGATTTATGAAAGCATGAGAAACGGAAGAGTAAAATAATGTTTCAAGATTGTATTACAATTCTGTCTGACAATGTACGAAAAATTATCTTTGTCATCAAAAAATAAGAAAATGCTGAATCTGAAATGTTGAGCTATGGAATGGCAGTTATGGCTATGAATACAAAAAGAAAGAAAATTGCGAATAATTTACTCAAAATTAATATTTTTATGTGCTTGTTAGCTGTAACTTATCTTGTATAATGAAAAAAACTCAAAGGATAAAGGATTAAGCTTGAATTTCTGAATGATTCAAGTTTTCTGGTTGTATATAAACGAAACATCAATGGAATGGATCTATTTTTAAATTTCGTAACTTCAAAAAGCTTTCAGAAATCGTTTAGGCATTGTTTCAGTTTTCTAAGAGTTCATTTTAAAAGCATAAATTCTCGGTATTGCGACTTTATTGTCATGAATATTCAATAATGTTCAAAGCCTTGCTGCAGCTGTTTAGGTAAATAGTAACATACGCAAATTGATTGAATTATTCCTTCATTCATTCATACATTCATTGGCGGTGCAGATCATAACTGTATGTTGCCTGAAGTTAGCTCTATCGATGGCTATTGCTTGTCTATTGTATTAGAGACTATACAGTGCAATATGTATCTTTATGGACAGTTTCCTTTCATCTGTTTCTGTGAATTAATTATTCAATCATTGCGTGAGTGGACAAAGATTCGTTGTATCTGGTTAGTGGCGAGTTGATGACTAGTCCAAACGTATTTTTGTCCATTCTGGTTGAAAATCTTTAGAATATAAAGTTTGACTACCAATTAGCTAATTCTGAAAAACAACAAAGATTTGGATTTTTGGTCAAATTTTCATGTGCTTTACATTCAATCAGGCAACATCCTCGGTGAATTAAGTTAAAAATCAAATCATATTGGGCTATAAGAACGAAGGAGACCTTTAGGAATGCTGTATTTGTGAAACGAGTGTTAATGAACAGGCTTCGATGGTTTGGACATATTATTAGAAGATCTTTGGATGTTCCATTAAGTATGGTCTTTAAGTCTGAACTTAGAAATGGCAAAGGATCACTTGAGCATTCAAATAATGGAACCAGAAATCAACAGGTGATACCTAGCAATAAAGCCAGCTTAGAGCAAAGTCTATGGACAGCCATGTATCACAATTGATTTGTACGACCAGAAAAGTAAGCAAGTTAGCAAGCCCTGCATAACATCCCCTGAACTCCGCCAACAACATCCCTGCACATTTTTTTTTCATTACAAATAGTTAAAATCCATCATCAAAGCAACTAACTACATGCTCAACCTTGAAAATCCCATCTTAAGGATATGTTCTACAAAATTCTTACACACATCAAAGATATAAAATATTAGTTCGAAACAAGCTTATTTCTCTACAAAATGAAGGATGAAAATATTAGAAAGTTTGAGAAAAAAAGCTTAGCAAGAAGCTTAATGGCATTGATAAATCATTTTGGAAAGTGACTATGAAGCAGAGCAGCATAAATAAACTTCCGATCTTTTCGCTCGACATTCTCATTTCACGTTTGTAAATTAAACTTCAAGAAGCAGCAGTGGCAGAGAGGAATAACAGCTACATCAGTGTTGTATATGAAATAGCAACAAGAACAACAAATAAATGAAAATATTTTGGATTGAAATGAAAAATGGAAAAAGTTTATATTTGAGCATAGAAAGGAAATTTCATTCTCGCTTTGATGCTATGACCTAGTGAACTTGAGAACTGTTAGGTGATGTATATATTGATGGATGGGCTTTGTTGTTGGTATTTTGATATTCATGAGCTTTCAGTGGCCTTGGAACTTTTGACTAGTTTGTTTAGAAGTTGAAGTCTAAATTTGCACCAAAATATGTACTTCTGCAAGCAGCTCAAATGTAGAAGGGTCCGACAGGAAGCAATACTTAGTGACAAATCTCAAAGTCGACTTGAATTTTGTATGGAGTCGAGTTGACCTGAGTCGACTTTTCCATACAAATTCCGAGTCGACTCCGAGCTTTGCTTAGTAATTTCACTTTTCAGTCTAAGCAAACTTACTTTTAGAACATACAAGGACAACAAAAAAAAATTGATATATAAATGGATTGAAAATATATGGAATATTTTGGTTACTTGGGCTCGAGTGAATCTCTTAAAGACCTAAAATCGTTAAAGCTGATATTATAATCATTATTGACGGATTTTTGGATGAAAAAATAATACTCTTGCTCTTTTCATTCATGAAAGTTACCAAGTCAATATTTTTTATGTTCAAAGATTGAAAAACTGGTTGAAAAATTGCGAGTACTTTGAATTTAAACGCATTTAGTCTTCATATTGGTAATTCTTTAAACAGTTACGTGTTCTTCATGCTCTTTTAATATCGATATTTCATCGACTTAATCAGTCACTCTTCCAACAACCCAGACAAAGTAAACATAAAAGCTTAATCCTTTAAGAAAACTGCTTTGAAATATGAAACGCATCATAACGAGGGTTGCGGAGGACAGAAAAAAAGGAAAGCTCATGAAAAAGCGCATTTTAATATTCCATCCTACACATTTTGACATCAACATAGATCGTGACTAGAGAGTTTCATCATCCTATTGATATTATGCATGCTGATGTCGTAGTGTGGTGTGATTCTATGTTCGTTGAATATCAAAAACCATCAAAATACACCGTTCGTGGTTGAAGAAGGAGACAAAACAGAATGTCAATTCATCAAATTTGTTTTATGAATGATTTTTTAGGGATGAATTATTATAGAATGTAATGATTTGAGCCGATTTGAGGAATATATTTTGCTAGAAAATTCATTAAGACTTGTAAAATTGACAAATATTTCACAATTTATAGTTTAAAACTGTAATTAAAAACAGAATGTAATTAACGTTCCATTTAAATTCAAATTTTATTCGAATCTTGATAGTTGCAAACCCCGTGTTTACATTCATTTTTCCAAACAATTTTAAACGAGAAAGTCCTCGAAAACTTTGGTGAGCTATTAAAAAAGGAATTAATCAATTGAACTAACTGTATTGTGTTTCTACAGCAAGAATCTATTACTTAAACAGAAGCGTAAGTCAGATGTTAGCAAAAACGTGATCTTTTGAGTTTTATTTGTGACAGATGTTGTAAATTTTCAATTGAATGATCAAATATGAAGCATGAGTTCGCATTTTGGTTTGAAATGTCCAGACCGCAGGTCATAAACTTCAAGACTTATAGTAGTGACGCCAGTTTACAGTAGTAAATATCAGGGATATCCGAGAATATGTAATAAAATAGTTTTTAAATACAAAACAGTAATTAACCTAAAGTCGTGAAAGTTATTCAACTAGTTTCATAATTTCTATTCATTAAATACTAATTCTATTGTTTTTAAATTTTCAAGGTATCTACACATCACGATTAACTCAAACGAAACATTATTTTCATTTCAGTTCACATTTTCATTTGAAACAGAAATCCTGTTTAACTTAAAAATGAATTTTAATTCAATCAAAATTTCATTAATTCTCGTTAACATAATGTTACAAATAAATTGTGAGAAATTTTCAGCAATAAGTGAAATGGAAAAGCTCGCTTATGACGAGGAAAATATTATTGAAGAATTTTCAACATTTGTTCAAAAGATGAAATTTGAAATGAATTTTTATGAACGGTAGAGTATGAAAATTAACAAATTTTAAAGTTTGAAAAGTTTAAGTTTTGAGCAATCAAATGGGATTAATTGAGTTAATTTCTAAATACTGATGGATTTGTTTAGTTGGCAAAGTTACCCAAATAGCACAAAACCGGTTAACCGATCAAACATTAAGCTTTTAAGCGATGTAACTCTGACTTAGCTGGATTCAATTTAAATCCAGGTGTCAAATTTTGGATCGATTAACCGACTTGTATTTTTCGGGTTATTTTTCCTCAAAGTTAATGAAAAATGCCTAACAGACAACGAACATGATCAATTTTGTTACTTAACCTACTTTCAATTCTTCATGTTTTGAAAAGCTTCAAATTTCAGTTAAAAATTGAAAAAGAATTCAATCAAATCAAACCTAACAAAAGAGTTTTCATTAAAAACTTTTTCTTTTCTTTAGGAAGCTTCAAATGTGGAAAGATGAATACGAAAATGTTCGGAAGGATGTAACAAAGTACATAACAAACCCGATCAATGCATATTTAATGATTAAACGAACCACTTCTGATTTGAAGTTAATGGAAAATCGAGTATCAAATTTGTTCTTTAAATTCAACAAAAATGTCAAGAATATTCAGCCGACAGAAGAAGACCTCGATGGTGCTGTGTCTGGCCTTTTGAGACTGCAAAAAATGTATAAATTGAAAACGGAGGATATTGTAAATGGAATTATTGAAGGTCAAAAGACAAGTCAAAAACTCAGTCTTCATGATATTTATACAATTGCTAAGCATGCATTATTCATTGGAAATAATCATTATTATGTAAAGAAGTACATGAATGAGCTCAGAAAAAGACTTCAAGAGGATGGAGATGAATTTAAGGAAATTGACGAAATGTCAGTAAATATAATTGAAAAATCAGTTGAAGCTGAACAAGCCCCAGAACCTGATACACTCGTTAAAGATGGAACCTATTCAAAATACAAAGAAAATATTCTTTACAGTCAAATGTGCCGTGGGGAAAATTCAAAGTCACCAAAAGAAAGGGCATTACTCAAATGTCGATACGTTTCCACTTCACCATTCTCAATAATAGCTCCATTTAAAGTAGAAGAGGCGGATATGTCAGCAAATTTAGTTGTTTTTCACGATGTCATTTATGACAGTGAAATTGAAATTTTAAAGAATGTTTCAAAATCACGATTTATTAGAGGAACAATTTATACACAAGACACAAATACACAAAAGACAGATCAAAGAATTGCCAAAGTTGCGTGGCTCAAGGATGTCGCAGTTGATGTTCTTGACAGGATTTCTAGGCGAATTGAAGTATGTTGTTTGTGAATTTTGTATTTTTGGGGGTATGATGTTCAATATTGTAATGTCTGGGCAGAGTGAAATCTTGGGTGTTTAGTCATATATTGACTAATCTCTCAGTTCGAGAGTAAGGCACCTGTGGCCGAGTGGTTCTGCAACAGTCCTTATAACTCTTGTTTGAGTTCATGTAGTTCGAATCCTTTCAGAAACCGAATTCTCAATCATAATATGACTTTCTATATGACAAAGTCATGTGCACAATGCTCACAGACATTACAATCAGAAGTTGTTTAACATCCACAAAAGCCTTTTGTGAAAATTTCAACAAGAAATATCCACAAAATATGCAAAATTCCTTTCTTACATCCTGCTCTTTCAAGAACATAATAAGACATTTTAATTTAATTTTAAGGACATGACAGGTTTGACTACAAAAACAGCGGAAGAACTACAAATTCAAAACTATGGAATTGGTGGGCACTACCAACCGCATTGGGATATGAAGAAGAAGGATGAAAAGCCATTCGATCTTGGCACAGGCAACCGGATAGCAACAGTCCTTTTTTATGTAAATTATTTTATAAGTTTGAGAGCTTTTATGGGGATATATATTAGATTATGTTAGCGCAGATTTCTCAAGAGAAGATTTGAATTTTGTTCAAGAAGCACATTGGAAGGATGGGCAGCTAGTTAAATTGTCTGGTAAATATTGAGTTACATGAACTCACACTCGGATGTCATCAGTTGCTCTAGGAACTAATCTTAACTGATCATATAATTGTCTTTTTGAATAGCAATTGAGAATCTAAATAGTGATTCCCGGAGTAGGATTCAAACCACATTCCTGTAATCCCTAATAACATGCTCTTTCTAATTCCTGTAAAATATTATTGAAAATCTCATTCAACTTTTAAAAAACTCATCAAAATCAATTTCCATCCAGAGAAAATCGCGCTCATAATGAACATTGTCACCATAGAATTTTTTCCTTTCCTCATTTAGCAAGCTTAACAATTCTGACATTTTTTTTAGTTGTCAACAGTCGAGAAAGGCGGTGCAACAGTATTTCCATATCTCAAGGTTTATGTTCCCGCTGTTAAAGGAATGGCTGCATTCTGGTACAATCTAAAAGATAATGGAGACTGTGATTATTATACACGACACGCTGCCTGTCCGGTTCTTTTAGGGTATGTTCATTTTCTTTTGTTAAAAAAATATTCTTTTATAATTTTTTTAAATTAAATTATATCATGATTTTTAGATCTAAATGGGTGGCTAATAAATGGATTCACGAATATGAACAAGAGTTTATTCGACCGTGCTCAACCGGTCATTATGTGGAGACTACGGAAGGAGGCTATATACGAGAATTTTATTAAAATTGGTCACTTTATAATTAAATCTCATGTTGAAAATTTTCTCGAATTTCGTCCTTAATTATGTAAATTAAATTAAATAAAAAAATAAGCTCGGAACTGAAGTTCTTTAATTAAAACTTTCTGTTAAGAGTTCTTTTAAAGAATTGAAGACTGTCTTGAAATTTGAGGGGGTTAAAGTTGTTGAAGTGGCTTTGTTGGTGTATTTTCTATAGATTGTAGTAAAATCGCATTTTTTTAATGAGGTCGTGAGGGGTTTGACACAAATTGAAGCTTTTTTGGATGCAAACTTTAATTTTTCTTTCATGTTTCAAGATCCAGTTGGCTATTGACATGCATGTCAGGTTTCTCGAAGTCTGGAGCGAGACTGACAATTGCCGGGAAGGAATCAACCTCAACTCAAGTCCCAGGAAAGTCCCGAATCCTGTTCTAAATCCCGGCAAAGTCTCCAAACCATCAAGAATCCCGAAGTTCTCTCATGAACGATCCCGACACACATGCATGCAAAATTGACATTCCCAGATGTTTTCAACCCAGAATTAAACAAATTTCCATTTTTTTTATGTTATTAAAATCCCATAAATGTACAAAATATCGGTCAAACTAAGCAATAAGCCATTTTATATCCAAGTAAATTGCATTAAAAAATTAAGCACAACTTTTTTTATGCCATTGATGTATAAAACTGGCTTTTTTTTTCATTTCACCAGCTTGAATTTCGGTTCCAATTGCACTTCAATTTGTGAACTGAAATAAAAATAAATGAAAAATCCATCGAGTATTGAGGGGTAAAATCAAATTAAAATTCAATTAATTCATGCAAATGCATGTTTTATTTTTGCTCGATTTCCATCGTGTTATTTCAATAAATGAAATTGTTCACATCCCTATTAACACTTTAATCTCTTGTGAATTACAGAATCTACAAAAGAAAAATATATAAATGGAATTCAATTTTATTACATTTTATGTCAGTACATTTTTGAATCAAATTAGGAGCTAATAAAATGTATTGATTCAGAGCTTGAAGTTGATGCAAATTTTGGGTTGAAAAGTCTATTGAAATCGACTCGACTTTATTCAAGATTTGAGTCAACTTCGAGTTCTGGTCTTGATGAACTCGAGCGACACAAATGAGAATATGTAGTTCCGTCTAGACTCCATGTCAATTAAAGCTCATAAGTCATAAACATAAAAACAAACAAGTGAAAATGATTCCATTTTTTGAGTCTCGAACCCATGACCACTTGGTCGGTATCACAACAATTAGGAACCGAAGCACGAAACCATTCTGACACCGAGTCACATCAACTCAATCTATAGATCCTTGACAAATTCGAGATGACACGTCTCTTATTTGTGTCAGTCTAGAAAAAGTATTTTAATGTGACGAACCTAATTTTATTGGAGTTTTGGTATATTTTGTAGACTTAAGAACTCCTAATGTCACTATATTGAAATCCTATGAACATTTTGCCTTAGGATACAAACTTCATTTCGGCATCATCCGATTAGAGAATTCATCAGGTTTGGACCCCCTATCAGACAAAAAGATCGTGTTTATGTACCAAAGCGATATTTCTGGACCATGAAAGCATGCTATTTGTATGTTAGGGTCTCATATCAAGATATCATTCCTAACTACTCTCATATTAACTAAAACTAAAAAAATGTTGACAAGAGCTTCAATCTCCTTATTAGGGGTGTCGATTACAAATCCCAAGTATTTGGGATTTGGGGTATTTTGTAAGGATTTGGGGTACCCCAAATACTTGGGTTTTGGACCCAAGTACTTGTACAAATCTTTATAAAATAGAATTTTTCCTATATTATTATATTTTTTCATATTAGCATAAGTCATTTATTTTTTTAGTTCTTCAAAATTTTATTATTCATTAATATTTTCATAAATATTTGTTAAGAAATATCTAGGGTTGGCCAAAAACAACTACAGATCGGCATTATATTGCCGGCCCGTCTTTTGGTTAATTATAAGTAAAACATAGTGAAAATTTTCACTTTGATAAAAGAAATTTGAGGTCAAAAGCCATAACTTTCCAGGATTTTTCAAATTTTTAAGAAAATGTTGGCCAAAATTGCATTTTTTTACAATTAAAAAAAATTAAGATAAAGGTTCACGTTTTCGAGAGTGTTATAACCTATTTGAGAAAATAGAGAAAAGTGGAAAATCGCAGTTTTAAGGATTTTAAACAAGATTTACAATAGTAAATAGCAATATATGGTTAAAATTTGACTTGCATCTGGATGCGTTGGCCTAAAATCCCAGAAAATGCGCCTATTTATAATGATATTTTGTTCTTATTGGGGATTTGGGATTTGTACAAGTACTTGGGGTCCTGGGATTTGGGTATTTGGGATTTGTACAAATCCTGAAAACCCAAATAATCGACACCCCTACTACTACTACTTATGATGCAAAATCATCTTACATGAACTTTTCTCAAAGATATGACTCATTAAAATAAGCATTTCAACTGCATGATACTAAAACATTCAGTAGTTATTTTATTCCAGCTTATTCGCATAACAATCATTTTTTTAAGCAGCTTTTTTTTCAAGAATTTTTTTCTCCATTCTCATTTTCCATATGAATAAATGAACAAGAAAAAAATTGTATATTTTGTATGTAGATGGGAGAGGAGGAGACGGAATTGCTCCGAAAAAAATAATGTAAATGCATAAAAATTCATTTGGAAAATTATAATCATTGAACTGAGAAATCGGATAAATGGCATTCATATTATTTCATTCCTTAAATTAAAGAAGCTTTTTTTTTGTCAATGAGCTTTTCTCCAACAATTGACGGAGGAAGAATCTATAAAAAGACAATGCGAATGAAAAATTTCAGTAGGTGGATGATAGTGACGTTTAAGTCCAATCCATTAGAAGAGGCATTTTGTTAAGAAAATATATTAAATTGTTTTCAGAATTGCTAAGCAACGGATATTAATGCTGATGATTGTATTCGAGCAGCAATAAATTTAATAATGGAAATTTTTTAAAAATAATTGAAGAAAGGAACAAATATTTAGGAAGGCAGATTGTGGAAGAGGCAAATAATTGGCCTCGGGATGAAATTGCTAAGAATCCGAACATGCGCTAGATTTATTTTGGCCTGAGGGTATATTTTTAGCTTTTTTACGCCGTGTAGCTTCTGGATGTAATCTCGATTAATGTAAACAACAACATTATTCTTTATTTTATGCAGAATGCTGTGAAATAGTCATGATGGAAATTAATCGATTGACACACATTGAAATGTTATCAGTACGGAGTCAAAGCGGTAGTGTACTTTTAAGTAAGGAGTTAAGCAACCAATTGGTAAATTTGATTTTTTTGCCATTTGGAACTAAGTATGCGGTCAGTTCGTTTAATTGCAATGTATTAGCCCCGGCATTAGCACAGCTTGATTTATTCTTCGCCATTCGCGCAATAATCAATTCACTGTAAGATACGATCCAAGTGAGAATCGAACCACCCTTAACTAACAAAGAGCATGCTTTAATGGTACAGTAATACCATTACGAAAACCTAAATGCGATTTTTTATCTGTTAGGTCACGAACTACTAGAGGCTGTATATGGTTACATGTTTCATATGACTTCAAGTTGGATTTTCACTGCGATTGTTAGACAAGATACACACATAGATAGTAACATCAAGAATATAGGCTCGAGAAACGGAAGTTGAAAAAAACGTAGTTCACATATATTAGCAACCATTTGCAAATTATCCAATCCTACGGTAAAGCTCAATCGCTCAAAAGCGGTTTGAGTATGATCGGCAATTGAGACCTGTAGGGTTCAATTTCTATTTCAAACAAATCATTGTAGTAAATTTCTCTTTTGTTCATAGTTTCTTGTCATGGCATGAAACAAGACGAGATCTTGTTGTCAATATTCATTTTGATTAATTAGCAACTTTTCAATATGTACTGATCACGACTAAATGACGAGGTCTAGAATAATGCCGAATGATTTAAAATTAAAGCAAGCCAAACAGTCTCCCACTCAATGAAAGACATCACCGCATGTAAAGTACTTATCGCAAATTCAGCAAACTAACAAACAACGTTAACGTAGAGAGAAGAGGCCTCTTCACGTAAACGCAGAGGATGAGTAAAAAGAAAAGAAAGATAAACAAACATAACAAATGATCAAATATACTTCTGAGTATAGAAAAAGAAAGAAAGAAAGGCGAAAAGATCTCGCGAGTTTTGTTAAAAGAACAGCCACAAAGAATAAAACTCTCTCATCTGCGTGTTGCCTCGCAATATTCACATATGTATCTTCAATGAACACTTCTTTTCTACTTCTTGGTTATTTGTTATTCTCTCCAGTGCGTTAGTCCATGACGAGAATCGAAAGAAGCAACAAGTAAAAATTGAAGATTGCATGAAAAAAAAAAATATAATATTAAAATAAACCAGCGGTTATAGAGTGAAGAAGCATAGAGAAGAAAACATTAAAGAGAGTCAAAAGAACCATTTTCATAATTAATAGCTGACACCAAATAAATGCATGTTGTTGGTGTGATAAGTGAATTAATTATAAAAAAAAGTTGCTAAAAGACGAAGTAATTTGTGCAATTTAGTGAATACAGCAGAGAATAGACGAGTTTATAAATAAATACAAAATTTTTATAATAATTATGCTCTACAATACCGTTACTTTCTTCAATTTACTTTGATTGTAATGCGCACACACAGTATGTGTCTAAAGTGCTTTGTGTAAAATAAAATATCCAAGAATTAAAGAACTGAAGATTAAAAGTTGTGCAATATATATTGGAAAATATTACAAAGTATTACACAATACATATCTTTTTTTGTAGATGATCGTCGTGTTCTCATTTCTCATATTCAATTATGGATTGGTATAGAAATGAATGAATAGAAAGACACGACAGAAGAAGAAAGATAAAAAGTTAGAAGAAGTGAATTTTTAAAGAAATTTTTGTTAATTCATGTGTTAATCAACATTAAACCGTTATATTTAAATTGTTAAGCGACACACAAGCGGGAGAGAGGAATAATCAGTAAAATTTTGAAGGAAATAATAGTCGTCGATCAAAAATGAATGTGCTTTATGTGAAGAAAATTGTGATTTGCTTTTATGTTTTATTCGTGCAATTTTGTTGCTCATCTCCGTATAAAAATTATAGCAATAATAACAAAAATAATAATGGAAACGATATTGCCGTTGCTGTGCAGAACAAGAATACTGGTAATATGATATTGCGATTATCGCAGATTAAGTTGAAATCAAAAAAATGAGAGAAAGAAGAGAAATAAAAACTGCGAATGAAAGAAGTTTTAAATTGAAGGTACGCGTGCTGTGTGACGGAAGCGCATTAATGTTGCTAATTTTTTACTTATTTGGATTACAACGTATGACACTGTTATTTGCTAATGAATGAGTGACTTGCGACAGAAACAATTTACAGGAATAATTTTTAATGCCGGCATGGTGGAAATAATGACAAAACCGGCTTATTTGATGCTGTTCATAAGATGTTCGTTTGCATCACTTATTTACTTTCATGGCGAAGGCACACGAGGACCTATTGTCGCATTTAGAGCATTTAGATAACATCTGCCAGTTTATAATTCCCAGCACTTTTGCATCGATTGCTCACACAGCAATCCAATGAGCTTTTGTGTCTATCTCGAGATCTCTTTCCATCCAGAAAGTCACCATACTATACCTTGACTGTTTGTAGGCTTTTAATATCGAGGTCCAGATACCACTTTAAACTGGAGGTCTGAAGGGTGTGGTACAGCAGACTGTTAATCGCAGTGCTCATAAGGCTGCTCATAAGGCTGAGCCTTATGGGAACTTATCACGGTACTCCTTCGATCGCTCATAATGTTCTTATTATATACAGGAAGTACCACTGAATGATGAAACATTTGACATTTGGTCAGCTACCGAGTCAGATCAACAGTCTCCCCAACTCGACGTTTTGATGCTGTTAGTGAACTCTAAATGCTGAATATGAACTGTCTTGAACTTATAACATCTGAAGAACGATATCTGAAATTTGCATAATTTTAAAGTTTTGTCTGACCCGATCAGCACAAGTTCTTGATGGAAGTCAGATGGTTGCCACATTACATCGAAGTGGAAACTTGAACGGCAATCAACATGAAAATTGCCACTTGGTTATTATATGAGAGTCACTTGACTGACATGAATAATTTGTGCTGATCGGGTAGAGCTTTATCTTGTCAATTTTAAAACTTTGAACAACATTTTCGCAATTCTGTCAGCCAAAACTCCCCAAACAACCCCCTTTTTTTCAAAAAATGATACACAAAACATACAATATCTTTGAAAGAACAAGCAAGCTAGCAATCGTGAAGCATCGAAGGAGAAGTCTTAGAAGTTAACAGTTTTATTGACTTTTAACTCTTGCACGAATTCCTGATTGTGCTCGAATGAATAAAGAAGAACAAGAGATTGAAACATAATTCATACAATTCTCGTTTTACTTTCTCGATTCTGATATCTTTGTCGGCATGTTCTCATTTCACATGCCGCTTACTCTCTTAATATCACAAATTAGTTTTTCAAACGAGATAAATTTATCACATGCAAAGTCAATTAATTTTACAAATTATGGTATTATTTTTTGGGGTGAGGAAGTAATTTTGCATGAACATTTAATAAATGATGGAACTTATCTTCATGCTATGTGATTAACCTTGATTTTAATCGAAATTAGATCAATGAATTACTTTTCAATCTTAATGACTTAAATTAAGAATCTTGAAATTGTAAAATAACATTCGTATTACAATATTAATTAGTTTAATAAACCGCTTATTTAGCATAACGGTTGGATATACAAAATTGTTGATTAATTCAAGAACTGGAGATTTTTTTAACTGGAATAAAACATACAAAAGATTTTTTTTTGCTGATATTAAAGAAAGAATTGGATAATTATTCAATAAGTTTTTGCAGTTCTAGCAACTGTAACTAATTTTATTCTGAATTACTTTGCTATTCAAATTAAGTTTTGGTCATTTCCTGAGTTTTGAATTGAGTATGTTTTCACAATTTCCTCGTCCCACAAAATTTGTAAGACGGGAAACGTGAGATGGGACAGTGAAGAATGACTGGTCTATTCGGATATGACTAATCAAATTAAAGTAAACATTGAGTAATTCGTCTTTTGATCATTTTATTGCAATTACTTGCTTACATTCATCGCTGAAGCGCACGTGGGCTCACTGCCGCATGAAGAGAACGTTTAAAGCCGGCTCTATCTTCGAGAGCTACTGCCTATTCGAAAACTTAAGAACTTTAGATTTTGTACACATTCAGTTCAATAAATCTTTAGTCCAATCCAGGAATTCTTTGAAAATCCAGGATTTTTGTATTGTGCCATTGTGCGAATCCTTGTCATAGCAACAACACTCTATATGATTATTAAGATATCGGTATATGATGGGAATTGAACCAACATACTCACAAAGAGAATGATACAGTTATCAGAGCTGTTGCCTAAACACTCGGCCACAGAGTCTTTAGTCTCGCATTTGCAGATTCATCTACATTTGGCTCGATATCCCAAATCCCACTCTGTTCAGACACCACAGTCAGAAATCTCAAGAATCTCAAACTTTTATAAACACTTCCTAATTCCAAAAGTTTATAACATTCTATCCAATTTTAAAGAATTCAACAAACTTAATAAAATTTGCAAATTTTTTCATTGAAATGTTTCGCTTATAACCAGTTTAAAACATGAACTTCCAGTCTTGCAAAAAAGATTCTCTTTCAAAATTTTTCTCTGTCATGCTTTGCGTGACTAAATTAAGCCACAACAAAGGAACATCCATATGATTTATTCCCGAGTGACCTTGAGCATGATTTGCATTTTTTTATTAACATATTGAAAGATTTTTATTTTATTAAGATTGATTAAGATTTGCTCATTACATGCCAATATAATTAAATTATTGAATGTTCTAATAGAATTCTATTATTGAGGTACTTTGTACATATTGTGTTGTGTTGGGGGATGTTCATAAGTTATGTTCATCAAATTATACGCATGATCACTTGTTTAAGGTAGTATCTGAGATTTCGAGCCATATATCGGAGAATTTGCCCATTTTCCATTAGACAATCAACTGGAAATCTGTATGACTCTTTTAAGAGTACGTGGGTTCGATTCTCACCAGAGATCAATATTCCAATCATTTTATAGAGAGCTGTCAATAAAGCAAGGATTCGTACAATTCTTATGATATTGCATGCACAAATCTTCTTTCTTCTTAAGTTCAACTTTAGTTCCCAGAACATTCCTTTCAAAAACTTCGACTACAATCTCATCCGTTACGGTCATTTTCCATGACTCCAAACCATATGTCGCTACTGATCGAATAAACGTCTCGTACATCTCCAATTTAACCTGTCTTAAAATTCTCGTGTATGTAATTAGATGTCTGATTGAGAAGTATGTGCGTTGTGCGTCTATTCTCTTAATCACATAACAATCATATAGCTTAGTATCAGACATCATTTATGATCAACTCCTTTGCCTGTCAGAAATCTTCAGTAATGATCACCTCAGGCGCCAATTTGAAGAAAAAAATAAAATAGAATCTGTGCTACGCGATAGTTGTTCCTATCCCAAATACAAGATATTTGCGTATGTAAACACATTCCAATGTACAGTTTAACCTAAAAAAGATGTCGTTAAAAGTTTCTCTAGATCACAAGACGAGTTTTTTTTAAAACCAATTAAAATTAAGATGAACAGGAAACTTCATCTAGTCTTAAGAATTCATTAAAATAGACAAACTTTTGCATTATTTCCAAATGAGCTATTTCTAGGCATGAAAATGAACAAGATGGAAAAAAATTAAATCGAAAATTGCATAATTGCTGAATTAAAAAGTTTTTCTTAAACTCTTCAACGGCATTTCTTATTCATCTGGTGCGTCTTCCTATCCTCTTTACACTACACAATTAAGAACAAAAACTTCTCAGACATTTTGGCTAATGACCTATTTTCCATTAGCCATTCTTCTTTCTCACCATCGAAAAGAATAACAATTCATTATTTTCATGGCACATAGTGATCGGTGCTGTGTACTATTTTTCAAAAACCTTTTTTTTTTTGTCGTGAATTTCTAGAGAAAAATATTATTTAAGCATTAAGAAAATAAAAAGAATCTTTGCGAACAGAAGAAAAATGAGTAATGGAGGAAGACAATTAAATTAATATGAGATATATCTCATTAGATGTAAAGCTTATTAATTAATGCTTCACTGTATAATTTGCCTTATTACTTCATCTTTCTGTCATCTAGCATTTTCTTATTCTTATTTCGGCTTTCGGACATTGAAAAGAATATGAGAATAAAGAATTAATAGGAGATTACTGAAGAATTGGTTCGCATAGACGCAGATTTTTTTGGCTTAATTAAGAATTAAGATAAGATGAATTTGTGAGGCAAAGTGACTCGTTGGCGGAATGGTTTAGACTTTGGTACCTAATTATTGCAATACCAACCCTGCGATCGTGGGTTCGAGACTCGGCCATATAAATTCTTCATTTGTCATTTTTCTATATGTATGCAGTGGAAATGCGGGCAACACTCTTACTTTATAGACTAAAGACAATAAGCTGATAATAGCAGAAGTCGAATAGAAGAATAAGCTGCAGCAAAAAGTCGTAGAGCAGCTCTGGATCTCACAATGTTCTGAATAGCTAAATGTTCTTTTAGATGGATTTAATTGAAATGGTTCGACAAAAGCTCAATTTGAATGAAGTGATCTGGGGATTTCTATACAAATTTCTTAATAGAATCGAATCTATTGTTATAAACTCAAATGGGCAAAAATACATTAGAAATATATATCAACTGAACATTAACTTGTCATTGACTAGTTACAATCTACTTTTGTCTATTCGTAAAATCACTCACCAGCTGCACAATCCGGCGAACTGCTCAATTCATCCTAAATATCGACCATAATCAGCCGTCACGATGCCGTCAAGTTAACCTCGCGTTTTATCATCAATGCAGCAATATAGCGGTACCCTGCCAAACACTCTGTACTGTTCGGCCATCCATTTAACAAGTTTGTTGCAAAAATTCCATCTCCAACATCCAAACCAGCCACTAGAATAATTCATAGCACAATTATCATGTTGCAAAATAAATGCGCAAACCATTCGCATACCTGTGCGATCGTAAATAAATTTCATATCTTTAACTTCTTTCATTTGCTTTCTATTGATTTTCGCCTGTGGCGTTTCAAATTCCATTAAAGTGTTGAGCACAAGATGAAAAAAAAAAACAAGAATTGATTTTTGACTAATTTTTATATTACATTATACGCATAGAATTATCCAAAATGGGATGTCTTCACAATAATACAATGTTTGCTGACACATCGATTATACCGACTACTGAGCCATGTCTAGTTTGTAAATGTTCAAAGCGCAATTTAGTCTGTGTTCGACGTGTGTGCAAAGATCAGGTAAGTTGAATGAAGTTTAAAGAGTCACGTTGTGGCGAAAGGAAATGAAAGAATAAGAATAAGTTAAAAAGATAAAAAAAAAGAGTTGTAAAAAAAGCATACACATGTGTTCTTATTCTTCTTTTCCTATGGTATACTTATTCAAGAACGAGTTAAGAAATTTGCGTTCATTACTTAAACGCTGTTTCTTCTTCTTTTAATGATTATTGTTCTTAATTTTTACACGCTCTTTTATATTAATTTAAATATGACTTGTTGTTTCATTTTGAAGGCGTTGGCTTACATTATGTGGTTCAGATCCCACTTTAAATTGTAGGGTGTTGTATTGTATAATAGATTTGGGATAAACCCAAATAGCACAAATCGGTTAATCGATTGAAAAACTGGTTTAAAGCTAGGATGACTTTGATTTAGTTTGAATACGAAACCATACCAGATTCACGTCAGTCTGAGCTGATTTCTTGGTAGTATGGTCTGTTAAGGGACACCACTGGTACGGTATAGTGGTACACCTAGCAAAGAGCCTATACCGTAGCATTGGTGCACCGCTGATGAATCGATGGTGGGCCGGTAATACGGTGCAGGTAATGATACAACATGGTGCTACACTGTACCGTACAAGTCGTGTATCTAAACCATACCGTACCGTACTACCTTGTGCTATTCTAGAAACCACAGTACCTCCAACTAATAAGGTTAAGTCCTTCAAACATTATATTCAGTAGTTAAAAATCATTTCGAAATGTTCTAGAAATTTTAAAACAAGAATATAATTTTATAAGTTTTACGACCCAAACAGACATTAAAAGTATAAAAGCCAATGAATCAGGAATGAAAGGAAAAACATCATTATGAAGATAGAACATAAGAAAAGATGTACTTTGCAATGCTCTTTGATATTATATTAATATAATGTTTTCTTATATATTTATTCCGATAAACACAGCCCTATCCACCGCCGCGAGGTTGCATACTCGTTCAAAAGGCAACCTCATGTTGTCCATACCTCTCATGCTCAAAATATCATGTCAATTATTACAAAAACTCTGAGAGAAATCATGATGAGAACATAAACAATCATTATCAACAAATCACGCATGAGAAAACATTGGAGAAAAATTCTCGAGCAGATGATGTGGAAGAGATGAATGGAGGTGAGATACATAAAGAAGAATCGAGTATGAAATATAAAAAAAATATGATTTTAAGAAAGAAAAATGAGAGAGAAACGTAAACAAAGCGTGAGCTTTTTGTTGCTCTTAAGATTATATTATATTGTAAACAAAAAAATATGTATGCTCAATTCACGAAAATGTTTGATTCTCTTTTAACAGGCTGCATTGAAAGTGGAAGTCTTTACGCATCAGGTGATTTGACATAAACGCTGTGAAAATTGTGTATTTTTTTTCTGGTTTTTTATTTTTATTCTTATTTTCGTTTGTTTACGTCTTTATTTTCTTATTCATGTTTGAATTATCGTAGGTTCCGCAATGTATCGATCTTCGTCATCATTCTGTCAGTATTGTTACTGCATTAATGGTAAATAAAGATTCATTAATTATGTATAATTAATTCAATTAGGTAAATGGTGAAATTTTTTAATTAAATAACGTTGCCGGTAAAGTTAGCACTTGTGTGCCTGACACGTATTGTGCTATAGATTAGGTTGTTACTCAATATTTAGTTTGTTTCACTAATTTGAGTTTGAGAGACGTTAGTTTTGGTTTTTAACTTTGCTATGAACTAAACTCGAGCAACGTGATTTGGCAAATTGCAATTTTTGCTGTAAAAATGAGTCGAAATAAGGCATCATGATGCCGTCAGAAAAACTTCCGGTCTTGTTGTCAATACGGTGACTTAAACGGTCTTTTAGTAAGCACGTTGTGTTTTTCAGAGAAATCAATAAAAGCTGTCCAATCGGCTCACATTGAAATGTTCCCATTAAAAGCCCCGAGTTGGCAGTAAAGAACCAAGAGGTAGCCTATCAAGAACAACCAATCTTGGGCAATCAAAGACAACTAAATTTTCTGATTAGTTTACCACCTAGTTGCTGCAAAACAATCTAAAATATATTGTTAAATGATTCAAAACAAACTAAATTTTTCTACGAAAGGGGTCTTCAACTATTAAAGCAGAAATTACATTATTGTTGTTGCAAACACAATTTAAATTTTAAATGACTGTTTAATAGTTTTAACAATTTTGAATTAAAATCTCGACTCTCATTTTACGCTATAAATCAAACATTCATAACAGAATCAATTAAAACTTTATATTTTTCCTACCCCAGGCCAGCAAAAATGTGTGAAGCCTAAATGTATATTAAAGGATACAAGATGTAAAGTAAGTCGATTTATATTAAAATTTATTATAATTTATTTTTCAAACTTTTTTTTAACACAATTTTCATAATTGAATTTAAAATTAATTTCCAGCCAATTTACTCAAAAGCATCATGCTGCCCGATAAAATATGATTGTAGCAACAATTCAACAGCAATAATAAGCAATATCAGACAAGGAAGTGATAACAAAATAACAAATGTCCATAGAAGAAATCGAAGTAACGGTATGTTTGTAGTCTAGTTACATTAAATTAATTTATGTTCATTTTCTCACGTTTCGAATAGGATGCATGGAGAATGATAGATATTATGAGGAAGGAGAGAAGCTTCCAATCGATGAAACACGACCATGTGAAGTATGTTATTGCATTAAAGGAACACGAACATGTACTGTGAAGAAATGTGCACCGGTAATTCGAGGATGTATTCCAAAGTTACATGTGGAAGGTTCGTGTTGTCCAACAAGCTATGATTGTCGTCGTTCGATAAAATATAAAAGAGAATCACGACAAAATGAGGATGAAGAAGAGGAAGACAATGACTCAATTGATTTTTTCTCACTTCTTTTTGGCTCCGATGATCCGAAAGAGAATGAAGAAGTCACGGAAATTCCAGTTCCAACATTACCACCATTTAAATCATTACCGACAGCATCAACGACCGAAAGCAGTTTCTTTGATTTCATTAGGGCGGGTTTAGAAATTATTGATGCTAATGCCGGTAAAATTGATAGTAAATTAAATAGTATTATATCAACAACTGCAACAATACCAACGACATCTGAAACACCCAAGACAACTCCTGATTTTATCGACATCACAGACAAAAAAATTCAATTTAATTATTCAACAAAGATTGTCTCAACAACAACATCTTTGCCATCAACAATAGAGTCAACAAAAAGTAGAAATGACATAAAATCAACAGAGAAAAAAACTTTTGATACAAGCACAGAAGCAAGTAAAATCAGAATTTCAACGACTTCTAATGTAAATGAAACGAAAAAGCTTCAAACAATAACAGATACTGCTGAAACTTTGCCATTAACATCAACAACTTTATCAATAAAATCTACATCTGATGCTGTAGTAAGTTCAACGAAAATGAGTATAGTTGAGAAAACAACATCTTCACCGACTATAATAAAGTCATCAACTAAAGCGTCAGGTAAAATGAAAAATTAATTTTCTTTTCACAAAAAAAAAACCCCTTTAAAAAACTTTCTTTTATCTTCGACTTGTTTGGAAACTTTTTGTACCTTCCCACCTCTTTGCCTTACAATTTTACAAAAACTCGACATCATCTTCATTAAATATTAGATTTTATGGAGTGATTTATAAACAGACGCTTGTTTAATTACATTATGAAACAAATTTCTTATTTGTTGACTTGCTGAACTAGAACTTTTTGTAAAAATTTCTGTAATGCTTCTATCGTGCTTCAAGTACGTCGACCGAGAAGCCAAAACATTTTAATGGATCGTATAGATCTGTGGTGGGCAATCTGTGTGTCGTGGCACACTATTGTGTAGCTTACTTACTAACTTACTAACTTCGCTGGCCGTACAGATCAATTGTGATCCATGACATCCCTCAGATGCCGCCTAAAACTAGCTCTAACCCCGGCTACCACTTGTCGATTTCTGATTCCAAATGCGATACTATCTCGCACTTGGTGTGTCGCATGAACCTTTTATCGTGTGCGGTTTCAGGAGAAGATCACCACGAAGGTGTATCTCAGAAGCAGCAAAAAAGCGACAATGGACAAGTGGTTAGAGCGTCTGACTGCCGTTCTAACGACCCGGGTTCAATCCCAGGGAAATTCTAGTTAGATTCGGATGCTTTCTTGATGTTCTAGTCACACCAACTCGGTTTGTTTGATTTCGCAACAAATAAATTGTGGCTAGGTTCGTTGTATTGATATACCCTGGGTCATGTAACGTGCAGAGTTGGAGAAAGCAAAACGTCCATTAGGACAAAAACCGTCATCACGACAAATCTTCGTCTTTTGTAAGACATCAAAATCAACATCTTGGTGAACCGTGAAAAAGTAACAGGTTGCCCATCACTGCTAAAGATGAATCTACTGATATGTAGAAAAATTCCCACCAACATAAATGATTGTCAGCATTTTACTACTGCCTAGTGTTTCAACATGAATATCAATTTAAAATTCCACATTCACAGAGTCAATAAATCTCACACACAGTCAACAGTAAAAATCAAGACACTTAAATTACACAGCATATTTCAACAAAAAAAGAGAGTCACTCAAAATGTAACATTCTATTCTTAATTACAGCAATTAAAGTGACCACAGCTCGTACAACAAAAGCACCAAAAGTTACATCAACGACGACAAAAGTAATTTCAACCACATCACCTGTGAAAATCAATTCACCAACGACTATAGCAACTGCAGCAACATCAAAGCGAATAACCACAAAAACAGTACCAACAACAACAAAATCGCCTGCAACTATACGAACGACAACATCCAAGAAATATATTGTGCCATCAGCACTAGAACATCAACTATTGCCAGTATTGTATACTGCGGACGTACCATCAGATTCAAAATTAATTGTAAATGATGAAAATGAAGCAGATGCATTGCCAAATTTAGAAATTATACCATTTGTTGCGCATGATGCTATAAAGACCGATAAATATGAACTGCCGTATCGTCAATCATCGTATGATAACCTAGAAAAGGATTATTTTGCAAATGATAAGGAGAAGCCATTCCGATACAATAATAAATTCATTCATCATAATTATGATGAAACGTTCGATTACGTCAACCCAAATGAACGCATTGATACCGGTCCATTTTACTATGAGAATAATGAAAGTCATTTTGATACATTTTCGCCACCCAACGAACAAGACTTTTTGGGTAAGTTAAACTATATAAGTCAATTTGACGCCCATTCCAACTCCTCAATTGTCACTTTTTTTGCTGTTATTATCGATGAGTAAATGTCAATAATATATTGAGCATAATCTCCTCATGATTGCAATTGATTACATTTTTGTGTGGTCAATTTTTCTTCCTTTAGTTCCGTCATTTTTTACTACAATACTGCTTATTAAGCTTCTTTTCTTTCATTTCCATTCTTTTTTTTCTTTTCTTTCTTCTCTCTTTTGTAGGAGGATTCAGTCCGAAAGATAGCATTTATGATGAAGTGTCCACAAGTGCCAAATATGAATTGCCACTAAAGCATAATGATTACATTCAAAAGCCACTTGACAGTAAGATTCATTCTTTTCATATTTTTCTTTTTTTCCTTCTTTTTCTGGTTATTTTGATATTGATAATTTTTTTTTGCTGCAATCATCGCTTATAATAGACATAAAAAGGATTTTCTTCTTCATGCTACTTCAAATGAAAACTAGACATGGTTTTGAGGAAGAAAAATGGTCAATCCTCACGTATAGTTTGTGATTTCTGGAATATTAAGATATAATAAGTTATTTTTTAAGTTGAACAGGCTTCAATGAACTGGACATGTTATAAGAAGACGAAGTCTTTGATCGAAACTATTGATAAAGGCTTTATTGCATTTGTTATGGCGAATTGGCAAGTGATTGTCAGTTTTAGGCGCCAACTAAGGAAGGCCGTAATTGTGTCACAATTTCGAATGGCATAAATCGATTAATCGGTTGAAAATCCGGTATCAGATTGGCGTGATTCTGAGTTGATGCCGAAATAGGTTAGAATTCGTCACCATGTCGGAGTCACGTCACCCTGATATTGGATTTTGGATCGATTAACCGACTTTTGCTATCCGAATATGCGATCTAGACTATGCTCTAACTTGATTAGATTTGACTTTTCTGATATATGGATCTTGACAGAAAAAATGCATTCAAAAAATTATGGATTCCGAGTGGGGACTTGAACCCACGACCTAATATTTCCAGTCGCATGTTCTTACCACCGACCTATCGAGTGTTACATGACTATATTACCAAGTGCCATACGGAAATTATACATTTTCTGTATCCTATTCGATATTATAGTAACATAACATCGACATTAATTGTTCACCAAATTCGTAAATCCCTAGTTCATTCATTGATTTCCTTAAATTGATATTCAGTTCACTGAGATGTCATCCACCTTTCCATTTACCTAAAATTTCCTTTAGATACAACATGTCACATGGAAATTTGATATACATTAGATCACGACAATGTTCATTGAGCTTTACCATTTCTTTTGTCTCACATTTCCATTTTAATTCATTAATGGAATTAATTTCTATCTATTTTCATGCATATTTCACACAGACTCTAGTTACTATAATGCTACGAGTCGTTCATACAAATTCAAAAACAGATCAAATTTAATATTCTGATATTGTACATAACAAATGCCTTACAATATTATAGAAAATCTCCGATTGTTCATAAAATCATTCAGTTGTGTCTGAAAAAATTGATAACATCTGCTCAAAGTCTCAAGACAGCATAAATGAGATCAAAGGTTAACTCGGGTCAATCGATGAACATGAAATATAAATTTTTGAAATAAAATGATCCGAAGAAAGTTGCTCTCCAAGCTTTCTGACGCGCTTTGAATGAAAAAGTTTGAAGAAGTGATGGCTTTTTGAAATTTGAGGGTTTTTTAAGTGTTTAGGAGAGATGTGACGCATTTGAGGTTATTTTGAGGATTACTGAAATATTGAGGTTATTGTTTACCCCGAGTAGAAGCAAAGTAAACTGGAAGCAAGATATTATGTAGACATCAATAAGTTATAATGTATAAGGTTTTGTACACTCGGAACTGAAAGTCCTCTGATGGCTGAACAGAGAATTGGAATCTTTTGGAAATGTTTAACTGTTTCTCATTCGGACGGTTATGATTTTATAATAATGCAAATATAAAACAGTGTTGTCCAAACTTTTTGAAACAGCTCACCTAAGTGGTGAGTCACAACTAGGGATTTTAATCCTGGGATGAGTATATTGAATCCCGAGATTGACCCGGGAGTGCCCACAATCCAATTCCGGGATTGAAAATCCTAGCTACGACTGAAACTGCGCACAATGCGATTGATACGTCTATGCAGTTGATGTCATTTCGGTTGATGGTCCTTTCGGTTCATAGGATTTCCAAAAAAAATTAGCAGCTTACTGGTGTGGTACGATGAACAGATTGGACAACACTGTTGCAAAAGCAGATCATGATGAATAATTTTCAACATTTTTCAATCTACCCTTGTTATATCGTTACCATTTTGTATCCGGTTTGCTGCTTCATTGCTCTGTTTCATGCAGATTTACATACATCATAGATTTCGATCTGCTTCGATGACACTGCAGTGCAATCCCAGAAAGCACATGGATTAGAAAAGATGAAAAATATGGAGTCAGACTTGCGTTAGTCTGGACAAAAATCTTCTGGGATTCTACTTACCCAGAATCTAGTCTCAGGCCGAGTCTTTGCTGAAATCGACTTAAACCCTGAATCTGAGGCTCCTACTTTATTGATTGAATAAAATTTCGTAGGCCGAAACTTATGGATTACAGCATTATCTTGCGGATCTGGTCTGAGACAAAATTCAGTAGGTAAAGTCCGACCTCAGACCTAAGTAATGCAAACATGGAGCCGGATTTATGACCTTTTCTACTTCGTATGCAGTCCGGGAACCTGGTTCCAAGAAACCAATCTACAATATTTAAAAATTCTCATAGCTCCTCAAATATTGTAATATTAATACAAACTGCATTGGAAGTAAACTCAATATTTCAAAGAACACAAATTTTCCCCACTAGAATAAACACAGCAAAAAAGAAGAATTTCAAAAAGCATAAGCTTATTCAAGTTGCACTCAATATTGAGCGAAAAAAAAGAAATATTTTTTTCTCATCGAATCCCTCAAGTGAAAGAACAGCAAAAAGTTATTTTATTGAGAATCGACGCGAGAAAAAAACGAGAAAGAAAAAAAAAATTCATTTTCAATTTCCTTGTTTTCTGTTATCTTACTGTATATCCATATTCTTTTTCTTTCCATTATTTTTTTTTTCAATTCATCCACGCTACATAAAACAAAACTGAAGCTTCAACAATTCATGAGCATAAATCATATTTGACTTCAACCGAGAAAACACCAACTTTGGCAATAAATCAAACGAATGATACGAGAGAAAATCAACAAAAGGAGAAACATAAAACAACAATATCCGGTTTCAAAAAGATATCATCGAATCTCACAAGCTTCATAGATGATTTGTTGCATGCGAATGCGTTAGAAGAAACGAAAATGCCACTCATCACAACGACAACGACAACTCATTCATCATCAACAAGTGCTCCTATCAAATCGATAATCAATGATGACGATTTCATTATTAAACATTTAAAAGTGTCATCAACAAGTTCAACGACAACAATGAAAAATGCTCCGGGCATGATGGAAATATTTTCGAAACCAACAAATCCGACAATGAATGGTTTATTAAAGCTTGCCGGATGTAATATATATGGTCAAATGTATGATGTGGGTCATGTTATAGATGAACTATCAAATCCCTGTTTAGAATGTAAATGTTTACCTGACATTGGTGTGGGATGTGTGCCGCTTAAATGTTAAAAAAAAATTCAACTCGACAATCGATTTAATATTTTAAATTTTTTTCCGGTCGGATTTGTTCGGTTATAATGTCAATGTGGTAGAGCTTTTGCCCTTTATAGTATGTTTCTGATAGGAATTATTCAGGGATTTTTGGAAGTGTCATTTAATGAATTTTATTTAATTTTCTGTAGGTAATGGGTCTCTTGTGTCCAATCTGTGTCGCGGCTAATTGAAGATGTGCCGATAAAACTTTACATAAAGCTTACAGATTTTCCGATTTATTTTCTAACGTTTTTTTAATTCCAAAGCAGTGTCTTATATCTTTGAGTGCTTTATAAATTTAGTAAGTGTATCATTTGTTGAACAGTAAAGATGCATTTTCGAATAAGACAACTCGGTTAATCGGCACAAAATACGAAACCAGGATGGCTTGACTTGGGTTTATCAGTCCTAAGATTGATTTGTATTTTAATCTTCGGATTGAAAACCGTAGATTAGGTTTTGATATGAAGTCGGATTTAAATCAAATCCAGCATCAGATGGAATCAGTCTGCCTGGAACCAATGGTGCTTTTTGATCGATTAAGCAATTTGTGCTGATCGAAATCACAATGAAGTTCATAGTCTATGCTAAAATGTTCTCGTCTAGTTGACACTACTGATTTCGACCCATTTTTGACGGCGACTTGAAAATTAAACTCCCTCGAGTAGAACTGCAAACTACAATAAACTTAAATGCACTCTTAAGTTATCGAGAAAGCACATCAGCCCGAAGAGACAAGACGCATGCTCATGAGTATACTCATAAAATTGCGTATGGTCATTATGCATGATGATTGATGTACTCATGAGTACGTTCATTTAAATGAGCTCATTTTCTGTTGGCGCCGGTGAATAAAACCTTTGCAAGACGTAGTTTTGGATTTTTATAACAGTGAAAAATTAGAGCTTCAAGTTGAACAGAATTTTGTATGCAGTCAAGTACACTTTTCAATATAAAATTTGATTTGATATCTAGCTCTATTTCATTGTTATCCTTATTAACGTCAGATATGCTATACATGATAGCTATCGACTAGCTTCAATAAATAAACCAACTCTTATCTGATTCTAGTTTCTAAATCCTTTTAAGTATCAGCACAAAGAAGAATAAAGAATATCTGAAGAACAGCATAGAAAATAAATCTCTGGCAACTGCTCTATCCGAAATTATCACTGAACGACCCCGACTTCGTAAATTCCATTTATTTTTGTCGAGTATTCTTAATCATATTTTTACTTCGTATTTAAGGAATGAATGGAAATACTCAAGATTTTTATTTTTATATCTTTTTGTACTTTGTAATGAAAATTTTTAGACTGTCACTTTTTTAATGTTTAAGGATCTTTATAAATATGTAGTTATTTACTATTTTTTTGCTATGAAAAAAAGTCAATCTGATCTAAATGATGTTGAGTGTCAGAAATCTCGACTTTTTTTATGTGACACATAACATGAACAAATAAATTAGAAGTGAAAAAAACATAAAAATAAAGGATTTATCCTTGAGCTTATTTCAATCTCCTTTAAAGCATGTGATTGCTTCAGCGTTAAACTTGATGTTTGACTGAAAAACATTTCCGAGAAGAGAATGTGTTAAGCAATTTCACGGAAATTATTACTTCTGCATGTGTTGGCTAACAAGGTAAAGGGTTTCTTTGTATACGTCTTACAGCACTTTAGGACGTGATACAGCTGATATTATGCAAGCTTTTCTTAAGGTAAGCAAATAATTATATTCATTTTTTAATGCGGAAAAAATTCCGAATCATGAATTTTATTTTGAGAACCTTGAATTTTCTGAATTTTTTTTTTAATTGGATGATTTTGGATCAGGATTCTAGAATTTTATATTCGGATGATTTTTTTACGTCGAGCTGCATTGAAAGGTTTAGGAAAAATTAAATTATTTTTGACATTTTGCATTTCCATAACGATGTGTTATGGCATAAGCGTAAATAAATGTAATAAAAGTTCTCATTCAGATGAATGAACCTGTGGCACTTGGATCTTTACATCAATAATTGCCCCGTGTTCGCTAGTGGATTGCTACGTCGCCAACAGAGCTCGAAGTCAAATCGACGTTTGCATTCACAATTCGCGTCCAGCACTGTTCGCCACATGCGTGAAGTTATCCTGATTGCCCCCGGAATACTCCGAATTGTGCCGCTCTGGTGTTCAGCAACTTGTCACTTTTATGAATCATATGTACACAAAAAATGCAATAACCTTTGCAATACCAAATCCTTTTGTTTGATGAAAACAGGAACGTCGTCCTAAGAGTGGTTAAATTGCGTTTAAGTGTTGTTGCTTCTCTTGACTCGAGCACGTTTTGTTGTTCGAGTCAAAGTCTGCAGCAATAAGAATACCATGGATATTGTTCAAAGATGATTAATTGATAAAGTTGCCTTTTTGACAAGCTTTGAAGTAAATCCAAATAGCTTTACGAAACGAACGGCTGTCCGGAAATCAATAGACTGCATGTTACATTTACTGTTGCAAATATTGCCGATAGCAATGTGGGAATCCTTCTCATATCGACAACACACTATTAAATGATTGAAAAATTATCCTCTGGTGGCAATCATATCCACGTTCTCTCAATAAAAGGGTCCATATATCCAGTATGTTGGATATTCACTAGGCCACAAAGGCATTTCTCCGAAAGCGACCCAAATGAAGAAGGTTCCGTCTTGAAGCAGTCGTATGAATGCCACATGTAGGCGACTGTCATTTGCTGTCAATTACAGAGCTTAAGCGAAGACTTAAATGATCCTTTCCAGAACCTTCTTCATATGTGTCACTCAGGCCTTCACACTATCATTCACCTACTCATGACTCGATCCAACAGATTTCACACCATTCTGACACCACACCTGTCTACTAAAACATTCAAATTAAATATCCATAAGCTTCAAAATCAAGTTCCAAAACACTAATTGCTGACGCCTAACTAATTCATTTGCTGAGTTATCATTAGCTACAAACCGTCAATCAAAATTGTGTGTTAGGCACTTTTGTTGATGATTATTTTTTATAGCATTTCTGATTTTCCCCATCTAATCTCACCAAATTATTCATATCAAGTGCCAAAAAAAATCGGAATTTGACTTGATAATGCGACAGACTACAATTTATTAGTCACAATGCTGTTTATGGAAATTATTTCGATAAAATATACAAATCATTAAGCTGTTGAATATTTATATTTGAAATTATACCCTTAGCTATGCATAACAATGTATATATATGGATATTTCCTCGAAACATGTCACTGGTGATTAAAACTTTCAATCAAAACTTGAAAAATCGTTTAACACGTATGAAAATAAAGAAATGTTAAAAGTCCTTGTGTTATTGATCGAAGGAATTAAGCGCATTATTGTCCATAGATCAAAATTAGATTAGCAGATAGTAAGCACAGTAAAATTCAAATACTCGAGCATTTGAAAACTGTATGAAAATTAACGGTTAAATTTTTTTTGAAAATTAACGGTCGAAAAAAATTCAAAATTTTAGGGGGTAAAAACATGTGTTTTTTGTTACGGAAAATAGAAAATTGTGAAAAATCATTAATTAAAGCATTTATTCATAGTTTTAAGCAACTACACCAAGCGATATGCTATTATTTCAATATTACAGAACTAATGCTTAAAACTGGAGCTTTTAACGATGTCTGATTGTTGAGATCACGTAATTCATCCAACCAGCCTACCAAAGTGAAATAGTAAGCTTCAAAAATGAGCTAAAAGTCTGCATATAGAATAAATATTTTAATAAAATTCATACAATCAAGTTTACTGAGAATGCTTTTTTTATTCCAGTCCTATCAGAAGTGTCAGTCAAAAACAATGCCGTAAACTGCACTGCACAGAAACTAACAAAATAAAAGAATAAAAGCAATCAAGGATATTCAAGTGAAGTGACAGAAACTTTAATTTCCTCGGAGAGAGTGTCAGAGAGGGCAATAGAAGCAATCCGGAAAGTGTCAGTGTGATGAAAAGCATAAATGATTACCTAGTTCTGCTTTATTTTTCATTAATTTTTTTTTGTGTATTTGTCATGATGATAATAAAATGGAAAATATATGTATGCGGAAATTGAGTGAGAGAAAGTGCTTTGTCATGATGTACATACATAAAAAATTATGGGGGCATGTATGTTTAAAATCAATGATTTGTCAATGATTGTCATAATCGTTATCATGTAAAAAGTTTAAGCAACTTTAAGAAATAAGGAAGTGAAGTTGGGACAGCAAGAAATTTATGTATTTTTGATTTTATTTTCATAAATTTCCTCTCGAATGATGTTAAATATCCATAAAAAGAATCTGTACCTTCTCGTTTGAAAGGGACTATATAAAAATTGTGGCATAAATAATGAATGTCGCAGTGTCTGTTGAACCTTTTTTTGTTGTTGTGGGATACATTTCTGAATTATTGCATTTTGTTTGGCTGAACAGCACACTGTGTGCGCTAGAGAAACGCTGCGTTGTCGTCCGGCCACAAGTTGCTCTGACTGTTCCGTGACTGCGGATTTCGATTTTCGAGTTGGCTTCACTGTGCAGCTCGAGAGAGCATTGATGAATGATACTATAGACAATCTCTTAGCATCGTATGGGGTAATTATCTTGGTGCTTTCCTATAACAGAGCTTGCACATATCGGAAGGGTATAAGGAGCACAAATGTAATTCGCCTTCTTCTGGATGCATCATGTCGTCATTTCCTTAGCGTCACAATGCGGTAATTTTGTCATTAAAATGGATCGAAATCATGTGTCACGATGCCGCCAGGTCAACTTCATGTTGCATCGTTAATACGTCGACGTATAGGTACTCAAGCTAACGTGGTGTGCTGTTCGGGATTCTTAACTCATAAAACAGCTCAAGACGTAAAACAGGACATCTTATATTGATGAATATTTTACACCAAATATTCATCGTATCACACAGTTTGACAATCCCTGTCCTACACAGTACGAGTGTACATCAAAGTTTGTTTACGACCAGAACTTCATCACGACGGTAATGATGAAAGAAATGAGAAAATAATTATGTGAATATAATAATAAAAAAAAAGTCTGAAAATTGAATCATTAGATGAATAATTTATTATCATTAACAAACGACCAGCAACAGATACAGTACAAAATAAAAATGAAAATGTCTTTTTAGGAAGTTCTCGGAAAGTGGAAAAAGAGTTTCGACGAAGGTTGTGTGAGAAAGATGAGCTTTTGAAGGGGTGAACAGGCAAGTCATAAGGTTGAATGACATTTTCCTCGAAGGATTGAGTAGCTTCACTTTCATTGATGCTTTGAGATACGTAAATTAATTGAATATCTGAAATTTTACAGGTTCAAAGAATGCGGAAGTTTTTAATTAATTTTCAGCATGCTCATTTAAATTAATTAGGTTTGTTTCTTTGTGTTCTGAACAATTTACCGCCTGTCATTAGCTGAATTGACAACATTGTTAAAATATGCGGTTAAGAAATACCCATTCAGGAGTGAAATTTGCATGCGTTGCACTAATTGGAGTTTTGAAGCATATCGCGGTTCAAGACAAATGGACGTGAAATAAATGAATTTCTACAAATTGTAGATTTATGTGAGTTAGAGTCACGCCGAGTAGCACAAATCGATTAATCGATCCAATTATATCCTATAGAATATTATCCTGAGCAGCGCAATCCAGCGATCCGCATATTTCTCCGTACAAACGGAAGAGAATCCCCTAGGTTGGAATCCGTCGTCAGGTTGCCGTCAGAACAGCTACGCGTCTTACCGTTAATACGGCGACATAGCGATGTCCTAGAGAACACGGTGCGCTGTTCAGGTCGAATATCTTTTCGATATAATAAATTTGATTTTCTAGAACAGGAGCTTTCTGCGGTGTGGTACATTTAACAGACGTTCAAGATTTCACTTCCTTCAGCTAATCGCACTGCATAGAAACGTATCTAAATGATGAATCGCATTTCAGAATTTTTTCGATTAAATCCATTTGAGAATCCGACATCGTGTGATTGAAATCACAGTTCAATCATTGAACCAATAATCCATTTAAATAGACATGAATAAGCATAAAAATAATTAGATTATGCATTAAATTCTTATAAATAACGCAATGTCAGGAGAATTATCGTCATAACCTAGAAAAAAAAAACATAAACAATGTGCTTATAATGGAGTTTTAAGACTCTGTTGTGAGCTGCAAGGCAGAATTTCTTGATAATATCAGAATTAAGTACAAGACAAAGTCATTAAGGAAGAAAAAAAATTCAATCTTTATTGAAGTTTATCGATATTTAATTAAAAATTCAAACTTCTATCTATGTATAAAACGGGAAGAAGAAGAAAGTAGTAACAGTTAGGAACAATAAATGTATATATAGAATTTTATATATGTATTAAAAAAATTTCATTAATTTTCAACAAGAACGAGATAATTAGTGACAAAAAAACGATTTAAAATTCGATAAATTATCATTTTTTGTGGTCCAATTCGGCAATAATCCCTCTCGCAAACGCTTCCATTGCAAATAATATTCATTCTTTGGTAAAGTTTTTATATCCTTATAGCATAAATCATCAAAATTAATGGTATTTGAATATAAATGTAATTTTAATTCGCTGAATTCGCTCAAGATGTTCATATATTCAGTGAATAATTCAATTTTTGATATCTTTAAATGCGCTTTACGTGATAGTAAATGCTTTTTTGTGACGCCTTGTCGTTTACCGCTCACAGATACTTCGATGGGTCTGTTATCAAGAATAGAAAAAGAAAATGCAAAAGGAAGCAAAGTTAAATTTAGTTTGAGGCTATATTAAAGTATAAATGTGGTCATTTATGGCCAAAAAAAGCGAAATAAGATTAGCTGGTTAAGATGTAGCAATCCTTGTTAGTGTCTAAAAGAATAGCCACTCCTTTCTATTGATTTTTAGAATTTCATATCATAACTTTACGTATATCTAATGTTACGTACGTTTCTTAGCTATTCATTTCATTCAAATTTACGTAAAATTGTACGTTACGTAGCTTTATGCACGTAAGAATATTACGTAAGATACTGCGTTACGTTTTTTTACGTAAGCCACTACGTCACGTATTTTTACGTAATATGCTACGTTTCGTAATTTTACGTAAGCTTCTACGTTACGTACTTTTACGGAAGTTACTACGACACGTATTTTAACGTAAGAAGCTGCGTTGCGTACTTTTACGTAAGCCACTACGTCACGTATTTTTTCGTAAGATACCACGTTACGTAATTTTACGCAAGCTTCTACCTAACGTAAATTTACGCAAGCTACTAGGTCATGCAGCTTTATGCAAGATGCTATGTGACATGAAGGAACATCTTTTGGAAAAGTATCAATGTACAGGCATGACAGCATCTTATTTTTGAAAACTATGCTTAAAATCTATTTAACTTTTATGCTTACTTCATCTTTTCCGGTAGTTGACAGTAAATGATAGAATTTGCAGATGGATTTATCCGTTCCTTATCGTTACGAGCAAATTTAAATTTCATTTTATTATTTGCAATGAGAATTTTTGGTTTATTTAATTTGAATGGAAAATCAAGAAATTTTTCAGCATCAACAAATCGTCTCCATGATGCTCGTTCCATTGCATTTTGATTATATGGAGTTCCATCAGCTAGAACAATAGTTTCAACATAAATTGGATCGATTAATGATGATAACATACATCCTTGAATTCCAACTAAATTCCAACGTGCAATTTTATCGCTGCACGATAATGACATGGTACGGTCTCCTTTTCCTGGTTTTATACGAATCTTTCCTTCTGTTTGCTCCATTGGATCTTCAACATCCTCATCAAACATTAGCTTTGCACCAGTAAATCCATCTGGTAATGTGTCATTTAATTTTATACGTTTCGTATCCGGTTCATCTTGATTGTCATTTGTAGCATAAATACTGGCATCACCACATGGAGTTGATGTCGTAAACATGTGAAACTTTACATTCTCCATTAATTTGAAACGCTTGTTTTTCTCATCGAGTTGGAAAATCGATTTCGCATCACTATTATTATCCTTTACACAGCTAATCTGATGCAATAGGAAGCGTATAAATGCACGACGTGCTAAAACTTCAGCATGAGAATCATTTAATATGTCACCATTAGCTGTCAACATATTTGCTCCAATACATTTCGTACCCGTTCCCATGCTTACAATATCAAACTTGTCTGTGTCACGTTGCATGCATATTGCCGAGAGAATTGTCCATTCTGATGCTTTATACTTGTTACCATTCGGAAGTTTATTATAAAAATTGAGGCACAATTCAGAAATCTTATTTGCTAAATCACTTTGTTCCATCACCATAATAAAAAAAAATTAGTATAGACTGTCTTAATTCCTACGTGATTAATAATTTCAATCTCAAAATATATTTCAAAATCTCTTAAAAGTTATTAATTGATGATTAAAATTGAGTCAAGTTTTATGCAACTACAGTCGGATCCCAAGCAAATTTCTGTTTGACCTTCAAGTCACTTAATGTTTTCATGTCTTCATCTGGAATCACGAAATCCAAATCGATATTTTCTTCAATGTGTGTACGACTCGATGCCTTTGGCAATATTCCAATATTCTGCTGATATGCCCAACGCAATAATACTTGTGATGGGGATTTTCCCAATTTTTGAGCAATTTGACGTACTGTTGAATCCTCACGAAGTGTTGATGAGCCTGATGTTCCAAGTGAACTGTATGCCTGTAGGAATATGCCTTTTTCACGACAGTAATCTAGAAGGGTTGAGTTGTGATTTTGAGGGTGCCACTCGACCTAAATTTTTGTTGTTTTTTGATGATATAATAAAATATGTATTATTAGTCAATTAGGAAATTAAGTCATGTCGTGATTGTTAAATGCTTTTTTTCGTGACTATCTGCTATAGCTTGATTAATAAATTTTTATGGGAATATGTAGATAAGGGGAAAAAACAGAAAATCAGGAATTGCTTAATAATCTGACTTTCGTTTAGAAAAATAAATCAATATTTTGCTCAAGGATTTATGTGTGTGGGAATTTTAATGTATGTTAGCGTTCTCAAATGCATTTTTCAATCAAAAATGATAATTGGAATTGGAAAAAAACCTTGGATTTAAAAGAAATCCTAAGATTAAAAATTAAATCCGGATTAGATTAAATCTTGATATTGTAAACAAGTCAAAATTGAGTCAAAACAATACATTACTTGATTGACAGCTGGTGCTTCGTATTTAGGATCGTCGACCAACTCCTCCAAATGCTTAACAAGGAAGTTAGAGACACCAGTAGACCTCAAATGACCTTCCTTCTTCAACTTTGTCAAAATATTCCAAGTCAAAAGTCTTTGCACCTTATTTTTTGGATCTCCTGGTTGTAATCCAGAGGCACCTGGCCAGTGAATCAAATACCTATAATTTAACAACAAATAACAGGAAGAAAATTGGGCAGACAAACATATTTTCATAAAAGTTGGATAAATTAATTCAACGCACAACTCACAAATCAATATAATTTGTTTGTAAATTCCTTAACGAATCCTTTACCAAATTCTCAACGTCCTGTTCAGAATGCTTCGACGAAGGTACTAAACGGAAAGGAAAAAAACAAGAGAACAGAAAATGAAGTCAAAAATGAAAAGCACGTTTTTTGCAAAGCGAATGAAAATTTCAATACATAAAGTTCAAGAATATGAGAGAAAGGAGGAAGAGAAAGCATGTTTGGCTTTATAACATTGGCTGCGTTTGTAATTTGTGGAACATTAGCCGTTATAAAAAAATTTAAATTTTAACGTAATTCCGCTTTTTGAATTTTTAAAATTTTTCCGTTAAAATCACTGGATCTCTGACTGGATCTCAAAATGTCACTTGAATGAATATTAATGAATAATGCATCTTTATTATCTCAAACCGGTCGATTGCCAAGCATATAAATCATCATTATAATTGCGATTCACAATCTATTGTTAAACACAAGTTCTAGTCAATCCAAAGTGACATCATCGACTTGATGAACCAGTTTTACGAGATATCCGCATAACAAACGAGAGAAGAAAAATGGCAACAACATGCATTCAGCAAGGACACAAAGAGAAATAAGACGAGAAAAAAAAAGAGCTTCGAGCTTACCAATTTTGGATGTAATAAAAATATCTTCTCGTTTTAAGTTATATTTTGGCAACAAAGTTTTTAGGGCATTGCCGATATCAGCTTCGTTTCTGTACACAATCGCAGAGTCTGTGGGATGTAAGAAGAAGTCATAAAATAACTTTTAATCCTAATCTAAGCTTCAATTAAATGAGAAATATTCATGTAACTTTATTATGCTTACCAATGTGTCTGTATCCAGCATTTAATGCATAATCGAGTACATTATAGATCTTCTCAGGGCCAGTGATCTGATATGTCCCGACTGTTTAATTAATACTGATTTATTGACTGTTTAATTAATAATAATAATCTATAAGCATTTCAACTCACAACCCAAGAGAGGAATTAAATAGCCTGTATTTAACAGAAAAACGGCGTTCATGACTAATATTGCTTTTAAATTTGATCAAATTAACTAAATTAAGTGATGATAACAATTAAGTATACAAATCGGCAATAATCTTTAATATTCACACGCTATATGCCTTTCTATTAATAGACTTTGACAACAACTCGAAGGGGACGTTGCTGTGCAATTTTATTCTTTGTAGATTAATTAAACTTTTCACTTTAACAGTTCACTTCGTTATCTACTCACAACCGTTTAATTTATTTAATAAATTTATGGAAAAATTTGTTTTTTATGTCGATTACGATGAGTGACATGTATTAGACAGATCCATGGGAAAATTATGCAACAAAAAGTGCGGGAAAATTTGAATTTTTTTCTTTCAGTTGCTTAGATTTTAAAATTTCAAATGTTAATTTTAGCAAATTTGTGATAAATTATTGATTTAAATGCATTTTCAATGCACAATATTGAATTCTTTTGTAAGTATCAACTTGTATCAATTCTCAGCAAATGTTAAAATATTAAATTTATACGAATAAAACTCTAAAAATTCTTAAATTTACAGGAGAAAAATTTAGCAAAAATCTGTCGATAAAAACAGGAACTAGCTTCCAAATCAGCCTATAACTGCCTTTAGTACCATGCAAATGTTATTCCAGCATGAGGCAATATAGCGGAAATTTATTTCTGCACTTGATAATCTATGAATTTCAGCTCTGAATTAAAAATGATTCTAAAAATACAGAAAGATACTAAACAGACACTAAATAGAAATAGGTTCGAGCTAATTACCATTATTTCTGGCACATTTTTGATTCAACACTAATCAGATCACCTAATTCTGAACTTAATTAAAAATTAAAAACTCAAATATTAGATTTCATTTCACCCTGAACTTATCAACTAACCACAACAAAAGCATGAAAAGCAATTTAATTTAATACAGACACCTAATTTCCGTCACCGAGGAAAATCCCAACGAAAGCTTAAATAACTTCATTTCCTCTTTAAAGAAAGGAAATCCCAATGACATTCATTTATCATTTTATAATTAAATGTGCATTATTTTTATCTTTAGCACTATTCGTGTTGTCCGGTGGCACTATAAGCAAATTAAATTTTCATAATACAATAAAACATTAATACAATAAATTCATAAACAGAGAAACGGCAATGCGGATTTTTTTTAATTTTCATATCAGTTTATTTCATCAGATGAACTACAAAAATGAGAGAAATAAAAACAAGAAAGATTCATATAATAAAATTTAAACAACGATAATGGTGAATGAGAAATATGAATATGAAAATGTGGCAGTTAACCGCCACTTTGCGGACACTCATGCTATGAACACATAAAAAAATAATTTTAAATCATAAAATGCAAAAATTCGCAGATTTTTTATTTTTGTTGATTTCCTCTCTAGTATGAATATCGTCAGCAAATATTGTGATATGGTTCTTATTTCAAGGCTATTTTATTTTCACGTGTAAGCTAGTTAATTGCTTTCAGTAGAGCAAATGGTTGAGGCCATAACAATGCTTAATATTTCGTTTGTTCGAATTTTGATCGGATGTCAATTTGGATATCAGAGTAGACTGGACTTTAGGAGTCCGAATTCCAAAAAGGTTGAGCTTGGATTCAAGTAAAAGTTTGGTGAAAGTGCTTCAATATTGTAGTCTTGCAAACTTTTCTCGATTTTGTTTAGATTGTCTTCAATTCATCTATTTAATATTCTCAGATACTCAAGTCACTTGAAGATTGTCTGATTCAAGTAAATATGGAAGCTATTAATAGAGACTGACAGTGGAGCTTTTGTGTTTGATATCTGATGGACAGCGATTGAGCCAGTTTTAGTCGCCATCTCAGTGAGTTGATGAAATACAATTGATCTGTTCTATCAGCGAAGTAAGCGAGCCAGGTAAATAAAGATACTGCAAGCTTCACAAATGAAGAAGTTTCCGTCACAGAGCTTTTGAGGCTTCACTAAAGCTCTTTTATTAACAACAATCGGAAACTGCATCCATGGGGCATTCATATGACTGGTACCAGACCGAAACATACATTAACTCTACTATTAAAAACATAACTCAAAATAAAATATAAGTTTATAATTTTAAATAAACACCGAAAAAAGCACTCAAATGCTCAGTTCAAGTGAATATCACGAACTAAACACGAATTTAAAGCAAAACTTCATTCCACTCTACAATTTATATTAACAGCTGTGATAAAAATAAACACGGAAAGGATATGAAAAAGTTTTTTTTTTCTACTCTATCGCAGCGTTTTTGTCTCTTCCCGTTTTCCATTCATCACTACTGCACAATTTTGTGAATAAACTTTTGTTTTTGAGCATGAGAAAAATGAATGAGAGTGAATATTGTCATGCTAGGAAAGTTTTAATATATTTTAAAATAATAATAATGAAAACTAGGTGGATACGTTTTGCACATAAAAATTTAGTTCCGAGCTTCTTTTTCTCGTCACTTCAAACTTTATAATCATAAAACTAGATTGAATAATACAGAATTGAATTAAAAAACGAAGTTCTTTATGACTTTATTTATGTTCAGTTTGAGATTTGAATTCAATTTTTATTATTCGTCGTAAACTTAAACCGAGCGGCATAATGAGCCAAATCGGATTTTTCGTAGTAAATATTGTTCAAAATTAGGTGCCATTAGGGTAATCTCATGTCTCACTCGTCTGACAGTTGATACGTCTACTTAGCTGTGCCCTAGCGCACACAATGTGCTGTTCGGGTAGGAAACTGATTTAGATTTTTAATATTAGTTCGTTTTATATACCAAATCATAAACATTTATTTACTTCTCTAGCCGTATATATCAGCTGTGATCCGTGCTCTTTCAATGATGGAGTCTTAAACTGGGTAAGCAAATGCTGCACTATCTCTATTTTGACGTTCCTTTTCTCTTTAGCAATTTCTTGATAATTCCTCCTAAAACAACCTCCTCCTCTCATCAGTGGCCAAGAAAAGCCTATTAAATGTCCATCCCTGTTTTCATATCTTTATTTATACTTCAATAAGCTATCCAGTAATTATGTTTAATGAATCATGACTGATTATCTCGCTGTTCAAGTAAAAATTTATCGAAATATGGACTACAGCGTTTTTTTGTTCTTTTAATTCTTTATTGACTAGGAGATAACTAATCCTTCTGATCTTTATTGTAGACTAAATGACACATAATTGGTTTGGTACAGAGCTCGAAGTCGACTCAAATTTTATACGAAATCGAGTCGACTTTCACATACAAAATCCGAGTAGACTTCGATCTCTAGCTTGATGGATGGAAGAGAATAGGAAAACATTCCAAATTCACAATTTTAAGCTATTTTGGACAAAACCAGATTCTGGACAATTATCCGGCGACAAACCAAAATGCTCACCAGATTTAATGACACTACGCAATTTTACTCAATAACCAACAAAATTACAGTATTATGAGCAATCAGATATTCAAGAAAAATAAGAGCATTAACCAATTTATTTCGCATAAAGATCGCTAAAAATCATGCTCCTGTAGTTTCTACAACAACTTAATGAAAATAAATCGAGAATGAACAGAATGACGAAAAGAGAAAAGGACGAGAAAGATTAAACAGTGACAAAGTTTTTCTTATTTTAAAAAAAAAAAATCTTAATGCCTTGCGTAAAATGGACATTATCATAAGTTTTCCATCATTAATCTTCATCTTAATGATAAAATTCACAGAAAAGAGGAAAAGGAAGGAAATTAAAGAGTATTATAGAGGAAAAAAAATGGGCACGTAATCAAGCAGCACTAGATGAGTTATTCATTTTTTTTCGTCCTCCTTTTTTTTTTGTTCCTATCATTTCAGCGCTGTCGCCTCATTGTGATTTTGTGTCGGCAATAATGAAGACATAAATTAATGAGTCAAAATTAATTTGGCGCCTGATGTTACTTCTTAGTGAATATCATAAGCTATTGAGATGTTGGAGAGACACTTTCCTCATTACCTTTATCATCTCTTAAAACTTACATAATTAAATACCGTTAAATTTTCATTAAGGAATACTTACGTTAATAGCTTTCGGAGAAATTTATTCATTTTTAACTGCTGTCAAAAGTTTTACGTGGTCTTGTGATTATGAGGATCGAAGGATTATACTGCATTGCTTTGTTATGGACACAATTTTAATTCAAATCTGTTGAATAATGAAAATTCGTTGTTACTACCAATGTATTGTCAACAACAATGCTTCTACCAAGCTTTTACATCCTTTAAGAGATGCAATATTAACTTTATACTGCACAATCTTCAATCATCAATTTATGTGTATCTAGTCAATGTTAGCCATCGTAGCAATTAGTTAGTCAGTTAAAACGCATCCAGGTTAGTTCCGGCAAAAGCCAGAGCAAGGTGAATATAAAGCTCTTGTATCTTTCTCGTCTATTAACTGCATCATCCAACATTCAACCCGTTCCAACATCTCACGTTGCGAAATTCTTAGTTTTAACATCTTAAACATGTTGTACAAGCTAAAGTATCTAAACTTCTGAATAATTGAGATACTTTAATGTTACTTACTTAACTTTGGAACCTTTTTTTACACGACTATCTCTAATCTTTGTCAACTTCATTAAAAATCACATGGATGGACATATTCCATTCCCTTTGAAATCAATTTAAAGTCCCTCGTAACCAGCATTCATCCAGAAAATCGATTGATACAGATTTTGGAAAATCTATTTCCTTTTTATGTACGAAAAACATCCAGCATATCTCATTGGATGTATCTACATCCCCAATTAAGTTTATAATAAAATCGTATCTGCTATACGGCAGCTCCTATTTCACATTTTCACACCAGCATGAAATTTAATCTTTTAAATAATCCAGCGCAAAAAAATTGATTGGAGTTTTAGTCATACTAATTTATCGATTTGCTTTTTTTCCAATTTTACATCAAATAGCTCATTTATTGAAAGCTTTTTATGATAGCAAAATAGCAATAAACACCATGAAAAATCTCGTGTTCATTTCCCTTTTAGATACGGAAAAATATTTTATGTATGGATTGTAAAAAAAATTATAGATTGAAATGTAAATTTAGGGTATGCTATTGGATGATGAGTATCTATGTGGAAGGATGTTCACTTTTTTGTTGTTGTTGATGTTTTTTCACCGCTCCTGTTGGTTTTTTGTTGTCGTATGTTGTGCTACTACATGATATAGAATATTTACAATCATTTATCATCCAACTGGTATGTGGAATAATATTCTATACATAAAAACAAGATGATTTGTCAAAAAATATATTTTCCTCTTAATTTTCGATGAATTTATAACGAACAACATCAAATGCCTCACTTTTTTGCTTGAATAATGAACTCAACGTGATTTTAAGTCCTTTTAATATCCTTTGGTTATTTGTATTATATTTTGCTTATTTTATTTTTGTTTATTTTTATCCTGTTTAGGAGCTTCAAACGGATTTAAATATTCACAATGATGTTTATTCTTCGAAGTTTAAAAATTGAATGAAGTTTTCTGAGAAAAGGGGTTTTCAAGTATGTACAATAAATATTATTCAAATTTTAAATGAACGTTATATCAATAATTACTGTCTTTTGAATATGTACAAGCTTTTTCCTTTTAAATTCTTCAGTATACTGTTAAAGAAAGCATTTTGTACTGCTATTTGATTTGTCTTTATTATCAGACTTCAAGATTCTGGCTAAATTTGTCCTCAATTAACCATCTGTTCTTTTTTCCAAGAAAAATGGCAATCAAGTTATTCTCATTACAGATCAATGCTTTTCATAAGTTAAGATTTATTGACCAATTTTCATTTAACTAACATAATTAATGAGTCAATCAATAAATTATTTCCATTGTCTAATTTTCAATTGTTCCTTGATTTTCCACAAACTGTGAGTTTAGATATTCAATTGATAATTTCTGATTTTTCGATAATTAACGACTTGTTTCAATGTCATTGTTAATAGCCAATTTGCTTATCTAAATTAGAATTTTGGTGATAATAAGGCTTAAGGCTTAAATTGTTAAAGGTTTTCCGTTTAATTTACTTTTATCAACTTTAATTTGCAAAATAATTGATTTACTGAACAATTAATTACTATTCTGTGATTTTGCCCTTTAATTTTCAATCTCATTTCCTCGTCCATTTTCCCACCTTTCCTGTGAGAGCGAATTTTAATATAAACTTTTATATTTACCTGGTCTATTATTATTTTTGATAGAATAAAAGTTGTTAACCTATGAAAAGAGGCAAAACATGAAAGCATAAAAAGTCATTAAAATAACTTAAATTGCTTTAACAGCTAACAATATAATAAAGGTAGCAGTCAATGGTAGCAAGTGTAGTTGAATTCTCATTAAAAATAATTTGAGACAAAAGGCTTTTAATGGTTTTGCAAAATCCTTTCTGGCTACGTTTATTCAGTGGTGTTTTCAATTATGTTAATAATGAGCGTTTTTTAGTAATCATTAATTCCTATTATTAAGGTTTTCTGGTTTTAACAATTTAAAAATTGAAATTATTAACAACGGTTTTTTGAAATTTAAATTTTAACGGACATTTCGATTTTGAATTTGTCTTAAAAAAATCTGAAAAAAATTTCTTCTGAGTGTTTTGTCTAAGATTTGAGGTAAATTAATTAAACAATCTCAAATATGTCTTCAAACTTTCCAAAAATACCGCATGTAGTTGGCAAAAACATTGTAATTGGCGAGGATTTCGATGTGATGAAGAAGATCTCAATGGAAAAGTATAGTGAAGTGAGTAAACGACAAATCACGTTCATTCATAAAAATTTCTCTAATTAATTTACTTTTCTAACAGCGTGTTTACAAGTTTCCAAATGACAGGTATATCCCATCAAAACGTGCTAATTCAGAGTTCCTTCAAGAAAGCAAAGAAGAGGATTTTGATATCTCATTATCGGAGAATAATCTAAGGACGATGAAAAAAGTTCAATATCAAAATACATTAAAATTCATGTTTTATGATCAACAAAAAGCTAATGGAAACCAAGATAGCAATAATAAGAAAAATGATCAAAAGAATAAATCATTAATTCATCTAGACTGGGCGTGTAAGCTTACAAATATTCGTGAGAAATTCTTACCTGATTTTGAAACACTTGAAAAGAAATCATTTCATCGAATTCGTAAGTCAATATCCATTTTATCTCTTATTCGTGTGGTTGTTTATTGATTCGGGAAGGTTCTTTTCATTCATTTTGATGAGTATGTTTATTTAAAGCTTCATACTTTCACTTTTAAAGTTATTTAGATCCAGAACTGGATGTTTTACGTAAACTTTTACGTAATTTTTATACGTAATACGTAAGTTTTTACGCAAACATATTACGTAAATCTTTACGCATACGTATTACGTAAGCTTTTACACGTACGTATTACGTAAGTTTTTACGTACACGTATTACGTAATCCTTTACGCATACGTATTACGTAAGCTTTTACGTTGCATTCAAATCACACGACCTACTCAAATACAATAAAAACTATGACTCAATATGACTTTAAACTTTCAATTTCTTCTAGATAAATACGTATGGTCATCAAAAAACATAATAGCAGCTTCATCGAATCGAAAAGTTTGTTTATATCACCCAACCAATGGTTATACTCGTGCCCTTGACATTTATGATAGCGTGACAATTTCATTCGCCAATAGTGGTGATTACCTAGCAATGGCATATCGAAAGTCAAGGAGAGGATTCTTACAGGATGACATTTATCTATTTCAAATTGATCACGATGCATTGTTTAACAGTGAAAGGCTTAAAACTGAGAAAATTCGTACGCCAATTGCACATGATATAACAGCATTGTGTTTTACACAAAATGATTCATATTTAATGAGCGGAACAAATGTTGGTAAAATTTATGTCCTAGAATGTCAACAATTGGCATCAAAAAGTAAATCTAAATTTGGCGATAGTACACAGCCAAATTGGACATACGTAACTGTTTTAAGCAATCGACATCATCATGAAATAGTCAAGATATGCTTCTCTGCATCATCACGTTATATGGCAACATTAGATATAAGAGGAGAATTTAAAATATGGAACGGTGGATCATGGACTTACATTTTCAGTTATCAACATGAAGATTCACGTTTATATAAACATTTTGAATGGCATCCATACGTTGAAAATGAATTAATAATTGGCAGAGTATATTTGCCAGCAATTTTTCTATTTAATGTTACGGAGAGGAAGGTTGTCGCAAGCTATACCAAAACGAAGAATAATTGGTGGCTTACCAGTATTGCTTTCAATCCTGTTACAGCACAACTTGCTGTTTGCTTTTATAATGGAGGTAAGTTAATGTCTGTAAATGATAATTGATGTGCTCCAAAATTACATTAAGCTTAAATCTGTTATTATTTCATTACCACAGATGAATACATCAATCGAGTTTGCTTATTAGCATCGATGAGTCAGGTGATAAGTTCATTTGATTTCGATTACATTGAAGGAGGAATGAAGCTTATATGGAACTCAAATGGCTTGATGTTAGGAGCTGGAGCTGAATCATTCAGGTTTGCATTTTGGAGCTTTTATAAAAATCATGATTTTCACATTCAAATGTCAAAAGCTAGTAATACGAAAAATTCTGAGAAATTTCTAACACTCAGTGATTCGAAGCTGCTTAATATTCGATAAAAAGTTGATTTTTTGAACGCATATTGCTGGAAAAAGCTTAATTTATAATTATGTATGTCAAATTAAATGTTAATAATTAAGGATTATTTTTTTTTTATTATTTGTAAATTTCAAAAGCCTATAAATCGATACAATTTTGGTTTAATCAAAACTGTTAAATAATCGAGTGGAAAATATGGAACGATAACCTTGTTTTTGTATGTTTTACTTACCACTATATTGCTAATGATAACAGCTCTGTATGTTTTTATTGAAAACATTCAAGAAAAAACCTTATTAACATTTATTATCTCTAAAAAGAGGCATCCACAATAACCGCACATTTTCAACAGATTTTTGTGGTGATATTTAGCGAAAATCCTCTCGTTTTTTTTGTACAAAATATAATATTTTTCAATCCCACAACTTTATATGTAGTTTAAGGGGTTTGTTGGAATTTCAATAACAGTAACCGCGAGCGACATGCAAATGAAATATAAGCAACGATGAGCTCAGAGACACTATAAATTGAGAGGCATTAAATTTCAATGATTTCACTCTCATATTATGGTTCATTCAATCAATGAATAGACTAGCTACAGTAACGAAAATAAAATGTAGTAAATGATATTGTCAATTTGAAGGGAAAATTATGACGCATTTCCATCAAAAATTTGACGAAAAAATTCTAACGGTCATTTTGAATTTGAATTTTTTTTGTCAAATTTGGAGGAGCTAACTTCAAGTTGATCACTTTAAAATTCAAATTGTGGCTAGGTACCTACGTTGTATTGATATACTCTGGGCCATGCAGCGTGCAGAGTTGGGAAATGAAAACAGAAAGCAACAATTTTTGACGAAAAATTTCAAACGGTCATTATGGATTTAAATTTTTCCTTTCGTTATATCGGTGTAGGAGCTAACTTCAAGTAGATCAATTTAGTCATTCCATACGTTCTCAATTATTATCAAAGAACCCGAAGCACAAATCTTGTAGCAACAGTCAAAAATAGACAATATGCTAAACCACCAATTCCCTAAAAGCAAAAAAGGCACCAACCGAAAAAGGTAAATGAAAATATAAGCACTATGATTCAATTACACTCATAATAAAAGCATCCAAAGTGAAAAATAAAGTGAATTTTCTCTTTTTTCAAGAGCGAAATAAGCTAAAAATTCGAATTTTCTCTATCTCTCGTATGCCGTCAGCAGAATTTGCATATCTACAAAATGCTGCTGCGTGGTTGCTTAAATGATTACATTGTTCCACCTTCCTCAATAGAATAGCAATTGTACAGGCACACAAAAAAAAAAAAATCGAGAATTTGAATTGCAAAAAAGGAAGTGATTTTATTATTTTCATTCATACACGCGATATAGCTATGATAAATTGAAGGGAATTGCAACAAAAAGAGATATAAAATTACGAATGAATGAAAAAGAGGCACAAAAATGTTAATTGAATTTCAATAAAATGTGTAAATTTTTTTCATTTAAACGAGTAAATTGAAAATAGCATTTGTTTATTGCTGGAATTAATTAAATTTTAATTCAATTTTTTCCTCACCATTCATTCATTCATTCAATCGACATCAATGAATGCTTTTCAGATTTTGATAGCGTATGAATGCGGATAATAAATAGGAGATTTTTTTTTTTCAACTCCATTTCTGGCATCAATGTATATTAATTTGAGCACCTTCTGATATTATCCTTTACTAATTGAGAATAATTAAATTATTTGGTTTAACTGAATTATAGTGCAATTCAAATGTTAAGTGGACGTTTATCTTTGCCTCGTTCATTAATTATGCTTTTATTTTGTGCATACTTACTAAATTTTAAAAACAGAAGTGCATTGAAAAATCATGCTTTCTTTAATAATAACTTAAACTTTGTATGATCATCTGCAAGTGCCAAAGAGAAACTCGAGACCAATCAAATTAGTCATACATAAGATTCTGATACGCTCAATAGGGCTATATGGCTCAGAGTCATGGAATATGATGGCTGCTAACAAGCATGCAGTTAGTGTCTTTGAGAACAAGATCCTAAATAACATCCATGGACCTAAGACGAAAGAGAACTTTTACAAATGTAGGAGATATGCAGAGAACTATATGCTATAGATCAAATATATCAAATAGGCTGACTTTGTAAAACTAATTAAAGTGCACAGGCATCGATGGGTTGAACATGTTATTCCACCACTGAAGAAGATCTGAAGAAACTCCTTTAAATAAGGCCTGTTGATGACGAAAAATCACGAAAATGGCCATCAAATTCTTGGATGGAAGCTGTTGATCAAGCGATAATTGTTATTGTAATTTGGCAGGTGGAAGTCAGCGATAGAGCATAGCCTGCTTCAACCGGCATCTGAGGATAATGCTCACAATTGATCTGTAGGTCCAGTGAAGTCCTGAATCTTCTTTTAAAAATTAAATTATGTCAATGCTTCATAAAATACAACATCACGATTTAATCAAATAACAAAATATGTAGATCAACAGAATAATTCCCACGTAGGCTTATCCTTCAACTACTCAATTCAAAAATGTCAAATGGAAATTTTTAACTAACAATATTAGGGCGATTTCACTTCCTCCTACACAAGGTCACAGAAAATGCTCAAAGTCAAAAGCATCAAATATCACAAAGTTGTTTGTAACATTTGTCATTTGAATGTCATCAGTAATAATGACCTTTATGAAGTCACAGATTGTGTGAAAAAGTTACCAACAGAAAAATACTACAAGAAAATTAAGTTAGATGTTCTTCACGTCCAATGAATATGAAGAAAGAAGCCACAAGCTTTATATAAAATGACCAAGAACTGAGAAGGAAGAAAGAAAAGTTTTTCAAAAAGTATTAAAAGTTCTGAATGGAATTATTTAATGCTAAAAATAGCGTTTTAGACACCCCAGTTGTCTAGTTGACAATTGCAGGAAAATTTTAAATCCAAAAATGATTGAAACTAATTAGAACTGCAAACAAAGCATGATGAATAATGTCAACATAATTAATTAAATTAATTTATTTCATAATGGGAACCAAATTATCTCGTTAAACTTGAAAAAAACATGATTTTTAATGACATATCATGTGACATCGTGTCATCGATTATTAAGTGTGTATACACACGCGCCCGACAAGTCTAGTGTCATACAATCATGTGCAAAAATGTCTTCATTAATATGTGATTTAAATTAAATTTAATAGATAATGTTTCTGTAATGAGGCAAATGAGACAACAAATGTAGACACATGATGATTTATTCGACACCACCATCTTGTGTGCTTTGAATATACACAGCACATTGGTGACAGTTATTTGTAAAATTAATTAGTACCTCATTACAGTCACACATGTATCACGGTGGAAGGTGAAGGAAAACATGAAAGTTAAAATTTTACGATGAAATTACAATTGAATGTCTAAAAATGATCACAATTTATATTCAGTAAGCATATAATCACACCAAAAGATGACAATGGTTATGTATAATAATTTTATGGTGTGACATTCAGGTCACGATTTATGTTGTTATCACAGTGTTATGCTACGGAATATTAAAATGCGTTTTCGCACAAAAAAAAAAAAGATTTTCCTGTCTGATGTATTGCTTGCTATAAAATTTTTTCATTTCGATATTTCACGGTGAATATAAAAATATTTTTTTTTTTATTTCTGTCATGCTTAAAGGAAGTTTTCATATTTCCAACCTAAATATATTGAAAATTTAAAATCGATTTATTAATTTTAGAGAATAAAATCACAAACACACAATTTTCCGTCAGATATATAATATTATTTTTGGTTTGCTGATAGATTTTAAATTGAACGGTGAAGCTCTTGACTCGAATTTGATGCGGAAAATCGAAGATCGTATTGTCGAATATTTTCATGAATATGTGAATCCTAATTTGCGATTTGTCAGAATGCAAGCAGATAGGTGCCTCTGTGGAGGATTGACAAGGGACTTTGCTCTAAATTAGAATTGAAGATCGACGGTTTGAATCCTGACATTCTCAAATACGTTCCTTTTCATTCGATTTCTCTAATCATCTCCTTAATGAACAAGATCAAGTCAAAATCGGATCTTTGCGTAACGTTGGATTGAGGAACACAGATTAGGAACATGAAGTGTAATGAAAGAAATAAGGAATAAGAACTACAAAATTACGTTACGAATGGAATATTGATAGAACTGGATAGAACAATCCTAAAAGTATCACAATATGCCCATAGCAGATCGAAACTATAGCCTAAATTTATTCAAAACCTTGATTTTAAAATTGTATTCTTGATCCTACAAAAATTGCAAATCGAATGTATTGTTCCGAACAGTACACCCTGCTTGCTGAAGCATCGCTAAGTTGCCATATTAACAGTAAGACGTTAAATAGCTCTGACGGCACCTTGACGGCGGACTTCGACTTTTACAGCAGAATGTCCGGTCTGCCGCATTATGGCACTCGGATGTGATATTTACAGACAGTTTGGTCTACATAAACAAACATGCCTATAATTTGGCAAACAATCTTGAAGAACTCAATTGATTTTTTTAAAGTGTGCGCTAAAAAGAGGAATAACCTTATGAAATAATAAACACATTTCCATTGGCTCACAAACAACGATTCTATCCTAAATTGAAATGAAAATTTAATGCTTGAAGGCTGAATGAAAATGAAATTATGAGTCATAATAGACGTAAATTGTATTTTGATGAGGAAAGTTTGTTTATGAGAATGAAAATGAACGCACAATTTTGTTGTTGTTGTCGGCATAATATGCACGATGTACAATATTTTTACGATCAAATTAAATCAATTTGTTCAATTTTTTTTACATTAAATTAAAAATATTTATGTTGAATATTTTAGATGCACGAATTTTTGTAATCATTGCTGGATATTTTATATAAAGCATCAATGTAGCTTTCATTATGTAAAAAGTACCTTAAAAAAGTTGAATGAAATTTCAACTAGTTAAAAACAAATTGAAACTTTCTCCTCAACTTATTTTAATTGAAGAATAATTGCTCAATTTTAAATGAACAAAAATTTTTGTAATGAATTGAGTAAAAAAAAAAGCTCTAACAACAAATTAATGAGAAAATTAAACTATTATATTTATTTATATAAAACTAAAATTAACAAATTTTCCAACCACTCAACAACTTCATCATCCACTTTTACTATTTTTCAATCGTAAATGAATAACGAGAAGGAAAAACTCAGTTACTGTTTAGATGAGAGAGAAAAAAAAAAATTATGTCAAGTGTACTCATCTCATAGTCTGAAATAATTTATTCAGGTGTTCATGAACTCATCATAACAGACGGTTTGCGCTACAAATATGAACATTCTCGGAGATGAGTTAAGACTAGTAAAAAATGACTTTGGCAACAATATTTAATAGCGCAGTTATCCTCATAGTTAATGTTAGCGTTTTCACGACTATGTACTTGGGCATACTAGTGCGGCCTTGGTCGTGGCTTGCCATTAAGGTGTTTCAGAACACTCATTAATAGAGATTCAGCATGCAAAATGTAATTACTCCTAATAATCGATTAATACAGATTGTAGACATACCCAATATGCCAGCTTTATAACATGACATATCTTCTTACTTACTTCCTTGGATGGGTCGCAGGAGGGATCCATTGTCGAGTTTAGAGAACGTCTATATACAGCTATACTTCGATGGCCGTACAGATCAACTGGGATCCATGGCCTTCCTCAGATGCCGCCTAAAGCTGGTTCTATTGCCGGCTTCCGCCTGCCAATTGCCAATACCAAATGCTGCACAGAATGTAGACAGTTCTATCTTTCAATAACTTCCGCCAGTTCTGGATATTGAGAACTCTAGCGTCTTTATCAACATGACATAATTAGAACAAATCATCACTTTTCAACATACATGCACACAATCGTGCTATTAAGAGATGTAACTACACATCATAGTTAGTATAAGATGAACATTTTCGTAGTAAATTTAATTTTATTTCTTATAACAGCGATTAAATGCCAACAAGAAGAATATTTCTCATCACTTGTACAACTAGAAAAGTTGGCTGTAATAGAAAGTGAATTTATTTCAAAGCTAACAGCAATTGTTGATGAAGTGTCTGATGTGGATTATGTGAGAAAGTAAGTAAAAAAAACATTGGATGAGTGAATGTTAAGCTACTGTACGAATATTCTTTACACTTTAATTTAATAACCTTGTTAGAAAATTGGATTATTGGAAAAGTGAGCATAGAGCGTTGAAGCAAGATGTTTCAAAATACGTAGCAAATCCTTTAAATGCATTTGGTATGATTAAACGTGCAACAGCAGATATATCTCTACTTATGAAGCGCATACCGTCATCGATGGCAAATGAACTAGAACCGTACCGTATTAAAGATTCCAGTTTAACAGATGCTGTGAAAAATCTTTTACTCGTGCAACGCATTTATAAACTATCAACAAATGATATTGCACGCGGATATCTAAAAAGTCGTAGCCTTGGAGTTAGAATGACACCACATGACTTGTATATCCTGGGAAATGTTGCATCAAATATCACAAATGAAGAGTATTTTGCTAAAAAGTTTCTAGAGTTGGCATACGAAAAATACAAAGATGGCCATGATAGGCGAAATGAAATTGATGAGAAAGAACTGTTGATGAAAATTGCCAATTTATGCGAACGAATGAATGATTATAAATGCTCTGCATTTCATATAAAGCAAATTCTATTAAAGGATCCAGATAACTCTGAGGTAACAGAATATGCAATGAAGATTGTCAAATTGTTTAAAGAACATGGTGGAAGTAAAATCTCATTTGATCATCCATATGATGCAAGCTTTGAAAAGAATGGTAAATATAGTCGTAGAAAAGAATTTGAATTGTTAAGTGATGTATGTCGTGGAAAATTGACAAAAAATGTCATGGAAATGTCGAGGCTTTATTGTCGATACGTTTCATCTACTCCATTTACAATGCTTGCGCCATTCAAAGTGGAAGAGGTCAATATAGATCCCTACATTGTTATATACCTTAATGTTCTATCGAATAATGAGATTCAATCATTGAGAAACGTTACGATACGACAAACTCACCGAAATAGCAACAAAGATGATGATGAAAAATCGATTTTTGATGTCATACGAATGGTATCGCTTTATGATAACAACAATGAGCTTGCTGCTCGCATTTCACGACGAATCGAAGTAAATGAACTGAATAAGTAAATGAGAATTAAATTGATTAATGAAATGACGAACTTTGTTTTTTTTATATTCGTTTCATAGGATATGACGGGATTATCAGTTGATCCAATGGAGCCATTAAATGTTGAGAACTTTGGCGTCGGTGGACCTGTTTGGGAGTATGGGAAACAACAAAAAGGCAATAAAATGGCCATGATTCTATTTTATGTTCGTTTACATACATTTCAAATTATTCATTTTGTTTTAACGGAAGATAAAAAAAGGAGGAATTTGTAGCCACAATCATTGAACGGACTTGAAGACGAAGCAAAAAAAAAAAAAAAAGAAAAATTTATGTTATAATGAAAATTTCAAATTTTTCTTCTTTTTTGTGCTTCATAATAACTCGACATAAAACAATTTTAACCCTCTCATAAAAAATGATAAAAGAGAAATATACTTTTTTTTGTTGTTGTTGTAGATGAATGATGACCACATGGATGGATACACAGCATTTCCTTACCTAAAAGTTCGAATCATCCCACGAGAGGGTTCAGCATTATTTTGGTTTACCTTAAAAAAGTCTGGTCAAAGTGAATATGGAACAAGATTTACACAATGTCCTGTGCTGTATAAAAGTAAATGGATAGCTTTTAAACATATTTATGAGACTGGACAAGAATTTAAACGACCGTGTCCATCGTCAATGGAATTAGTACCATCAAGCATCGATGATTATGACAATGAATTTTTCTAAAATAAAAATTATTTAAAGCTTATGTCAACAACATGTTGAAACATATTCCTAACTTTAAGCTATTGAAGATACAATGTCATGATACAAATTTTCAATTCATCCCCCAATGTGACTATAAATCATGAGACTTCTGATGTTGATTATCGAATATCATCAGCTTTTGGGGAATGTAATGCACTGAATGATAACAAACGATAATGTTTCAATTAACTTGATAAATTATTCAGTAGGAAGCTTCTCGACTTCTCAATAAAATATTGATTCCATACTCCCTTGGCAAAATGTGCAGCATGTTTCATTTTTTTTTTCTCTTTCTTCTCCTTTTCATTTGTGTCTCTTGAATCACAAAATTGTACATGTTGTAATTTTAGATCCAAGAAGAAACATGAGATGCTTCTTCTAAATGCCATAAAATGTAAGAAAAAAAAAGCTCTTCATCGAAAGGATTGCTTACTGCTGACGATGTACATAAGATTAAAGTCTCACGAGTATTATATGTGCGACGAAAATTAAATTTAAAATTCACAGTTGTTTAGAAATTTCAAATTTGTTTTCAAAGAGAATTTTCTTTATTTAATTTTAAGTCTTACAAATTCTATTAAATTAATTTGTATTTTAATAGTAAATGAAAGAAAGATTTTGTGGTATTATCTACGATAAATTAATATTATTAAGCAGACTAGACAGATAAATGTGAATTAAGGAGATACACACAAAGTTCAAAGGTGCATGTAAATACATAATTAATCAGACTTAATCTCTTAGGTATATTAAAGTTGATAATCTGAATCTGGGAAAATTCAGTTGTAGATTTTACTGAGAGTTTTATACGGTGTGGTATTAACAAGGCATTTTAAGTTTGAGCGTAAGGCCTGGTGAGCCCATCCTTGTTAAACAACCTTAAGCCACGAAACGTTACAAGAATATTTTTCAATATCCCAAATTGGCAGAAATTATCGAAAGATATAGCTGTCAATAGACGTTCTTTAAACACGGCAATGGGCCTTCGTTCGTCCCAGTCAAGGAATTAAGTAACTGAGAGTTTTATCATATTTTAAATGAAATTAAGTGGTTTAAGGTTATTTTCTAAGTTTTACAATGGATATTCTATTTCAATAAAATATTTATGACTAAAACTACTTACTGTACTTCACCATAATTGCGATCTCTTGAGGCATTAAACCGTTTTAAACGGCTATATGAATAATTTAAAATTTAAATAATTAAAATTCATAAATTTTTAATAAATCCTCTTAATTCTTTGTGTTCTTCGCGGAATCTCTGACATTAAAGGCAGGAACGCGATCCTTCTTTCCAAGAATCTTTGACGAAGGCTCCACAAATTGTATGTTATTCATCATTTGAACAATTTTACGATCTATAATGCCAAGAAAGAGCTTTGCGTTGTTCAATGAAACCTTTTTCTCTTTCCCCAATAGGTAGAGGATTGGTGCTTCATCGCATCTGAGAAGTCTGTGTGAGAAGAGATTAGAGAAATAGAAAAAAAGAATGTTTTTAAAGACACGAAGATTGACGCAAACAAATGACAAATTAATTTCCATTTCATTTAACATGTGACAAGTGAAATTGTGTGTGCGAAAGTTTATAACTGAAGCGGAAACTTAACAGTCCATGAAATGAAAATCCTAAAAATCTACAAATACAGAATTTTTTTTTTGTCTATTAAATTACTTGTAAAGTCTCTCGACGGCCCTCAATATTTCTTGTAATCTAGCCTCACACTCATTTTTGTAGTTGTTAGCATCGTCAGCAGATTTCTTTTGTTTCAATAGTTCGTCCTTTAACACATCGATGTTATCATCCTGCGAATGCTTTTTCATCTCTTGCAAATCTTTGTGCTCGTCTTTAGACATGTGAGAGGGTGGAGTAAGAAAAGATATTTGAAATTGAATTGAAATTGTTGATATAGACAAAAAATAAAGGAACTTTTTTTTCTGGAGAATTGAATTAGAAAGCATTGGAAAAAATGTAAGGAAGATAAAAGAAAGTTGACTAATTGATGAAAGCTTTTAATTAATTGAATTTAATTACCGATGCTATCTTGCAACTGTTGCACAGTCTCATTCAATTGCTCGATTTCGTGACTCAATTCATTGACATAATTGAACAATGCATAATTTTCCTCTTCTTCCTTAATGAACTTTGAAATGATTTTATCTACGTCTTTCTCGCCAGATAGGAGCTATGTGCGCGTGTAAGTTAGGAAATAAAAAGGAACAAAAAGAGAACATTAATTCAATCTAATATGTTCCTTCAATTAAGTCAGAATAAAGAAATGTCGGATAGAATTACTCACAATAATTCGTTGAAATATTTTATCGTACTCGTTAAATTGCCTTTCCATTTCCTCAACTCGCTTCTTTTTCTTATCAGCTTCACGTTCCTCTTGTTCCGTATTCAATCGTTGTTGCCCTTTAATCGCCAAAAATTCCTGCAATTTTGCGTCGTGATCTAATTTTCGTTGTAATTCTCTCATCTCTTGAACGTGATTAGAACGATCATTTTGTCCACGTTCCTTGAGTATTTGTAGTTTTGTACATAATTCTTCACGTTGGTCAAAAGCATTTGTTGCCTGTTCAACAAGCTCCATTATGTGACGTTTACCATAATTCAATTTATTAATCATCTTTTGCCACATAATATTGAAATTTGATCTAGAAGTTTTCAACACAATATCATATAAATGAATTAAAATAATGTATGAGGTATGAATAATAAATAAAGGAATGATCAAACAATGCATCAATTTGAAAATGCCATTCATTTATTCCATTTATACCTTTCCTGTAGCATATGATCAATAATTTCTCTCAACTTTGCATTCTCTGCCATCACACTTCCGGAACGTTTCGTTATAACTTCTAGTCGATTTTCCAATTTGAAAACGCTCTTACGGCTCTCACAAATTGTTTCCTTATATAAGCTCTCGGTAATTTCATTATCTCTTACTGATGAGATCTCCTTATATAACTGTAGATATACACAATATAAACGAATATGTGATTTTCGTATATTGAAAAAAGATACAAATTGGATGAACATAAATGAATTGAGTAAAGTTTTTTCGGTACAGGAAATCGACAAATAGAATTGATACAAATTTACGAAAATAGTTTTTGCTATTATGCAAGATGCTTTTTGATTGTTTTGATGTTCTTGCTTCATTCATGTTAATGAGGAGAGAATTATTGAATGTAAATTTGGTTAAATATTTAATATACATAAATGGAATTCCAATGATAAGATTCTCTTAACATCGTCAATTAATTCCTTTTGCTGAATGCTATGCTCATCGAGTTTAGGTGTCGAAGTGATTTTCGACTTTCGGTACCTAATTAGGAAACTCAAGTCATGTCAAATTAACCATGTATAAAACACTTATCAGTTGTGCTAAATGGGTCAGAGTCATGGAATAAGGAGCAACAGACGAACATGCAATTGAGGTTTTTGGGAGGATGATCTTTTGAGTCATCTCTGGACCCAAAAGAAAGGTGATCAGTAAGTGCTTAATATAAGTGAAAGAGTAAAGAGACTGATATCATAGCTGTCGATAGAGACAGCATAACATTTGGTATTGGCAATTGGCAGGCAGAAGCCGGCGATAAAACCAGTTTTAGGCGACATCTGAGGGAGGCCATGGATCACAGTTGATCTGTACGTCCAGCGAAGTAAGTAAGTAAGATATCATAATATGAGTCAAAGCACAGAATAGTGATGAAAGAGTATCAGCTTTACGTTTGGAAGTATAATTTCTACAAACTAAGTGACAGTACAAGCAACAGAGTCAGATGGAATACATTTTGTATGCAATCTAAGCTCTACATAGAAACATGGCAACAGTAATTGTAACTAATTAATGTAACGTTGATGCATCGAACATCAATTCATCTGATACGATCAAAAGAGTTGATAATTGAGCTTTAAATACCATTTATTTTGCCCTATCCTCGGCTTCCTGAATCTTCATCCAATTCAAAATAATCCTCTACATTTTCAATACAAAATTTTCAAAAATAACCTATTATCTATTAAAAACCCATAGATAGAACATTTCAATGATGTACATCATCATCATCTATAGACAAGTAAATGGGAAGAAAATATGAGTATGTGAAAGAAAAGAGGGATAAAGGATGTTGATGTGTATGAGATTAAGAGATAAAATGAAAATGAACTCAAGAAGCTCAAATTTTTACATCATTGAAGATTTTTTTTTTCCATTTAACTTCTTTTGAACTATTATACAAGGAGAATAAGAAACTTTTTTTTCTGTGTACATAGCAAAGGCAAAAAAGGAATAAGTATAAGAAAAACTATTTCTAGCATCACATTCTCATAATAAACATTTGAAGAACGGAAAAGAAAAAAATACGAACCTTTTGAAACCGAGCTTCCAATTCCATTAAAGCGTTTTTCTTTTTCGTAAGCGCCTGAGCTGTCTTTTCCTTTTTGTCCATTAAATTTAATATTTTTATTTGTGCCTGCAATAGAGGAATGGGATGGAAATAGTGAAGTTTGTGTATGTATAAGGCACAAAAAAAAGGCCATTGAATTTGGTAGATTCTGAACGTAAAAAATAAGATGAAGCAATAAAGGCAAGTCCATTTAGATTCTTTTTGCCATATTATAAGCGTAAAGTTTTCTTTTCTTCTTACGATTGCATTTAATAATATTAATAGAATGTCTCAACGACTAGACATGACAGCGCATTTTTTTTTTCTAATCCGATTCATGTTTTTTGTATTATTTTTGGGACTTTAATCTACCTTCTAAATATTAATACTTTGGGCGGTTATAAAAAGGTTGTTTGAGTTAGGACTTATTACAGGTTTTGGAATTAAGATTCAGGTGTTTGACAAAGACATGTCAATGTCCGATCATTCCGGGTTGAGATTAATTTCTAAAGAAATGCTTTTTACCTTGATTTAATTATTAGATTTATGAAAAGATTGAAGCCTACCAAGTGTAGGCTAAAATCGGCTTACAAAGGGATTTTCGGAGCCGGCTTACATAAGCCGAGCAGTTAAGTCGGCTTATAAATCGACTTAAGCAATCCGAACTGTTAGTCGCGTTTAATCAACCTTGATATGCCTTCAATGGACAAAACAGAACCAAATTTGCTTCATTTGATCCCATAAACCCACGAAAATGAACTCGCTAAAGCCGTCTGTATTATCGTTATTGAGCGTAATAACATACACAAACTCACAAGTATATAAGTCAACCGAGAAAGAAAAAAAAAAAGAATATAACAATAGAACATACATCGGAATCTCGACGAGCATGAATGCCTTTTTGTTCGCTATCAAGTTTATATTGTAAATCGCTTTTCTCTTTATCCAATATATTCAACACTTTATTGTATTTCCTTGCCGATTTCTTCCGCAATTCAATAAAATTTAATCGTTCCGCTTCAATTGTTCGGTACTGAAAGGAAAGAAAAAATTGTAAAGAAAATTAAATCCATTTTGATGAAATTTCAAAGAATTACAAAAAAGAATTCTGATGCTGAAAGGTGCTAAAATGGAATTAAGTCTTTAAACGACTTTACTCAAAAAACTGAAGCGCTTGAAATTGAGTGAAAAATCTCATTACAAATTAATTAATGTATAATTTGCATAAATTTATTCGAGCTACTATTCACCTGCTTCAAAAGCTTTTCAACTTCCACTTCTGCTAGTGCTTCGACATCAAATTGATCTCCTCCCAAAGGATCTGCCATATTTTTATTCGGATTTAATTAATTGCAAATTTTCGAGAAAATGCTTAAATTAATCTTAAATTAACATTCGTTCCTTGTGAACGAACAAATAAAAAATATGCGGAACATTATTACGTTGCCACAACGTTGTCATGACAGTCAATCACGTGAATATTTGTTGCTAGCCTTTTATACGCGTGCATAAAATGATTGCGATGAAAAAGTGCTTTAAAAGTGCTTCTGTATTAAAATGTTTGTATTGCTTCCTCAATATGAGTTATTAATATACAATGTAATTCGCAAAACTAACGGAAGATAAAAAAAATACAAAATTTATTTTCGAGTATTTTAACATTTAATTAAAACTTTATTAAAACTGTTTACAAAACTAGAAAAACTATTTTCTATTTTAAACTACATATTCGACCGACACAAATTGAAAAGGCTCTTTCAGAGCCTGATGGATGTCACGTTGGGGCGGCTCAAACTTAAAGAACTTAAGCGGAACATTCAAATATTATGGAACATTTAAAATACTATTGTGTAAAGGGCCTCGCCATGACGCTTTGAAACAAAATCATAAAGCAGAATTTATGCTTCGCAACAAACCGTCCCTGCTCCCCCACACCCAAGCTTTTGATAATTTCAGAACGTCTCTTTAGGGGTCGTTCACTTTTAGGGAAGGAGTGTGAAGTCTGAGATTTTGTAACAGCTTAAACAAAAGAAAATTTCTGTATGGAGGTTTGGTAATAACAAGGGGAAGGGGCTCTTGACATTCTTATTGATAACTTAATAAGATAACCAGGGACGTAGCCAGAAGTTTTAAAGGAGGCGGTTAAAAAAATTTATTTTAAATTTTCTTCGGAATTTTAAGGGTTATTAAGAGATATTGCAGTCCTCCCTCTCCTACGCCCCTGAACGGCACCTTAAAGGTCCTTGACGAAGCCTTCTTCATTTAAGCCTTCTTCCTTCGGAATTTCACGGGAACGGGAATTCTGGAAACCCTACTCGGAATTGAACTCATAAAATATTTTAAAAATAATTCAATCTATATGAATCCATCCAAAAAAACCTCAATCAAATGTCAAAATTTATAATATTTTTAGATTAGGTTTTATTTCCATCGATGCGTGCAAACAGCCGGTCTTATTCTTCTTTTGCCATTCTCTATGTTCTTGATTTTGAAATGTTGTAACCTTGTAAAATTCTAAACAAATTCCTTTACACTAAAATAAATTGAGCAAAACTCGTCAAAAAAACCCAAAAATAAATTTACTGAAAGTCCTTTTTAAAATTGATTTCAACAATAATTTCCCCAAAAGTCCAACAGTCTGTAAAACAATAATAAATAGAGATATTTTTAAAGGTATTTCCTTTCCCCACAACCATTTTTTTATTCTTACAATCCATCTCCTCATTGTTTCATAAGTATTTCTGTTTATTTGGAAGTTATACAATGGAAACAGCTGATTAGTAAATCGACGATTTGTGTGAAAGGGAACCAAAAAAAATTTTCCCACAGTAAACGAGAGAGAGAAAAAGGATTTTAGACGATTTTGAACATTTTCTCTCACAGCGGCAACTTTCCATTATAATCATGATATTCCATGACTGGAAATAAGGGAGGAATATGAGATACACAAGATTCGTGTGATGTGCATTTCATCTCGACATTTTCCAGTAGTGAACTAGATTCTATTAAGATCGGTAGGATATTCGAGAGTCTCGGATTGTGAAGAAATTTTTGGTGTGTTATCATAAAACTTAATAGTAAAAGGATTTCAAATCGGTCACTTGTTAAAGGAATATATCATAGTGACGTAAAAGGTGTTTACTCGAGAAAAATAAGGAATTATAAGGATCTCAAAATCAAGAGTAATTGTGTATATACATAACATACAAAAACGATAAAGTGATTTATGTCAAATAATATTATACGTGTATATCGTAAATATATTGTGGATACTTTATATATGTGGATTAAGCGTAATTTTCATGAAGTGTACGTATGGCAAATAAATATGGAAAATTTTCAACTTAATGAATTACAAACAACTGCATTGTTAGCATAAGTACCGTCTCATATTCATACGTGTATAATCATAAAACATTAATTTTCTTAATTGTAAGGAATAATAAAAAAAAGAAAAATTTCTCACATTATTTGTTAAAGAAAATAATATTTAGTGCCTTTCTACTGATGACGATTATAATGGAGTGTGGGTAAAAATTAATTTGTTTAACTCAAGTTGTGGATGCGGTGAATGGAATCTTAATGAATATAGACTTTTGCACGTAAGATGAGAATATTATCAGTTTCTGTAAGAACATTTTTCGGATATGAAATTGGCTACGTAGCAGAAAATAATGTAGCATATGCATTCAAATGACCTTTAGAATTTGGTTGTATGGAAATCGACCCAAACGGTGACAAATTGTTGAGAATATTTCATATAAATTTGCGCCATATTTCATTCAAATTTTGAAGTGAGATCCTGAGTGAGATTTTCTTTTGTTTTTTCATATGAATGGAATCGCTCAATTTGATTGAAGATGAAATTTTTTTGTGTAAAAAATGAGATTAATATTTTAAAAATTGAACAGAATTTTATGTAAAATATATTTTTAATTAAATGTCTTAATTCAAGGCGAGTGATTAAGTGCTAAGCCACAATTGTAATAATGGGTCCAAAAAGGAATTCAGTTTATGATTGAGAATAGCAAAGCTTTCAATTGAGACGTTGAAATTTTCCAAAAATTTGAACTGACTTTGAAAAAATGTTAAGTTTGAGTCCCAAAAAGCCCTTTTCACTCATTTGCTATGCCCAACAGGAGGACTTACTCATCTACTTGGCTGGCCATACAGATCAATTGTGATCCATGGCCTCCTTTAGTTTGCGTCGGAAGCTGATTTTATCGCCGACTCCCGTCTGCCAATTTCCGATGCCAAATCCAAAAACCTGCAGGGCTTAACTTACTTAAATTTAAATAATTCATCAATTATCGTTGAATTTTTGAGAAATTCGAGTGAGAATCATTTAAAAAGTGTCATCAACCCCCATAAATCCATCTCAAATCCAACGCAAAAAACGGCGAATAAGACCCTTTTATGTCTCAATCATAGCAATAAAAGCTAAAAACAAATGTAATACCAACAATTGATGACTCTTATTCTTGACATAATCAATGACACATCAATCTTTCTTACCATCCAATGTGTTGTATGCCTTCGTCTGCCTCCCACTTTTTTTTCATTCTTGTGACTCAGTCTTGATCGTTAATGCTGACATGAAAATTTCATTTTGAGATTAATCTTCATCCAAACAATGGAAAATAATTAAATTTACATTAAATTTTGATGTCAAAGAAAACAATTTCGCTGAGGTTTTTATTCAAAGTTTTTTGATGAAAAATTTCTGATTTTTTGTATTCGGGAATTTTTATTGAATTTTTTTGTTCAATAATTGAAATTTTTAAAGCTTTTTAAAAAATAATAAAATATCCATTTTTAATGAACGGTAATAAAAATTATCTTGCTTCATTTCAACATTATGGAAATTATCAGACCATACTTTTTGAAGCCTTAAACAGAATAAAACAACACTTGAACTTTTCCATCACATTTTGAAGGTTTTCTGACCAATACACGAGCCAAGGGTATTATTTACAGTTCTTTGTAGCATTAAAATTTGCGTGGTTCTTTCCATCTGAACTTACTGAAAAATTATTGACTTTAAATGATTCACCGGTCAATTTTATCTGACCTGAATTTTTTGAATGTTTATTTTGCTCCTTTTTAAATGTTAATTAAAAGTTGCCTGATCTTCTGGAAATTTTTTTGATAAAGGTAGACATTTGAGGTTCAAGTTCATGTTTGATTATCACAGCTGTAAGAATATTTTTGATTTTTGAAAGGTTTATTTCTTGTAATTTCGAGATATTATTGATTGTAACGGTCTTTAATAAATGAAATGCTTTAATTTATAGTGTAGGAATTAGAATTTTAGATATAACGTTCATTTGAGATTTGAATAATATTTATTGTACATAGTTGAAAACCCCTTTTCATACAAGAAGTTCAATTTGTTTTGGGGCCGTTTGAACGTTCGAAGAATAAACATCATTGCGAATAATTAACGGCCCCTTTTGAATCCGAAGAATAAACATCATTGTGAATCCAGCATTGAATCCGGTTAATTAAACTTATAAATCTCTAGAATCATGCAATAACCTTCATATTGTCTAAGAATAGGCTTGTTGCAAGACAAATTAGATCATTATCTTTAAGTAAAAACAAAACAACCTAAAATAGCCAAATTGACTTTTACAAATTAACAAATTATTCTTATCGTGAATCAAATTGAATTCCCTGTGTCGATATTAACTTCATTAATTCATTATATTACCATAAAGCCAGGCAATCAAGTCACGATTTGACGATCAGTAACGTAAACAAAAACCATTAAAAAAAATCACCGCTTACAGTAATTTCATCAATTACTTCTGATAAGTAAATAATCGATGGCTCATTATATCAGCTATGTGCGTGGATGGCAAAAAATAAAATCTGTAAATTTGTTTGAACAAAAGCTTTAATTTGAAACACGATACCCACATCTAGGGAAAAATTCATGATATTTTCTTTTTCTCGTTCTCGTTTGTAGCAATATTGGCAAATTAGGCATATTTGATTACTAAAGAATGTGTTGTGTAAATAAGAAATTTTGCTTCTAGACATAATGCTAATTTTTCTTGGTTTTACATAATTTTTCAAGAAGGGTGGAAAAATAAAAAAAGTTCATTCAACGTCTATTTGTATTTCAAAGGCGTTAGTAGCTAATTTGCATAAGATCATTCAAAGTGGCTTAAAACATTCATAATTTTTTTCACAAAAAAAAAGCCAAAATTTTTTACAAATTCTACAAACATTAATTCACATAAAGGAATTTTAAAGGAAGTGGGGTTGATGGAAGAAATTTAAAGACCAGAAATTTTGCCTTTAAAATAAACAACAACAACAATGTCTAATTCAAAATTAACTTCAAAGGAATTCAAATTTTCCTCCCCACAATTTTTCCTTTTTCTAGTCACTCTCTTTGCTGTTTGCCAAGTTTTGTTTCTTTGAAAATTAAATTTTCTTTTCTCTCTCATTTTAAGGAAAAATCTACATGAAATTTTGTTGTAAGGCATTTTTCGGAAATGATATTCAAGTTTGTTTGCTCGAATAGTAAATAAAAGTTTTTTTTTTATTGTGAATATTAAAATGCCTAGTTTTGATGAGGCTTCTCAATAAGAATGAGGATTGAAATTTTTTTAATTTTTCCAAACCATAAAATGAACATCGATATTAATTTTGCTTTGGGAAAGGATCGAGACCTAGAAACAACCGGAATTTTAAAGGGGGCGGGTATAAAATTACTTGACGCTCTTAATTTTGGAATATTTTATAGAGTTCCTTAAAATATGTAAAGGCAATTTAAGTGAAATTGTTTTTAAAACTTTCTCGGAAATACTTTTGGTGTGAAAAATTCGTTTAACTTGAACTTCATAGGAATTAACAGTTTTTAGAAGCGTAGGAATGATGGCTTGATTAACAGCTTGATTCAGTTATTATTAGATTACTATAAATAACACAATGAAGAGGAGCTACATAGAATTCTCAACTAATATTCGAAATAGAGCAAGTCGGTTAATCAATCTAAAATCCGGTATCAAACTAGCAGAAATTGGTCATAGTACCAAATGTAATGCGAATCCGGCACATGACCATGGGATGGATTTTTGAATGATAACCAATTTGAACTTATTCGGATAGTCCTTTATTGCAATTTTTATTGAAAAACTTAGCCATTTAACTTTTCAGATATGAATTTTTCCTTACCTTAACTGTGCTTTGAGTAAAATTTAGCAGAAATATTGACAATATCCTTTAAAAACACAAATTCTGAGTGGTATAATACAGTGAACCACTAATATAATAATATAATCCTTTATTTAGTTAGTAAAACACAATTTTCGAGGTAAAAATGTATTTTAAATCAGCCATTACGATGATGTCAACTTAACTTCCCGTCTTACCATTAATACAGCGACGTAGCGGCGCCCAAAAGAATTCGGTGTGCTGTTTGGGATTGTTTTTACATAATATGACAAAAGGTCAAACTAATTCCAGTTTGTCCACCATAATAATAGCCAAAAATCCCACAAACTGCCACAAACATAGACAGCTAAAAATAAAGACAATAAAGCTTTTAAATTAATATTTTTTGGAATATGCGCTTCGATACAACTTGGGAATTCTCTTTTTAGAATATTCAAGATAAATGCCTTTTGTTAGGAGAGCTCGCTTCCGAGAACTCATTAAAATGCTAAATACGTTTTGTTCTCATAACGAAATGTGCATCTGTGGAATTTTCTGTATTAATGGAAATTTTCTGAAACTTTGAAGCATTTTTTTTATATTTTCAAATATGCAATTAAAAAATTTATTCTCTAAAGAATTTTACTTCGTGCTTTTTTTATTATTTTATGAATTGGAATTTTCTTTCATGAAAAATATTCTTATCAGCAGACCGAGTTCCTTTAATTAGAGACATGCTTGAATTTCAACGCTATGGATTTTATTCGATTCTTTGTAGTAGAAAATTATACAATCTATTTTAATTTATTTTAAAAACTTTAAATAGTTTTAAATTTTAAACCTTATTTTTTAAGTAAATGCAATGATTGAGGAATTTGGCATAAATAAAATTCGTGTACTCATAGAGATTAGCAAGGATAAATGGTTTACGGTTCTATTGTCAAACTTTTTTTGTCTGCAACAGCTTTATAGTTGGACAGATTAATTGTAATCCTTGACCTTCCATGCATATCGCTTGGAAAAAGCTATTTTATTCTGTCGCTTGTTAATTATCACGTGCAATACTATCTTCATTGACAGTTTTATTCGATGAATTGTTCAGCATCTCACGTGTTCTCTTGCCTTCTATAAAGTGAAACGTCACATGAATTTTTATTCATTGATAATTTTAATAAATTGAATGCTGCTACCAGGGTTTTTAAAAACAGAATTAGCTGTGTTTTGAAAATATGGATGTTACAATCCTGCGACGAATAAATAGAAAAGGATTTCAGGAACTACCCTTACTCCTGGAGCGAAATTCTTCAATTTTCTAAAGATATTCTGGACTAAATTGGCAAAACATCACTTTCCCTCACTCTCTACAAATATTTTTAAATCTACCTCTCCCAAATTAATGACAATCTCTAAAAGTTGATCCGAATGGGCAAATATACGTTAAAACTAGTCATTAACTGAATGGTAATCGAAGAGAAAACAACACGAAAGAAAATTTCTATATAGAGCAATTTTGTAGGAACTCCCTTACCCCATCAGCATTATATTTTCCCCTCGGCATCAACTTGCCTTTAACTTGTTATAATGAATTTTTGTCCACGCTAATAGAGCAAATTTTATTTGATTGTGAAAATTCAAAACTCTTAAACTTTGACTAAAAAGTGTCACAAAACCTGTGTAATTCTAAGAACAAAACGTGCTTTTATTTGAATCATAAACCTGTAAACACGTTCAAAATTCCCCGTTAAAAGAAACAATATTTGAACAGCAATAATCATTCGTCGACAACCATTAAGGTAAAATTATAAACATTATGTTCATACAGGAAAACATTATTATCAAAGTACTCAAATATTGCAAATGTATGTACATACAAAATAGACAAAGAACAATATAAATTTATTTTAACGCAACTCGTTCATGAGATTCAATGAGTTTGAATGAGTTTTTACTTTTTCTAAAGCACACGACTTTTCACATAAACTTTTTCAATTCTGTACGCCTTGAATCTCATGAAATAAATTTAAATATGTTTCAAGTATCGTAATAAAATTACACGAAAAATTTCATACGTTAAAAAAGCATATCCTGTTTCGTGTCTTCATCTTGTTACGTCAAATAAGAAAAAAAACGACGAGAGAGACACAAAAAAAAAAAAAAAAACATTTTCGTTGACAACTTTGACTGATTATTTTCAGCACACTCGGTGAAATAAATGTCAAAAAAAGAGAACAAGATGAGATAAATTAATGAAATTAACTCTTTTGCCATACTGACGTTTAATTTGATACAGTTTTAAGGTCATTTCCTCCGGTGACATGCACATCATTTTTGATATTCACTTGACAAATTGTCATGTTGGCAACAAGAAGAGTTTATCATAATTTTTTTTTATTCATTCAACGATTACGTGAATGTAAATTCCCGGATGACAGAAATGAAGGAGGCTCTGTCACGGAGATTTTTAGGCTCAAGTTAAGCTTATTGGTTAATTATTACCAAATGCAAGTCACTTAAATTAAGCATATTTGGTGTTATTAAAAGAGGTTTAGTGGAGTCTTAATAGCTCCATGGCGGAGCCTCCTTCAGTGGTATACATCGAGTAAGGTTCCTGGAAAATTTTAGTTAACGCTCAATAGAAGCCACCTCTTTTTGGCAGCCATATGGTTTGTGTTGCTTGTTGCTTGCTTGGGCATTATTCTACCATCCGGGCTTGTTTTACTAGCTTTGCAACAATCGAATGCAGGTTTTGAGATAACAATGATACATAATACGCTGGCTTGACATTCATCCAAAATTTAATTGGATGTTCTAAAAATTTGTAAAATTCTTAATAATGTTTTCTGTGAATTTATCTGATGAATATCAGTGTATTTGCTGTTATTTTCATCATCTAAATTTGGAGACAAAGAGCTATGCTTCATAGAAAGTGACCTTCGCGAGCCCTTTGCCTTGATATCACCAGACTTCTTTTAACAGCCATTCTGTAGTCATGAACAACCCCTCCCTAAATACCAAGGCATTTTTGAGTTTCATCCGGATGAAATTTCATTTGTTAGGATAAAAGATTTTATTGTTCCGAATGAAAGTGGATGAAAGACTATTGTTCTGGATGAAATTTTGCATTTGTCTCGGATGAACAAATTCGGAGTGCATTTGTCAATGACTTGCTGAATTGTGTCGACGGTTGTGCCAATATGAACTGTTTTTGCTTATTTTCAATCTAAAAATCAAAAACCCTATTGATTGGATATTAAACTAGCTTCCTCAAAGCATATCCAGCCAATTAAAGCTTACTTTCATTAGCCTTCCTTTCTCAACATCTGCTTTGTCTATTTTCAAATCTTACAAAAAATGTTACCAATATGAAATGACAATCTATGACAAAATCATGTGCCTCAATATTTCTCATAAGGCATATTGTATGAGAATCATACTTTTTCAAATCTTTCCGTATTCATACATGCTCATGTATATACATAAAGATACCTCAACTTTTCTTCATATTCATTTTCACATTTTCCTTTATTATTATCTTTTCAACATGAGCATGGATGTTTTTAAGTTGAATGTGATAAAGTCTGATGCTATGTGAGCGGAGACGATGAGAAAAAAAAAGCAATTTAATAATGATTATATGGGATTAAAATGAAAGAAAAAAAGAATGAGGAAAAGTCTATGATCGATAAGAATAATAATTTAATTTTTAAATGTGTCTGAAAGGTTTAAGCATACAAATTTGCATGAATGATGATTTATAGGTTGATAAGGGGAGATGTCTCCTGAGGGAATGTTTGGAAATTACGTAAAAACAGCAATTATAGACGTCAAATTCCCGGATCGTAACGTTTTGTAACGAAATCATCCAAAATGACATCAAAACTTGTCCCTTAAGCCTTGATGAGACATATTGATGGTAAGCCTTGATCTAAATCGTATACCAGCGTGTCACGGCATTCAGGTTGCCCACCTCTGTCTTATAAGTTACACAATCTCCGAACATTCCCCAAAAATAATGAAAATTGAACAAAATATCCAGAATAATTTGATTGCTGGGATGATTTCAGCAATAGCTTTAAAATATTCAATTTGAAGTATCAAGGTTGTCCTTTTATAAGCCAACTCACATTGTTCGGCTTAACTTACATCTAAACTAGCATAAATAGCCATAAAAAGTTCATAAAACCCCACCAATAAAAAAATTGTCCTAATTTTAAGCTTTACCATTAAATTCTGTTTAACAAGCTTCTTATTACCGAAATATCTAGATCGTAAAAGAGAAAGAAGGAAAAAAAATATTAAATGATGTCGACTGTAAAGTGGACACCAAGCAGCGACGACTTGCTGTGGAAATTGCTTAATTTACCGCAGATTTGTGGTAAATCTCTCCCTTGTTAAAGTCATAATAAATAAATATAAAGTTTAAAGTAATTTTCTCCAGGAGAGAGCATGCGGAATGTAAACTCAACTTATTACTACTACTTACGGAACTTACAATTAAAAGTGGAATTTCAATAGGAAGTTCATTGAAGCAGATATTTTTTATTTCTATTCAACTTTTTCTGAATGGAGAGCTTGAATTATAATTAAGTAGAATATTCTTCAGAAAGAGCTTGCTTTCCTGTTCATTTAATACTGCGAAAAAGTTGAAAAATATTCCCTAGACATAGAAACTTCTTTTAATTATACTATTAATTACTTCAAGCCTTAAAGTAAACATCCGTCTTAATTTTCAATCTTTCTAGAGATTAATTTTTATTTTTTTTCTTGTTCCTTATCAATTCTGAAGGCTTTCACAGTTTCTATTCTTTGTATCATGATGATGATGATGATGATGATGATGATGAAAATCTACTGGCAAGATAGTTGTCAAAGCTTAATAAATAAAAGAAGAATTAATTAATTTTCTTCATCTCATTGAGATTATAGATATTATTATTGATGAGAGTTTAATCTTTTTTCCAAGTAATTGTAATAATTGCTATACTTCCATTATATGGTATTAGACTTTAGTTTATCTATTTAGAACCTGATTTTCATTGGGAGTTTGATGAATGAAAATTTATTAATTCAGACCTTATAATTAAGGAAATATTATTTTGTACGGGAATTCTTGGAAAAGACTCAAATCTATTTTTAGTTTCAATATTGTAGGAATTTGGAGAACTTTAAACAAGATCGAGAAATACAACATTTTTCTTAAAATGTTCATATTTCATATTCAATTTTGAAATTAATATTTTGCATATAAATATTGATAACTGTAAATAAGGTGGGTTGAAGAGGCTCGGTGGTCAAATGGCTTAATACATCGGGACCTAATTATTACAACAGCGAAACTGCGATCATCGATTCGAGATTCGGCTTAAAAAATGTTTCATTTATCCTCTTAAGATGCGGCTAATAGCTTCCATTTGCATTCTACAAGCAGTTATGTCATCAAAGGAGTGGCTTTGAATGAATCCATTATAAACTATAAGTATACTGTATCTTGTGATCTGACACACTCCCTAGCTCGTTAAACAATCATTAGCCACGAAACGCCCTGTTGCAGCTTGGATCTAAATGATTTGAATCCACCTATATGCATCTCTATCTGATTCTGTTGCTGGTTGTGTCACTTAAAATGTGCAAATTTTCTATCGACACATTCAACTTACATTCCTTCATTTTTGATATCCTCAAAGTAGCTTTTGTATGTAGCTCAAGGACGCCACTCTTCATGTGGATTTCAAATGAAAACCTTGTATGTATTTCTGTCCCATCAACAACATTTTCTCTGTCATTAAAAAATACAACTGTAATTTTCCTGTAATTTAGTTCCTTCACCTTTTATAATGAATCAAATTAAAGAATTCGAAAAATTTATCAAAAATGTCTATCTTCACCCCTGTTAATCCACAAACATTATAAAAGATTAAAATGAACAGTTAAGTCAAGAATGCCTCCCATTTTTAATGCCTTCATCTGAAATTTTTTATTTCTCATTCATTTAAACAACCTTGGAAAATGAAGGTTGAAGTGCTATTTTCATCAACAATTTTATTCACAATAAAATGAGGACCTTTAAAAGTTGTACAATGTGCTTCCCATTAAGGCTGTTAAAATAAGGTTAAGAGTGATTTTAACTTGAATTGCTCATTTCATCCATTGTTTGAATGAATGGGTGCTTTGGAAAATAATGACGAATTTAAGGCTGAAAACAGCTACGGTGATTTTTTTGATTTGGGCAACCTTTAAAGCAGTAATGACCAACCTTTTATTTTATGCGAGACATTTTGGTAATAAACCTCGATTGGAATCGCATGCGGTTAACGGTTCATGGCATTTTCCAAAATTTTCGGCACTAAGGTTGACCACCACTGCCTTAAAGGTTGAAAAAGTATTTAAATTATTGTATCACTTTAAAAAATCATCAAAATTCAACCACATCCTCAAAATCTCATTGAGAATCCCTCATTCTTTAAATAGATAAGCTTATTGTTCCTTCCAAGAATTCCATACCCTATTTACCATTAACAAGCCACAATCTTTAAATAAAAAAAAAAAATACACAATAAAAACCCTTTTGAGTGTGGCTTTAATTTGCAATTTTATGATGATCATCATCACAACAGATATACCTTCAAATTACTTTATATTCAACACTCGAAATACAATCGCTGAGGTTAACCGCATACATTTTACGCAGACATCCCTGTAGACATTTAATCGTGATGTGAAAAGGATATCATTTCCATAAACCACAAAATTTTGAATTTTAATACAGTAACTAGTTAGAGATTAAAGATAAATTTTTGAGGACTTTTTAAACCGTCGTCATGCCAAGCTAGATAAAATGTTTCTATTTTTTTTTTTTTTTTGGTAATGAACTTGAATTTTCATTTAATTTTGAGATGAAATAACTGTGCGACCTTCAAATGTTAAGTCAACAACTCACAGCGGGAGTATTTTATCGGAAATGAATATTGAGAAATTCTTATTAATAATGTAAAATTTTGATCAATATTAAAATGTTCTGAGAACATTCAAAGCTTTCGGCGTATTGCTCAAATATATTTTTTTTTTTAAAAATAAAAATCCTATGGGGGATTTTTATTATTTATTCATCCTTCCTCTTAAATCGATCGACAACGTTACAAATAAGAACTCTTAAAGCGCTACGATTTTAAACTTAACAATAATTCTTAAATCTATATTATGGACATATAAGCTCAAGTATACAGCACATAACCTAATTGCAGTGTTTGATGTGTAGTAGTTAATCTGGTAACTCCATTAGGTTCGGTTTTAATGTAAGCTCTCGTTCCAGTTATTCAGTTAATTATAATGCATCCAGGTCCGTTCCATAAAAGCTCTCTGCGATGAATTTACGGCTCTCGTTTCTATTATCATTCCAACTACATCAATCATGACCCGTTCTAACATTTTACGTTGCCTAATTCTTAGTTCCCGTCAATAAACTGCTACACTTAAGAAGCCGAAGTATCTAAACTTCCGAAAAACCACTAGGTCGGTGATGAGATTCGAACCCTGGAGTTCAAAACTCAACACCAACTTTCGTGACCCGCACCTTGCTAAGTGAGCTATCAAGGCACTTTTGCTTCACAAATATGTAGAGGCTGAACGTTATTTGCATTGCTTCTTTTTACAATGTCGTATGGCAAATGATATTACATTTTAAGTGATTACATTTGTGCTTTTAGCCTTCATGGATGGATTTTTTTCCGTCAGTTTTATTTAAATGACAAATGAAGGCTTGCAAAAAAATTTTAATTCATACTCTTACAAAATTGCATATCCCTACCACTAATTTCAAAAGCAATCATAATTAGTGAGCAATAAAGTACCTTACTAGTCGAATAGATAAGACACTTGCCTCAAATTTAGTGTGGCAACCTGAAAGTTGTCGGTTTGAATCCTTGCCATTTCCAAAGGATGCTTATATGCTTTGCTTTGCTCTTTTACGGGAGTTTATATAATTCGACTGCTTAATGAACGGCATCAAGCCAATATTGAGTCTCTGAGCTGTGGTAAATTAAGACACGAATAAGAAATTCGTAGTGTAGCCGGAGAAAAAGGGACGAGAGCAACAAGATTACAATTAAGACTGGAGCATTGTCAGAACGGACCTGAAAATATTACGTCACTTCCACAGAAGATCAAAACCTGAACCTCAGTTTATTTGAAACCTAGATTTGTGTAATATGCTAAATCCTACATAAATCTGCAATAATTCATGAATTACACGTTAAAATTTAATACATAAAATGTGAATTATTCCATACAATATGACGTCAATAAACTTAAAATGCTATTGTTAAACATGCAATTTTTAATTGAAAAATACTAATAATTAATTATTATGTTATTATAAAGTGTTAATTATTGATGCAAACAATATCATCAAATTGAATTTATATGCTTGCTAATTTAATTAGCTAAATTACAATTATAAATATTACAGCTCAATGAATTTCTTAGAAATGCAAAATTTATTTCGATTAATAAATTTGAATCTTGGGGGTGGAACTTTTAAATTCACCCGCATTTAACTGCATTTACATATATTTACATGTAATTACTTACATTTACATGCATTAATGTGCATTTACGTACAAGTTCCTCACCCTTGACTTTAATAAGCTTTTCACTTTAATACAATATAAATTAAATTTTAACTAAAAATATCAGAATTACTTTAAAACATTAAATTACTAATTAAAATATAAATTTCTAAGGAAAACTTCGAGAATTCCAATGTTCATTTTTGAAAAAAGTTTGATATTCTGTTAGTGTGTTAAGTTAGTTTTTTGTTACGGAATACAAATTTTGGTTCACGATTTTGTTACAAAACGTTACGGAGGTGGGATAGAAATGCCTTTTAAAGCGTTACGTAATTTTTGAATGTTCCCAATTTAGAAAATTAATGAAAATGAAATTTAGTTCATTTTGAGTGACTTACTTCGCTCATGATCGTCCTGATCAATTTTAGATAAACCATGACCTCTCTCAGATGGTGCCTAAAGCATAGAACCATCTCCTCTCTTCCAATTACCAATACCAAATGCAACACTGTCTCTAACGACAGATTCTTCTGAATGAATTTCATGCCAAAAAATCAAAACATAATTTTGTTTCATAAAAATTGTTTTTCATAAAATAACAAGAAATTATTCATTAAAGTTGCTTGTTTGACAGGTTTTCTCATTTGAAACTTTCATGTTTTCGATTTATAGCCGATGGCAAATAACATTGTTTAAATGTTATCTTAACTTATCGTGCCTAGAAGTCAATAATTTTAAACATCCAACTTTATAATCTATTTTAATTAAACTCGATATTTACGAAATTAATTCAACCCATAAAATTTCAAACATCTTTTAAATAAACAAAAATTTGTAAGAATGAAAAGCTCCTCGAGGATAAAAATCTTCTCTTTTTCTACCATCTTTCAAACTCATCGATGTAATAACTCTCATTTACAGACTTGGGCTTCTTTACGTTTGCACAACAAAATGAGCGACAAGCTCAAAAGTTTTCCGCACAGCTTTAAAACTTTCTCAATTTAATTAAAATGCCTGTCAGTATGGAATTTTGTTGTTTCTTTGTATCGTGCTTATTCTGTCGCTTAAATTCCAACTTTTTTCCTTCTATCTTTTTCTTTTATTTATTTTTGTTCTTATAATTTTCTTTTATCCATATTAATTTTAGCCGATTTATTCGAAATAAAACTTTTACTGAAATTTATTGGTTGTATTATGTCTGATTGTGTGCTGTTAATTTGTTAAATTACTTCAGATGCTGAGGATTAAGATGCAAATTATTGTCACTAGTATTTAACTAACCTGAACAGATAAGAAGCATGTTCTTGAATATGATTTAAATTCTCATAAAATTGAGCATACTTAATTGTATTGGGTATACTCATGGACACGGTCATTTAGATCAATATGCTCAGTGTCTGTTAGGGTTAGATACATATTTCCTGCCTGGTTTACAACAATATTTGAAAGCAAAAGTCAATTAATTTCAAAACATTTCTAATTTTAGCTATAAAATAATTAAAAATTATTTAATAACGTGTTAAAGATAGTTTTGTGCTTAAAATCAATTTTCGTCACAAATACTCGATTACAAAAAGCTACAGTTTCAAAGCTCTCTACGATTACTAGTTGTCGAAATTTTCCACCTCATGTAGCCAACCAGCCAGCTAGTGAGTCTATTTTGTTAAAAGTGTGCTGTAAAAGAAAGCATAGCTTAATTCATGCTGATGAGTACGACATAGAGTTGTGTTGACTTGAGTAAAAAAGTCAACTTTTCCATTCAAAATCCGAGTCGACTTAGAGCTCTGACATTAGTAAACTCAATCTTTCCGAATCCTTATTCCATATTACTCATTAAAACAGCGTTTTATGCTGCCTAAGAGTAAATCAATACATTACTTAATTTTAATGTAATTCAATTTATTCGATTATCGTCACGCATCAGTAAAAAAAAAGTTTAATAGCTTTCCTCCAAGGCTCAGACACTCAACCAAAATTGTAATTTTTTACAATTTTTACAATTTTTCCATACAAGCCGATTGTGAAAATTGTAAAAATTGTACAATTTTTCTAATTTTTACAATCTTTTCATATAAAAATTGTGAAAATTGTAAAAATTGTACAATTTTCACAATTTTTTCATACAAAACTGACAAAATTGTACAATTTTCAAATTAACATAAACTAGTTTGAATGATTTTCATATTTGTGAAATATAAGTGAAAAATTGATTTTTCAAAGGGTTTTTATCTTTTTATAAGAAAATTACGGTGAAATTTGGCTTTTCCCAGGAATTTTCATCTTAAATTGAGAAAATAAAGGCAAAATTTGGTTGATATGTGGGATTTTTCACTCCAAATAAGAAACCAGAGACAGAATTCGAATTTTTCGAGTGGTTTTCCATCCTAATTAAGAAAATTAAAGCAACTTTTACCTTTTTTGAGGGATTTTTCACCTCAAATAAAGAAACCAAAGCAAAATTTGGCTTTTTTGAGGGGTAACTTACCCCAAATATGGAAACCGAGGCAAAATTCGGCTTTTCTGAGGGGTAATTTACCCCAAATATAGAAACCGAGGCAAAATTTTGCAATTTTGAGGGGTAATTTACCCCAATTATGGAAACCGAGGCAAAATTCGGCTTATCTGAGGCGTAATTTACCCGAAATATGGAAACCGAGGCAAAATTCGGCTTTTCTGAGGGGTAATTTACCCCAATTATGGAAACCGAGGCAAAATTCAGCTTCTCTGAGGGGTAAATTACCCCAAATATGGAAACCGAGGCAAAATTCGGCTTTTCTGAAGGGTAATTTACCCCAAATATAGAAACCGAGGCAAAATTTTGCAATTTTGAGGGGTAATTTTCCCCAAATATAGAAACCGAGGCAAAATTCGGCTTTTCTGAGGGGTAATTTTCCCCAATTATGGAAACCGAGGCAAAATTCGGCTTATCTGAGGCGTAATTTACCCCAAATATGGAAACCGAGGCAAAATTCGGCTTTTCTGAGGGGTAATTTACCCCAAATATGGAAACCGAGGCAAAATTCGGTTTTCTGAGGGGTAATTTACCCCAAATATAGAAACCGAGGCAAAATTTTGCAATTTTGAGGGGTAATTTACCCCAAATATAGAATCCGAGGCAAAATTCGGCTTTTCTGAGGGGTAATTTACCCCAATTATGGAAACCGAGGCAAAATTCAGCTTCTCTGAGGGGTAATTTACCCCAAATAAGGAAACCGAGGCAAAATTCGGCTTTTCTAAGGGGTTTTTCACCCTAATTAAGAAAATCAAGGCAAAATTCGGCTTTTCCGAAAGGATTTTCACACTAAATGAGAAAATTGAGGCTTTTTTTAAGCATTTTTTACACTTAATAAGAAAACCGAGGGAAAATTCCGTTTTTCCGTTGAAGTTTTCATCCTAGTTTAAGAAAATTATTGCGGAAAATAGCCATTTACAAGATATTTTTCCCATTTTGTAAGTAAAACAATGAAAATTTTCTCATTCCGCCAATGAATTATGCATTTTTCAAGAAATATAGTTAAAATAAACATTTTTCATATTTTCCATGTTTTCACAAAGCTGTGAAAACTATGATTTTCATTTATTAATTGGATTACTAAATTGTTTAGTTTCTTGAAATTTGCATCAAAAAATTGTGAAAATTGTAAAAATTGTACAATTTTTTCATACAAAAATTGCGAAATTGTGAAAATTGTACAATTTTTACAATTTTCACAATTTTTTCCATACGAATTGTAAAAATTGTACAATTTTCACAATTTTTTTTTGAGTGTCTGAGCCTTGCTTTCCTCTCACTTTTCTTTTCGCAGTAAGAAATGTTAAATAAATAAATTTGCGAATTGAGGATTCAGGCAATATAAAAGAAAGAAAGAAAAAAATTCAGCTTAATTATAATTTATTTGATGATTATACCAGAAAAATTTCACAAACGTAAAAAAGCACACAAAGGCAAAAAGGGAGGATGAGAAAAAAATGAAAGAATATTTAAAATACAAATAGAGTAATTATCTTGACTATGAAAGCATTAAATTAATTTTATAAGATGAAATTTTACGCTTTTGCACGGAAGATGAAAGGAACGAAATTAAAAAGAGTTTTTTTTATAAAAATGATGAAAAATAATACAGAAAAATGTTCACATAGTCGAATATTCTTCTCTTTGGTGGAATATTTTTAATTTGAATTTGTGAACTGATGCAGTTTTGGGATGAATGAGGATCTCTGGATGTGATCTGGAAGTTTTGTCTTGGAAATAAGATTTATTTTAAAATTACTTTGTGAATCATGATGGAATTAAGTTGGTGAAAGATGGAGGATGGCAAGTTTTGCATGCTCTATGGACACTGGTACGTTATGAAACCGGATGTACTCTGCAATGTTCTTTAGATATAATTCATGTTTGCAGTATTTTGACAAGAAAATCATCCAGATAATAGGATATATCAAGTATTAAAGACCTCAAAACTGCATCCAATGTAAAATGTTAAAATGTTAAATTTGTCAAAATTAAGCCGAATTTAACTTGGATTCAGCTCACCCAAATAGCACAAATCGGTTAGTCGATAAAAAGTCCGAATTAGATCGGCGTAATTTTCACATTATGCCGGATTTGTCGGTATCAGATTTTGGATCAATTATACAAATTGTATTATTCGGCTCAGTTTAGGCTTTTAAGTGCTCCACAAAATTAATTTCCCAAAATCTTGCCATCAATTTTAATTTTCTGGCTAAAATTTAAAAAATATCTCATGGCCCAAATTTTTCGCATAGCATTTTGTTTTATTGCTACGTACATATAAAAAAACGATATTTCTATAAAATGTAGTCCCATTCATCATATTTTCACATTCACAGTATTAGCATTAAAACTTTGCTGTAGAAATGAAATACAGAAAAAAAAGGCATGAGATAGAAATGAAATGGAAATGAGAATAAAAAAAAGGATAGGGAGGAAGTGAAGATGAAAATCGGAGGAAAATCTCTAGCACATTTCAGCCATCATCCATATAATAAAAGAACAGTGAAAGAGTTATAAGCTCATAACATAAGTTTCCAAACTCATAAAAGGGATTTTCAACATAAAAGCATAACTCAGAGAAAAAAAAAGCCATTTTCAGCGTTTGTAAAAGCAAAAGCTTTGCACATCGTTCAAGTCCAAATAACGTTTATGCAACGTTTATGCTACATACTATTGTATATACCATGAAATGGAAATCACCTCATTCACGTTGAGTGCATTTGTTTATATAAATTTTCATGGAGCTTAAATGGACATTGCATTGTAGCTTTCTATTAAGAATTATTGGGTATGTTGAATGGCTCTACTATTTTTAAGTACTTTCTATGACTGATGTAATTGCTTTTACATGTGGTCTGGTTGTCTGGTAAATTGATATAGAGATTAGTGGCAGCATGACTGACTTTTAATCAATTTAGCCCGATAGGTATGTTTTGAGGTGGTGTCATCACGGTTGTCGAGATGGAAGTACACTTAGAGTTAAGTTGTGGTCAATTGACTGCTGATCAACTGAGTTTGGTCGTGTTTGCTAAATGGCTGCTTCTTGGTTTCTTATATCCTGAGCTGCACAATGCAAAAAATTCCTGGTTTTGCCGTAAAATTGGTTCAAAATCAGCTTTCACTTTGCCGTCAGAGCAATTTTAAATCCGTTAACGTGGCGACTTAGTGATGCTTTTGTGAACACGTTGTCCTGCTCGGATATACTGCCATCTCAGCGCCATGTGACAACATTCACATGTACTGCTCGGTTTTGAACTTTGAAACTTAATTTTTGGTATTTAAACTTAAACTCAATTATGCAATCCAATGTGTTTTCAAATTGAAGTCAGAGATAATGCTTAACATTGTGTAACAAAGTAACAGTTACCAATTCATCTTTTAACAAACAGATGAAATTCTATTTAATCTAAAAATAGACTCAATGTAGGAGTTCAAAGAGTTAAAACAACCTTTTATTAGATTCCGTTTTTATATCTCACATAACCCTCTCAACTTTTTATTTTTATTCCAAAAGTATGCATCTTAATCATCATTTTTAGGCAGTGGTGGGAAACCTCTTGTTTTTCGGGGTACTGCTTGATGGTAAGCATTAACCGAAACCGCACACGGCATACGAATCATGGAGCAATCATGCAGTTTCAAGTGCCGTGACACACAGGTTGATCACCACTGTTTTTTGCTGCTAATCTCTTTTTCTCCATGCATTTTATTCTATCTGTTCAGAAACAATTTCCACTTGATCTCCCCACCCCCTCACTAATGATTCATAACTTATGGTATTAATGAAACTTTTTATCCCCTTTTTTCAGTTTGATCCCCTAGTTTTTATGCCATTTCGACTTATATTGTTATTTTTATGAGATTTAATAAATTGTGTACGATACATACCTAAAATAGTTTTTCAACATACAGCTTAACGACTTTTATCCAATTGTTAATGCAATAACGCGCTGGGTGGTCAAAATTGCTTCTTTTTTTGTGTTGTAAGTGTTGAACAAATGTTATATTTTGTTGGACTTAAGAGGTTTGTCGAAGGGGAGAATTTCATGATTCGTTCAATTAACTTTATTGTCTAGCGATTGTGTATTTGATCCCTTGTGGGATTCTTGAAGTTATAATGTAATTTACAGATTATTAAAGAAATTGAAGTTTTGCTCAAAATTTCAAAGAAAATAAACTTGAACATACAAATATCGCATCTGTGAAGTATCTAGGTGCAAGTTGCCAGATTGTACTGAAATTTGAAACATTGTAGACCTTGTCGATGGTCCATGTACGCAAAAAAGATACCCAAAATATTTCAAGTGCTCTATCTAGACTCAAATGTTTAATAGTCAAGTGTAAGACGTGAATGGTCAAAATATGGACGTCAATGGACTTATTATGGACGTAAAATGGACATAAAAAAGACGTAATTCAGTCAATTCTTCAATACAGTCCTTCATCTTCCTCCCACATCCTTCACAAAACATCAAAATCTCCCAAAATAACCGCAAAGATAATCAAATTTACGAAAATCTCACGATTCTCTTAAATGACATTACATAATCTTATATTCTATTACACACCATTCACATAATGACCAATCCATAACACCCGTTAAAGAATGATTATGATGGAACGTAGAAATCTGTGCTAAAGCACGAAATGGATGATAATAATAATGACACATCAAGGTGGTATATAATATACATAATGTATAAAGTGTGTAACCTTATGATTTCACATCCACAGCCACCTATTAAGTATGTTTTATTAACAGCTATTATTCAAAAGTCCTTAAGAGCTTCGTGTGTCTTTCATCATGTACGCATACAGTGAGTTTGTGTGATGAGGGGTTGGAAGTTTGTGATATTTTGGTTGGAATTTTGGGGGAAAATTTTGATTTTTGATCATGGATGTTTATTGTTCTTAGCATTAGGGTGGTTTTAGAGTTTCAATGAAGTAATCCATTTGGATTGAAACTGTCCAATAATGAAATTGTCAAAGAATCTATTGGAATTAGTTGTAACTCAATATAATTAGAATTTGACTTGACATAGATTGCGAACTCAACTCATGTATCCAAAATGATCCATTTGCAACGTTTCTAAGGAACATCAATTGAGTGGTGAAATGATGTTAGTGATCTCAACGGTAGAGACCAATGTACCAAAGGTCCTGATTTCATTTTAAAGTCATACCTAATTTTCGAAACTCTATTTCTATTTCAACGTTCCATTTACGAAGCTCGGTTCGTGATTTAAGTACAATGAACCTGAGCGGGAAAAAATACCTTGTAAATAGTTGAAGGCAAGTTAATGTCCAGTTGATGACTAGTTGTAACGTATTTTGGTCCACTCGGAGATATTCAAGTTTCTGAATGATTTAGGAGGACGTCCACTCCAGATGCAATTCTGATCAATTAATTTAGGTTTCCTAAGTTGAGCATCGTTTGTGAGTCATTTGATCTGCTTCGAGCAACTTCATCTGCTTAGGCATATTCAAAGATCCTCATAATTCCTCAAATCAAGGATAAATTCCCAAAAGAACTAATTTCCACACCCCTTTACAACCAACAGCCCTAAATTTTACTTAACTTGAAAGAAAAATATCATCACACGAAATCACTCCACAGTCATGCATTACAGACAGTGGAGCAAGAGACACATATACACATATGAGTTAAACAAAAGAAAAGAAAACGACGGAAAGTCTCAAAATGTATGAATGAATGAGCGAACAACATAAAAATAAGAATGGGAAACGACATTAAATTGAGGTCGTTTTTTATAATACAAGAAAGCTCATTCCTTTTTATTATCAGTAGAAAGCACAAGTGCAAAACAGGCATCAGCAGTAATATACATTGAATGTTGAGTATGTGCGAGTATATACAGTTCAGCATACATGAAAAATAAATATTTTTTAGCGTATTTTTTTTTTATAAAGAAAAGGAACGTTTATTTTGGCATCTGGGACATGAGAATAGATTGCATGAATATCCGATAACCGTGTGATGTTTTAGATTGTTTTAAAATTCATCATAACAGACACATGCTTCATGCAGAGTTATATGCTTTTAAAAAATATATAATATTTCTTTTTTGCTGCCTTTAAAAGTAATCTACGGTCTTGTTTACCCACCTAGCACTCATGGTAAAGTTGAATTTTTGTTGCACAGTTGGAATTACCTTATTTAATGGAATGAAAAGTTTCTAACAGTTTTTTGGTTTTGTTTTAAAGGGAATAATAATATTAGTTGAGTTAGTATTTATTGCTGTTATAAGATAAAGTTGGTTCCATATACAAGCAGTGAAATAGGAGCATCTATGAGTTAGAATGTTATTGGGCAACGTTTTCTAGCGTCACGACATATTTCAGTGCTAGAAAAACTTTCAAACAATGATTCAACATGCAAATCGCCTCCCACAGAGTTAGAGTGTTCGCTAGCTCTAGCACGTAAAGAGTATGCTTTCAAATGCAGAGTTAACCGAGGGACAATTGAGGTTTACAAGCTCTTATGATTGAGATTGACTAATGGACCCTAATGACTAGAGTTCGATATTAGGGCAGGTCAGGTTGAATTTAACCGATTGTTCACTCTCCTGGTCTTAATAAGTCGGTGTATGTGTTCACACCATAAAAGCTGTAGATAGGTACTTTGGATTGGTATAGCCTGATATGAGAAATTACTCATTACATCAAAATAATGTTTTATACTTAATCGAAGTTATTGAAAAATTGAAATGTTAAATAAACTTATATTTGGGTAATTTTTGTTTTACACGACTACTTTTAGTCACGAGACATCATCCAGGAAAGTACACGGGGTATAAATGACTGAAAATCTGGCCTCATGCTGACTAAACTCTAGATTGATTCCGTGATTCACCGAATCTCGCCAGAAGCTAGAGTTACGCAGACCTGGGACTGAATTTTCAGCCATTTTTAAGACATATGTTCTTCGGGCATAGCTAACTGCCTGTTTTGCACTACGACCTAGTATTAAATTGAATCTTATTTAAAGCAGAGATCGAAGTTGACTCGATTTTTGTATGTAAAAGTCGACTCAAGTTGACTCAACTTCATATTAATTTCGACTCGACCTCGAGTTCTGATTCATAGGAAATGCCAAAACATTTAAAAACTTAAATAAACCTAAATGCACTTTTATCACAACAAAATCCAACCTCATTTTCAACTTTTCTTTTCTTCTTTCTCTTTTTTCCCTCAACACAACAGCAATTTGAGGCAGAAATAATAAAAAATGAAAGACGACGAAAGGAAGGAACAAAAGCAAATAAATGATTGAGCAATAATTTATGTGGACTTTACATTTTCAACATAAACATAACTAGCTGCAAAAAGCAGTGCTGATAACATCAACAGTTGGAAGCATCAGTTAAAGGAACAAAACACATGAGTTATAATGCTTTGCATAATACAATAAAAGAGTTCGAGTGAGGAACAGAATGGATGTTAAGCATATCCGCATGAAATTCAACTCTTTACAAGTCATTGTAATGAACTAGATTTTTTTGAAGTACTAAACAGAGTTAAGACTAGTCTTGAAAGCTTGTTGGCAAAAATTACACTGAAAATAAGCCAGAACTCAACTCACTTTATATGTACACACGTCACATTTAGTGTTTAGTGCTTTAGCTCAATGGATATATATAAATATGTGTGTGCATATATCTTGAACAGGCAGTAAAAATTGTTGTAAGTGACGTACATAATGAAAATAAAATGGAAGTGATTTATAATGGAAAAAAGAGCAGCAGAGTAGCATCAGAAGCAGCAGTAGCAAAAAAAGCATAAAGACTAAAAAAAGAATATATTCAGCAAACGCAAGTCCAATGAAAAATAAAAGGAAAAATAAAAATGAATCTGTAGTGAATGTGCGACCTTTTGTGTGTGCTGTGCGCAAATGAAATGAATACGCTTTATGAATAAGGAAAAGCGGAAAATTGTGTTACAAGACAGTCATTTATATGTACAATTTATTCATTCTATGTAGACTACGTACGATTTTTCATATGGTAATAAACTAGCATTACGTAAAGTATGTTTGATGATAGTTGGAAACTTTTTTGCATTTGTGAATTGATTTTTATTAGGAAAAGGTCTTGTTGCGTACCTTTTTTTGGAAAGGTTTTGAAATTTTGCTTAAAGATTTTTGGAAGATTTTTCAATTTTTAAAACTTATTCTCGATTTGATTTTTAAAAAACTTTGAATTCAAAAAAGTTGAATTTTATAAAATTTGAATTTCAAGAAGTTTGAATTTTTTAAAAAAAAAATTGAATTCAAAAAAGTTGAATGTTTTAAAATTTGAATCTCAAGAAGTTTGAATTTTTAAAAAACTTTGAATTTTAACAATTTTAAGTTTCAAAAATTTGAATTTTAAAAACTTTTAATTTTAAAAGGTTAAAATTTCCATAAAATTGAATTTAACAAAAATTTGGAATTTCAAAAAAAATTTAAGTTTTAATCAAATTTAAATTTTAAATAAATTCTAAATTTGAAAATTTTGAATTTTAAAAAATCTGAATTTTAAAAATTGCAATTTTAATGTGTTTCAATAAATTGAAATTTCATAAAGACTAAGATTTAAAAACTTTAAATTTCAAAAAAATATACATTTCAAAAACATTAAATTTTAAATAATCAAACTTCAAAATATTTAAATTTCAAAAAGTTTGAATTTTTAAAAAAGTTGGAATTTCAAAATATTTGTAATCGAATTTGAAATTTTTAATTGTAATGTTGAATTTTATAAACTTTAAATTTCAAATAGATTAAAAAATATTAAATTCTAAAAAAGTTTAAATTTTTCTCAAATTTTTGAAACAAGTTTGCTAAAAAATCAAAAATTCCTGTCAAATGTTTAAAAATATTCTAAAATTTTAAACCATTTTCAAAAATTTAATTTTAGAAACCAGTAAATACTCATCCCAAGTCACATGAAAATCATTTGCATCATTCTTTATAAAAAATGAAATGCAAACATAAAATAAAAACATTATAAAGCTAACAATAGAGTGAAAATTGCGGACACAATGCATGAATTGCTAAAGTGAAATTTGTGATTAATGAAAACGACATAAAAAGTTGCACGCAGATGCATTTTTTTAACCAACATGATGGATTATTTTATAAATGATGAATAAAAAATTGTGAGAAATTTAACATACACAAAGTTGGATATGTGATAATCTGCATAAAATTATAAGTAGTGAGCTGCAGAACTTTGAACATACACAAGGATACAAAAAAAAGAACGGATATAATAATATAAAGGAAACTTCCAGTGAAAAGGCTTCATAATTTTCTTCCATTATTATGATAATCAAAAGCAGTGAATCGAATTCACATTACCTGCTCATAAAATGCTTGCTGGTTATTATGCTCATAGAGTATTCAAATGGAGGAAGTGGTAAATGACACTAATATCCAATATTTATGTCTCTTTTCTTTCCCCATTCTCTTCCTTCTTCTTCTTTACAATCCTTAATGAATTTCACATCTGAATACTTTTTGTTTGCTCTCCATGACATCATGCGCTTTAAAAAAAAATTATAGTTCCATTTACAAGGACAATAGAGATTCCTTAATTGTTGAAATTTGAGATTGTTGTGCTAGAAAATGTTTGTTAAAAGTTTACAATGGGGATAAAAATGCTTGCAATTGAGCTTTTATATATTTATATGAGTTTTCATGTTAAGGCGTACACGAGAGGCGCAGAAGCTTTTTTATAGGCACCAAATGGAAGGCGCCTCCATTTGGTCGCAACATGGCTGCTTTTTGACCTCCATATGACTGTCATTTGGTGTCGATATGACTGTCATTTGGTCTCCATATGAGTGTCATTTGGTCTTCACGTAGCTGTCATTTGGTCTTCATGTGGTTGCTATTTGGCTTCTTTATCGGGACATAAAATGCTCCGTGGCTGAATCTTCTTCATTTGTGTCGCTCGGGATTGTTACATTTTATATGAATTTAGATGATTTTGTTCATGTCAACGTATTAAATTGTTGCAAAACTTTTATGTCCAATATAATCAAGCTGTTTTGTAAATCCTAACAAATTTCTGGAATATTAAAATATTAAACGATCATAATTTCAATATTTCCACAAATTGATACTCTTATTTACTATCGACTTTACGAAAAAATAAACTTCCACAGACAATCAATAAACTCAACAATTTATTAAAATAATATGTATTTATTGTACAACATATTTTATGTTGATCTTTAATTTAATTAATTTATATTTTCATCAATTTTATTTATCAGAACATGATTGGGAATTCCTGTATGAAACCAATATAAATATTTACACTTGGTTTTCAATTAAAGTTTTGATTGCTACTTAATTATATTGAATCGAGTGAATTAAAAGTGGGCATCGATTTAATTTTATGAAAATTTTATGTTTTTTTAAAGTTTAGTTCAGTTGATGGAATTATATAACTTTAATTATTAAGAGATTTAGAAGATCTGACTTTTGTGAAATTGATTTGAGAAGTTTTAAGAGTGGACACACTTGACACTCATTTTTGATAATTAAGAGCCATTAAGAGCTTCTGTAATTCAACTGTTGTGCCGCAAGACACTGGTATGCCATAGAAAAATCCTTTACTCCTGCAATTTTTCTGGCAATGGCACTTTTTTTGAAATTCGAAAAGACCTTCAGCTCAATCAATACAATTTTGAACAGACTTACTTTATTGGTTGATTTCTAGGTTTAAAGTGTATCTTAAAACATACAATGTTGCTCACCACTATTCTATAGTAACATTGAGAAAGATTTATTTCAAAGGAATGTAAGCTCGGCAACATTCCCATCATCTTATTTTGATTAAAAGCAGAGACATTGAAGGACATATAATCTCAATTATTTATCACAAATGTTAAATTATTTTCATTATGTTCACATTCATAATTCAGTTTAAATCCTTCTACAATTATATTAAATTTACTTATTCAAATAATATCAAATTTTATTCATATTAATAAATTTCAATCTACTGAATTTTGAAAATACGCATTTTGAATTAATTCATAATAAATGCGAAATAAATCAAATGATTCCCATATGAATATAAATCAAAATAATCTTAATATAAAGCATTGAATGTCTTCAATCAAGAACTCAAGTTTGATTCACAAATGAAAATATCAAATTAAGAAGTAATGATCCCGAGTAGTTCAATTCAGAGATTTGTCATAAAAAAGGAGTCAAAATCAGCCATCCGTGCAACTTCGCGTCATATTAGACGACTTAACGGATCCCAAAAGAATTTTTTCCTAGTGACACAAATGAATAAAGCTCGGCTATGGAGCCTTTGAGGCTCCTCTGAACCTTTTTTTACTAAAAACAGCCTCCGTAAGAAGGTGGCTTCCATTTGGTATCACGAACCCTAACAGACATTGTGCATTCTTTCAAGAGCTTGCTCTACATTGCTATATTAGAAAGCATACTCATGAGCGTGTTCTCAGCATACTCAGCAAACTTGAATGCATGCGCTTTGCCTGCTAGGTTAGCCTTCTTCATTTATGCCTCTCGGGCATTGTGCTGTTCAAGAATATTCTTAACCTTAAAGCCTCACAAGAAGTTCAGATCATAATTAAAGTTCATAATTAATAATTCTTGCTGATGAAATCAATTTTTATGCTTGACTTGAGCGAAATGCGAAGAAGCATTAATGGGGAAGGAAAATGGGAGAAGCACAAGAGTTGTCAATAATTATTATTATTTTATGTTTTTTTCATCGTAATGATGATAAGATAATTAAAAAATTCAGATGTGCAATGAAGTAAAACGTTGAAAAAAGAAGGAAGAAGAAAGAAATGGGAGATGAAACTTTTTTATATCCAATATTAATGCTTAATCAATCATTTTTTTCTTTCTTTTCTTTGTTGCTCCATTTTTTGACATTATTAAATCAACCCATTATGCTTATCACCACAAAAAAAAATTGTAACTCTGCTCTACTAGGCTTCTTAATTATTCCAAAAAGGGTCGAGCAAAATCAGACGCGCATATTTGATAGAGATAAATTAACATCAACATCGTCCAGTGGAAATTTTTCAGTGCCAAATTCCATAAGTGATTCTAGTAAAAATTTAAATTTAATAAAAAATGTTAAGCATACGATTAGTGGTAGTAGTTTAAGTGATGGATTAAAATCAAATAATTTAACAAGTAATAATAACAACAATAATAATAGCACTAGTCAAAATCAATCAATTAATGAGACAAGTATTGAAACGTCCTTTAGTACGTCGAATTTTACAAATATCACTGCACAAGTGGGATCAATCGTTGAACTCCCGTGTACAGTACACAATCCTGGAGATGGAACGGTGAGTTAACAATTATTGTAATTTATTAAAAATATTATTTTTAGTGTACTGTAAATTGCTATTTAGGGGGACATTATGTTGGCTGATGTGTTTGTCTTTTCAATTCTAATCAAATCTTTCCTCAAGCAAGAGCTTGGCCTACAATTCCGTCGCTTTAGATGCGTAGCCTTGCATTTCTTGCAAGCATTGTACAGTTCGACAAAGGCTTCAGACCTGAAGTTATGGATTAAAAATTGAAGTGATCTGTATCTGGGGTTGACTACTTCGCTGGTTGTACAGATCAATTTTAATCCAAGACTATTCTTATATAATGTCTGAAACTGAATTTTTTGCTGCCTACCGTTTGTCAATTTTTAATATTTACTTGATCATAGACAGTGTTTCCAATGACTATCTATTCTGACTGATTGATATTATAATTGGCTATGACAAACCACTAACTAGACCAGTAATGAACGACCTATGCGTCGCAGCACAATAGTGTGCATTGAAAGCCACAGGTGTGCCCCATTTTTTTCTCGAATTAGCCCAAAATAGAAAAAGTTCAAAGTTATAGACCAATGTCTAAACTATCCAAACTTTGTTGTGAAACGGCATATCTTGGTGGTAAACCATGAATGAAACCTCATACGGCATTTGTAGAGAATGTCGCGGCACACAGTATGCCAAAGTAAGCCCCGGAACAAAGTTTGGAAAACAATGTCATATGATTTCTAAAGAATCTAACAAAAATCAATTTTCCAAAACCTGTCGTATTTCAATTTCCACCTCAAAAACACATTTTTGGAAAACTTGGAACTACAGTTTTAGATTCAGCAAGTAGGAACAAACTTAACTAAAACTGCAAAAAAACATTCCAATTCCATTAATGCCTACAACTACTACACCTAATAAGCAAAATTATCACGTAATGTGTGCTTATTACATCCAATAAAAGTTTCCATCCCCCTTGACGTCATCCAAAATTTATTACACTTAACCTACATACTTTAACATTCCAATCATTTCACCTTACGCTGTTATATACAGCAGGACATACAATCTATCATGCCACATAATAAACTTTTTAAAACTGTTTAAATTATGCCTAAAGCCAATGATGATGATGATGATGATGAAAATGATGTAGAACAACCGTTGACGATGAATTATTAGAGAGTGAATGAGATGGAGATAGTGGACGAAAAATGTAAATGCACTGTGGGGATTGTGGTTGGTGTAAAGAAGTTCAACAAGTTGTATTTGAAAAAATATTTATTTTTTTTACATCTTACTATGGATATGCTACACACAGACTATACAACACAGTGAGGTTGTTATAGCAGCCAATTTCAGGACAGTACTCTTAAATTCCTTATTCCATAGTGGTTAAAAAAAGAGTGGGAGGAATGGTATGAAATGGATTTATGACCATTTGCCCAATGGACTTGAGGATTATTTATTGATATCAGGAATTTACACAAACGACCTAAGGAACTTTTGAGTGAACTATAATATATAGTATGGCAATTTTTTTTTGTTTTCCCTCCTTTTTATGTTGCTGCCATTGGTCTACAAACCGCAAAAAAAGGAAAACGTCTACAGTAAACATTCAGAGGCGACCAGAAGTCATTAGAAATTGAATGTGATTAGAAAGGAAATATTGATTTCAATTGAAATGAAATGGAAAACGTTCGTAGAAGAAAAAAAATCAATTTCCGGGGATGAAAATCGTTGGCGGATAAATGATATTTTCTTCTTTTCTGCATCATTGTGTGTTTCTATATATATATGTGATTTAAGGCTTTATATGTCTGATTTCTTTTGCTATTTTTGTTGTTGGGTGGGGAGGAAATTTAAGACGAAAGGAAAACAGCACAAAAAAAGAGAACATCCGAATGATTTTCTGTGATATACAAAATAAACATTTATCAGAGGGTGGGGATGACTGAAGAATTAACATAAAGTCGGTGATGGATTTTTGGATGGGCGAATTAAGTGATGACTTTTTAATGGTTTGATAAGTGCTTTAAGTTTTGGTCCTTTTGTAGATGATTGAATTGTAATAAAAGGCATTGAAATATTGGTAATTTGTTTGCTTTTGATTGCTTTTTGTTGGAATTTAAACAAGCATGAGTATTTTCAAAATGAATTAGCGGATCAGACTGTTTGGTCGGAAGAGGGTGAATTTGGAAGTTTGAATATTCTGAAAGGAGCAGTTTATCATATACAATAGCATGATTTCATGATATTGTTCCTACTAAAAAGGAATTCTCTTTATCAGTTAGGAATTGTGAAGAGTTGAAATTCCGTATATATCAATGTTTCTGACTTGATTAAGCCTCCAACAAGCTTTGGAATGTGGGAAATTTAATTTGATTCTTGGTACTCGTTTCAATCTTCTGTGGAGGAGACGTGATAACTTCAAGTCCATTCTGACAATATTTCAATTTTAAGGCAATCTTGTAGCTCTTGTATCAATTTATCCTGGTACACTTCAAATTCCTGACGCGTTCTTTAATCAAACGTTTTCCAGAGGTCTCAATCATTGCTTGATCTCAAACAATAAGCAGTCAATGTATCTAACCTATCGAAAAATGACAAATTTGAATATTTCTAGATTCGAACTCATGACTTTCAGATGGGTATTTGAGTCAACCTTCTTACCTATTTGACCAGAAAGGCATCTAACTGCCCAAAATTTTCATTAAGTCCGTTCATATTCGTTCATTTGCTAGCTTGTGTAAAAAGTCACAAAACTTCCGAAAGTATGTACCTAAATGATCAAAATTTCATTAATATATCCACCAACCCTAACAGACAAAGAGACTACTTTTAGATACCGTAGTGTCCTTTCTCCATGAAAGCATGCTCTTTGTCTGTTAGGGTCAATTAAAAGAAGGATTAGTCATTGTTCCGCATCTAATAAACTTTGCTTTCACCCACAACCATTTAAATTCCAAAATTTATGCAAACAGTCCATGAATTTCAATACAAATACTATGTAGGTTTGATCTATTCTCCAGTGGGATTCTTGTTTACAATTTTGCCCAATTCATACCAAATTGGTGGATTTTGTTACTATACATTGAAAAATATCGATATCAAAATATCAAATAATGAATTTTATCAATATGGTGCAATACTCCCACGAATCAACTTCAAGCTAATCGGAAATAATGTGTCAATTTGAGTATTTTTCACAATGTATGTTTTGTAATTCAAAGAATATTGTTATAAAAAATTGAAAACTGATTTCCTCCTTCCTTCCCACATCCAAATGAAGAATGAATATATTAAAATAGCTGCTCGATTGAATGCTCAAATGATGCAAATTTATACTGAAATTCAATTACGATTTATACTCTCAAAATACCAAGTTATTTTTCATATTATATTTACCTTTTTTTATTTCACCTGAAGGAATTCCATTGTTACGATAACAAGATGATACTTTTTAGAAAAATAGGGTGTCATCTGTCTCGTTTGTGATAAATCCGGAAAAGAATATCATCAATTCTTGAGAAAATGTGGGAAATAAGAAGGAATAATGGAAAGGGATATAAATATTTTCAAGGATTCTTGCCTCATCAAAAAATTCACTTGATTTATTTGTAAAGGGCTCAATTTTTATCTGTGGATAAAGCATCCAGCAGGATAATTTAGGAGAAGTGGGTTATAAAGTAAGATATATTCTCGGAATATTTCATAATTTTATTAAGAGTCAGGGAAGGATTTATTGCATTAAACACTGAAAAAAATGGCGTTTGTTTACATGCCTGTAGGAATAGATTTATGGATGATAAATTATAGATACCTTGAGTAAATAACTCTTAATTGTAGGGATTGAGTCTGCTCTTCCGGTTGTATGACCCACTCTTTTATGGGAACTGCACAATGTGGTGAATTTCTCAGTGAAAAACACTGTGAAAATAAGTCGAAAACAGACGTCACGGTTAGAACTCTCCGAAAATCACTAATCGGATAATTGATCGAAAATGCTTCATCAGGCCAGGGTGATTCTGACCTGGTGTCGGATTTGATTTGAATCCTGTACCATGCGAGGTTTACGCCAATCAAGATTTGAAGCGATTAACCGACGCGATTAGTTGTGATATTAAGTATCACACCTTTTATAATGAGTAAATTATAATTGGGTTGTTTGTTCCCCTGATTACTAACCAAAGATGATATTACCACCGGCATCATAAGTATATGAATCCATTTCATGTGTCTAACAAGATTTTCACATCTATAACTTAGTTTTCTCGATAATAAGTCTAAGAATTCACAGTCTCGTTCATTGAAATTTGACGAAACCCAGACTTCGAAGAATTACTCTGCAGTCTCTGTCTTGTTCTCAGATTCAGTTTCGAAAATTTCTCAAACCCGTCGAATTCCTCGAAACCGAAGCATTAGTAACCCCTATCCATAACGTCTACATTACTTATAAAATATTTATAATCTTTTTCTTCTAATTTCCCAGAATGTAAATAAAGTCATTCAATATTATTGGAATTGTCACACGAGAATTTATTGAACCGATTGAATATCATCGCATCCTCTCTGTAGATTGTTTACTTGACAAACGACGTTAAAGTTCAAAGCAATAAGCGAATTATGGATGAATAAAAAATAAATAAAATAAAAAAAAAATCGATTTTGCGGATTTCTTTTTCCTTTTTGCCGGCAGTCTTTTTGTGTGTATGTTTGTGTTATTTTGTTAAATTGAGCTAGCTTTTATGAGCAAGAGACTTGAATAATGATCCATTATAGATAAATTTATGAGCTTTAATGATTATAAAGTGGGAGCCAGAAATATTATGGTAAAAGTGAGCTTAAAAGTGTTTAGGAAAGCCCGCCATTTTGTATTTTTTAAATTTGAGATTATCTGGTTTTAGAGGGTAATTTAGGGGAAATTGTGTTTTATTTCAACGTGCTCACAAGTAATTTAGAGCTTAATATCAATAAAACTGTATTTTAAGCTAAAACTTTGCTAAAATTCAAGTCCAAAGTCGTGAAGTGAGGAATTAAATTTTCCCTTTTAAAAACAGTTTTTAGAACAAAATACAAAGCCACAATCTCTCCCTCACTGACTGAATCCCAACAAAGACTCTTTTTTATTCAAGTCCTATATTGAATGAACCAAAATAGACGGAAATTTTATGCTAATTAATCATACGGATTTGAAGCAGAAAGGGACTGACTGATATTTATTTGGCGAATAATATGGAATGTAGACTCAAGGTTATTCAACTTACAATGACAATTGCTGGGGAAACATTTTTGCTACATAAATTATGAAGTGAATGTGATGAAAAACAGAAAATTTTTTTAATGAAAACTTCTTTATGCTCGGAGCTTTTTTCCTCTATATTAAGCTTTTTTTTAGAAATTTTATGACTGCCTTCTGTCTCATATTGTGAAGCAGTAGATATGCTTGTGATTATTATAATGGAAATATTTTGTACAAGTAAATTTAAATGGCTCTTTTATGTGGGTGTTTAGTGAGAGAATATTTTGAAAATATTAATAACATGTTTAAGTTGATATTTAGTCATCTTGTTTCTATGGTGTCTGTGCTTTGATGCCTTAAATGAATCTAGGGAATGTTAATAAAAATTTAATTTTTTTTGTGTGAGTAGAAAGTTTTAGGAACAAGACATATATTTTCGAGCGGCTCAAATGAATGGAGCTTTTAAGGTTTCGCTAAACGAGGTAAACAAAATGGAAGACTTCAAAGTTATCTAGCGAAGCCTTCATCATTTGTCGATCGACCTTAAGCTACTTTATTTGAATAATTTGATTTCGAAAGTGGTTGGATGTGTGGCAGCCACCCTTCAGATGAGCTGATTTGGATAGTCAGTTATTCTATCTTTTAACGTACCTATCCCGACACATAGCTCAGGTACCATCGATTTATTTTGAGTTATTAGGGGATAACACTTGACATGTGGTCATTTTCGGAGTCAGACTTCTGCTTTCCCGATTCATTTGTCTTGTTTGGGATTTAGAATACGTAATACTCTCATTCGACGCAAGGTTCCGTTTGACAGTCATTTCGAAGCTAAATACAATGAATGAAATTCATATAGATGTCTCCACATAATTTGTGTCGCTCGGGAATGAAGCAAAACTCTTAAACGAGTTTAAACTTCCATCTTCCATTGAAATTTTTACGCTACTTTTTAAGTCAGTCACTCTTTAAGTCAATCAATGTTCATCCCACGTGAGTTGGGGGTGAGATGTAAATAAGAATTTAATAAAAAAGAGATATCAATATTCATTCAAAACTTCAAAAATTCTCAGAAGTTTATCCGTAAAAAAAAATTTCATTACAGAGAAAAAAAAATCTATTCCTTTCATGAATTTCATTTACTTTGCACACACATGAGTAAAAAAGTTGAGAGAGAGTAAAAGTTAAATTAAATTTATTTTCAATTTTTTTTTCTTTCTTTCATCACTTCCACTGATTAAAATTCATATAATGTGCATGCATACATGATATGAAATTTATTTCAATCTACACACGACATAGGAAGTTCCTTTTAGGGAAGAATCTCATGAAAAAAAAATCGCATTATGCTTCTTGCTCCATCCGACACTCAATAAATGACTCATCATTTTCATTCAGTTCCACTTTTCCATCCAATAATCGAGTAAAGTGAGTCAAATCCACACAAAAATGTTTTTTTATTTTTAGGACAAAAATAAAAATTTTCTTTACATAATTTGAATTTTCTTTTAAAAAGTCACAAGTTCACTTGCTGCTTGTACAGATTCCTCTTGCCTTTATTTCCCCTTTTTTTGCTCGTTTTCATGACATAACAACTTTTTGTTATTGTGTGACACATTCATGAATAAAAATTTTATATATATAAACTCACTATGTCCTCAATTTCATCACAATCATTATAGTCATGCTGACATATAGACGCTGAGGGATGTAAAAAAGGGCATAAACGACCATACATCAAAGGCCTAAATCAAGTGACTGTAAATTTTTATTAAAATCGATTGGTTGAATGAAACTTGATGGAGCTTTCGTTTTGTGAAAATAGAAATAAAAAGGCACATGGAATTAAGGTAGATGTGAAAGGGTTTGTCATGGGGTTAGTAAATAGTTTTGAAAGATGTTAAGAAGATTTTGGAGTTTTGAAGCGACTTTTTATGCTTTATTTGGAAGATTCACAGTCAAATTGAGGATGAAGAAGCTTATTTAATGGCATATTGTTTATAGCAGTTTATAGCTGCATGAATTCTTAGAAAAAGTCTCTTCAGAGGGATATTGTGTCTATTGATGTAAATCACGGAAGATTGCAATTGGTATGGTGTATGCCTGAATGGTATATATATTTACTTACTTATTTCACTTATCGAACAGATTAATTGTGATCTTTGGTTTGTCTGAAGATGGCTGTCCTTTGCCAATTACCAATACCAAATGCTACACTGCCTCTCGAAGGTGTGTAAATGCGCAACATATGTAGCCTTGTATTTCAGCTTTGTAGCAGACCTCCCTTCTCGTATTGAGAGGTCGTTTATTAAAGCAGAGACAAACTGGCACTGGTTTTATAGGCTGTGCTGGCCTAGCAAGCTATCAGCCTTAGTTTCAAAGCTGAATGAAACATGAAGCCAAAATAGCCGGTATATGTAGCATGAATACAGCCGTTGTGCCAATTTAGTCTTAAATCTACGGTAAATCTGACTTTACTCTGGTCTGGAACAGACTTTTTCAATTTGTGCTTTACAGATTAACGATTGATTTTAAGTATTCATTCCAATTGTCCATCAATGTATCAATTCTCGTGAACTACATCAATAAATCATCAGAAAATCACAAAATTGCAAAGAAGAAGTAAAATGATTTTAAATTCTTCAGAGATTATCAAAAGAAAAAGAACCGACCCAAACAGGCAAATAGCATGCTTTCATGGTACAGAAATACCACCACGGTACCTAAAAGCGGTCTCTTTGCCTGTAAGGTACATGTGAGTACAATCACATATACCTAAACAGGCATTTAGTTTGATTAAATTGTTGTGTTTATCATCCTGTCTCACTCCATTATCCAACATCAAAACTAAATTTGTCCACAAAAAAAACGACAAAATCAATGAATTAATGAATTTCTCTCGTCTGCCAACAATGTCCCTCCTTTTTTTTATTTTTATGGCTCATCTTTTTTATGATCTACCCATTATATGTCACAATGTTGTATAACAAAAAAAAAAAGAGAATGAAAGAAAATTGCTGTAATTTTCAGGCAGCTGAGAATCAACAAAAAAAAAATTGGATATACACATTTATATTATATTGTCCCAACTTATCATCTCTATTTTGTCTCATTCCATATCTGCCCTGAAGACCATCTCATGGATTCGAAGAAAGGACTATCACCTATTGACAGTTGGGTTAACAACATACAGCAGTGATGAAAGGTTTAGTGCTTTGCATTTAGAGGATTCTGAGGTAATTTTAATTTCCTATCAGGTATTCACATTTTAATAATATCAATAATAATAATAAGAATAAAATTATCAACAGCTTTAGGATATTTATGGGAAGGTAGCAACAAAATTATCCAAAATAAGGTTTCATACAATAAAATTACAATTTTTTTATCACATTTTTTTGGGGCGGCTGTTTTTTGTGAGAAAATTGGTTTTTGGCCGGTCATTTTGGGTAATGACTTTGATTGAATACGTCAAGTAATAATGACTCATGATGTCTAGACTTTGATGAATTCTTGAGATCATGTTGGGATTGAGATTGACATAATCCACGAGATATTTTGATATCTATTCTGTCTGGGGACGTTTACCTGCTAAGTAGAGCGAAAAAATTGACTTTTTACCATCCCTACCGCTTCTCCCAAGAACGTCCTCCCAAGAGCCTCTAAGAACTTCTACACAATATGTGTAGAATTGTGTCTACACAATATGAAGACGTATTCTGAACAAATGAATGAATAGGTCAAAAGCCGTACCTGCAGATATACCAAAAATAAGTTGTCAGTCCTGTTAAAGTGTCTAAATAAGTTGTCCATAATTTATTATAATAAATACGTTATGACTAGTCACGGGCAAGTTAATGTTTAGTAGATGATTAGTTCAAACGGTTCTTTGTCCGCTCGGGTTTACTCCCTCATCTATCCCGAAAGACACAAGGTATCAAAAATTCTGAAAATACATAGTTTCCGGAGGCTGTCAAGACTCTCTCCTTTGAGTCAAATTCATCAAAATTCAACTCCATTTTAAAATTATGCTGGTCTAGGGAAAATGTTTTTCCGAATTGTTCAAGTCGTGTGCTTTTTGGGTATGTTGTGACGTCTAACTATCAATTTTGAAACACAGAACAGGTTCAACAATCTTGCATTCAAACACCTGCACAACTCCCATCTCTCAAAACTTAAAAATGTTTAAATTGTCATTTGAAAAATTTCAAAAAATCCTTAACAAAAACCGTTAAATTCAAAACATTTTAAATCTCATTAAAATTTTCCATTCAATTAGTTCATCAAATCACACAAAATGCTTCCAATTCGCCCAATTAAGCACTAACTTGTATATTAATTTCACCAAAAAAAAGTAAAAAAGGAAAATGATCCCAAACACCTTTCCGTTCTTCGTTCACATCTGAAATAAAAAGGGTTTAAATGAGGGTGCAAGAACGCTAATAATTTATCTCATACCTCCTTCTGTATGACGCATTAAGAAGATTTCTTCAGTTTTTTTTTTTTTTCAATTTCCTTCTTTTTTGTCCCATTCGATACAGATGAAAATTTTTCATTCTTTCTTATTAAGGCTTCCTCGAAGAAGCCTTTTCAAAAAACTTTTTCTACACTCGATGATACTTCATGAACACTTTTTATTTAACTTTGAGCATTAACGAGTCTTTTGTTGATTTTGGACAGAATTTTTTGAGTACAAGAATCTTTAAAGTACCTTTTGAGATTGAATTTTGAGATGCTTAAACTTGGATAATTAATTACGTACCTTTTTAGTATAAATCTTTTTGGTCTTAATACTTTATTTTGGTTAAAACCGCGAACAAAAGCTTACTTTGAATTTTATTGTCTTTTTTTTTGGTCATGAAACTTTTATTTCTTTTGCGGTTTATTTAAGGTTTATTGAACTTGTTTTAAAGAAAAAAAATTTTAACTTTTTTGTATCTGTCTGGATTGTTGTACTGTATCTGTCTAGTTGATGAAGTTGATGGACTAAAAGAATTTTCGATGGACGATTTAAGTAGGTAGAAGAAAAAATTATTTTTTGAAACAATTGAAATAGCTTCGATTTCTAAAAGTTTAGTCACGACTATTAAGTTCAAACACAAATCCAAGTGTAGAAGAGGTTGATAAATTTCAAATCAAGACTTTGACACTGACAATTCAATGAAATTTTAAAATTTTTATCCAAACCGCACAAATGAAGAAGGATACTCGAAAATTCTTTCAATTGACAACCATATGGATCTCATACGAAGATGTTCACATGTATACTCAGTATGCTTTCTCGAAATTCTGTTCCCGATAAATTTTTGGGATCGAGATCGGTATTGAAATTTTCGGGATTCCGGGATAGCGAGAAAGCATAGTATACTGTGGAGAAGCCTGAAATTTCTCAAAGTTGAGGTTTTCCAATTTTTTAGTGGATTTCTTTGATTTTTTTTCTGGTGTGTCTGAAGAATACTCGGAAGATTCATTCGGTCAATTGTTTTATTATAACTTGCCAGTGAAGAAGATTTTGTGAGTCGACAGAACTTCTGCAGAACGCGGTTATGGTTGTTGAGAATAAACACAAGCAGCGCTATTTAAACAACAAGGACGTAGGCATTTTGTGGTGGCTTTGAGATGCTACAAAATTTTGAATTTTTGAGATTTTCACCGAAGTTTTTCCTTATGCAAAATATTTCGAAAGCCAAAATTTTTTAAAATTTTGTATGAATTCTACAGAAATACGACAAAAGAGATACCAAGAGTCACCATCCCAATCGGTACCCTGAGCGACACAAATGAAGGGGACTCTAATTCGGAGTTATTAAATCTTGGCTAAACCTCTTTTATAAACACCAAATGGAAGCCGCCTCTTTTTGACTTCTGAAGAGGAGCCTTCTTCATTTTTGCACCTAGTTTATGTGTTTTGGATAATTCAGTTAAATTTTCCTCGAATACTAAAGCTGATGATTTATGTTATTTCTTTCAATAATATTGCATTTAAAGCTCTTCTTCTCATTAAAATAACTTTTTTGCTTACACAAAACCTCTTTAATTATTCATCGAAAAAATACTTTATATTAAGAGCGTGTCTGTAAATCATTTACTTGCTAAACGGTTCTTGTTTAGTGAATTTCAACGACCCTTCTATTTTTCTACCGAGTTTAATTAAAGGGAAATGGTTCCATAGCATTGAAAATCTTTCTGCTAACTGAATAAGAAGGAACAGAAGAAATTCAATTAATATTTTAAAAATCTAATCATAAAAATTGAGCTTAAGCTATTATTTTATATATTACAATAAAAGAAATCCAATATATCGGAAATGACTTTCATAACACATCTCACCTGGATTCTATTACAGGATTGGCCATTAAAAATAAAATATGTTCAGCTTAGAGATGCTGGATTATATGAGTGTGTGGTTAGTATCGTCCAATATGTGTGCTGCATTTTTTGTCTAAATTAAATTTTATAATTGAATTTTTTTCCCATTTTTACTCAACGTGTAGGTGACGAAGCATCCATCAATATCCATTTTTATACAGCTCAACGTTGTTGGTAAGTTACACTTGTAACAGATTTCTTTTCGTACTCAAAATCCAATTCCATCTTTTATTTTCCTCAGCACATGTTAACCTTTTTTACAGTTGACTAATTTGAATTTTTTTGTTCCTCATTCTTTTCATTTCCATTTCCTCCCCTTCGTCTATGACATCCGAACAAAAAAATTTAAATTCATGCTTCCCATCAAACGCATCTATTTACAGAGGCCCGTGCAGAAATCAGTGGACCGTCAGAAAAATATCTAAAGCCCGGATCCGTGCTACGATTGACATGTCGAGTGGTCGAAAATATCGAAAATCCATTATATATTTTCTGGTATCACAATAATCGAATGATAAATTACGATTCACATCGCGGCGTTAACGTATCGACGGAATCAGGTATGTCATGCATTATGATTGACATTCGATTTTCGTAAATGAACATGAATTTGAATGGAAATTTGTTTTTTTGACTAAATTAACTTGAATTAATTTTCATTTGAATAGTTTCAATGCGGATTAGATTTTGATGTTGTTGGAACTTTTGTTGGAAGTTCTATTAAGCTGTTCATGTGTTAATTCAAAGGATATAAATAGAAATAGTTTAACAAAATATTTGCAAAATTCAATTAAATCAAAAATAGATCCGGAAAGCATATAGTCTAAAAAATAGCGAAAAATTGAGCTCATAGGCTTTCGTTGCTCTGGTTTGTGGTTAGATTCGGTGAAATCTAGCTGAATGCTAGTCCGAATAGCAAAAAGCGAATAATCGATCAAAAATCCGGCTCGAGGTCAGCGTGACTGTGATTTAATGCCGGATTTAAGCCGAATATGACGAATCATAAACGAATCTGATGATCACGCCAGCCGGAGCCGAATTTTTGATCGATTTATTGCTTTTGCTTCTCGAGTAGGCTCATGCTGGCCTACGACTAGATTCTGACCTTTTCAAAGCTGTATGCCTTCCGGGAAATAAGATTCCTTAATTAACACATAAATCGAAAAATGTTAAAAATCATTAATTCACAAAATGATTCATCTCAAGCGGCAATCAAGCCATACACCCCGGCCAAGTGCTTGAAATATCTGCTATATAACCTTATATCCATATTCATTAATTAGTAATACATAAAATCTTTTTTATTTCTTCTATTCCAACAGACAACAGATATTCAGAGCTACAAATATCACAGACAACAACCAGTCATTCTGGGAATTATTCATGTGTTACTAACAATGCCGTCTCATCTAGTACATTGGTGCATATTTTCAATGGTAAGTCTTCGTCTATCGTCTAAATTCATTTAATCTCTTTTAATGAGTGAAAAATTCTATGGTGGAATTTTTCATTGCTGGCAATATACAGGTGAGGAATGAGGCAATGCAATTTAAAGCAATTTTTTGTGCAAATATAGGATTGGATTGAATGATTTATAAAATTTTAGAGTAGATTGAGATAGAATCAAGGTGTGGAAACCATGAATATTCCAAATCAGCTTACTTTCTTACAATGCTGGTCGTACAAATCGTCTGTGATCCATGGTCTCTCTCAGTTAGTGTTCTAAAAGTGGTTTATCTGCTGGCTGCCTTTTGGCAATTACTAGTACCAAATACTTTTCTGTTTCTATCCTTCTCTATTCACAGTCTCTCTCCAAGAGTTCATTGACCGCTTCGTTCTTCCAAAATACAACTTGCTCTAAAATTTCTCGCCATTTTCTGATATGATATTTAAAATTTCTTTGGATATCATCGAATAGCGCAAGGTTAATAATCGATTTGAAATCCAGCAAAAGGTCGGTGTCACTCTCACTTGGCCCTGAGTTCGGGTTTAAATACAACACCATGTCATGCCAACAGGCCGTGTCACTCTCGGGTTTTAATACATCACCATGTCTTGCCAAAAGGTCGGTGTCACTCTGACATGTTGCTGTATTAAAAGCCGTACCCAGGACTATTTGCAAACACATTTGTATGGAACCTTTTGATCGACCCTTAAAAAAACTTTAATTAAAGCTATTCGAGATTCCTAATACGGTTGATTTGCTTAAGGGTCGTTCACTTATTACGTAACGCTTGCTACTGAAGGAGAAGATTGTCATAAAGTTGATTTTTCGTGCTACATAATAAGAGACCCGTCCTTTAGCGTAATGTAATTTTTTCGAAATTTTTGAGAGTTTCCAAACCTTGCTTAGAATGAAGGATTACACTGTTAAAAATGCATGCAATTAAAAGCAATTCTGAAAGTCTATCAATTCCTCACTTTCATCCTCAATCCATTTTATTACAAAGTCCTGAAAATATTCCCACGCTGAATTACGATTAATAATAAATGCAACCCATACTGTGTAAAATTAATTTCCAATTTATCAATAAACGAGAAATAATATCAAATTAATTGCATTAACTTTATTGCCTTAATCATCACAACATATTTTTTTGTATCCATGTCTGCTTATTGTTTACTATCAACTTAATTTCATTTTTTTTTCTATTGTTTCATTCTCATCCACAACTAGGTGAAAATCCTGCTGAGTTATTGCGAGATTATGGAATAGCTATAAGCCCATCAACAACATTAATGTTATCTTTATTGTTAACTATAGTGACATATCAAATCTTTTGTTTATGTTCTTTGTAAAAGATGTGGAACGTCCTGCCATATACAACATATAATACCCATATACATCCTCATAGACATGAGTGCTCATCAAATTCGCATATGATAGGAACTGAAAAGGCGAACACAAAAAAAATAGGAAAGGACGAAAGGAAAATTGAGAACGAGATGTAGAGCAAACGATGGAGAATGTATTTTTAGTATGGGAGATACATAGATAGATCTACTGAAAGTCCCCAATCATTAAATAATTTATTACTTTGTTTTGAGTGGCACATAAAAGGAATGGATTGTGTTAAATGGTTGGTAACGATTTGGTTGGTTGGCTAAAGCGCATTTGTTTGGGGGGTTTATAATTATGTATTCATGTAAATATGAAGGAGTTGTTTGAGCTTTATTACTTACTTCTCTGGCCGTATAGATCAACTGTGATCTTTGGCCTATTTTCGAGCTTTATTATGTTTTATGCCTGGTTTTATAGGAATTCATGAATATTGGTCAATTTTGGTCAAATGGCAGCAAGGATGATTTTTTAATAGGAATAAATGGCATCCGTTTAGCTTAGGATGCTACTAATCAGTCATTTGGAGGTTACTGCCAAATAAAGGCTTTTTTGTTCTAATTATCCTGTCCTTAAGTATCGTTTGGCCAGCAATCATATTTCGGGAATGAAAGGAAGCAATTAGGATTCTTTCATCAACAGCAAGTCTGGATTTCAGATGTGCTTGCCTGCAGTTTTGTGTTGTACCTTAAACTTTTTCCGAGATTGCAGACCTGCGATTTTGGTCTGAAGTCGTGCAGTTTTGGACGAATTCTAGAAATCACGGAATATAAAAAATGACATCTACAGACCTCATCCCAAAAATTATCAAGGATTGCTAAGTAGCACTGTCCTACCGTTTTCCAAAGATCCTGCTAAGGAGCAGAGGAGCAGCTGAACTAGGCTGACTATAAAATCCTTCTTTATCGTCTCTTCCCTTAAGTGATTGATGCTATAAAATGATGCAATGAAAAGAAGAAACATCACCAATTTAATAAAATTTAAACCAAACTGTCCTCATCTTCCTGAAATTATATCCTAAAATCCTCAAAAAGCTTCTTTAAATTTAAATCTACACAAAGCTTCTCGTCAGCCACAATACCACCCATTCTGCATACTCCGTAGCTTCCTCAAATAATCATCACCATAAAAGAAAGGAACGAAGAGAAGAAAAAAAGAGGCGACATTGGCATCATTGAACACGACACTAAATTGTTATGTATGAGATACCCATTGTGAGGTGATGGAAAGATTGAGATACTAAATGTACCGTTGTTGTGGTGCTTTCATGCTCACTCTTTTTTTTTAAGCCAATGATATAGACATTTATAGGCGATTATATTGAGACTTACGTAAACGTAAATGTGCAATTTCCTGAAACAAAATACTTTTTGATATTTATTGTTTATGGAACAGACATCAACGGCTAGTATGAACACCTTTGAATTGGTTTCGGGTGATTATGTTGAAAATTTTATATCATTGGCTGCTTTTTTTCTGCGATGCTAATTTTTTATGATTTATTGGAATTTTATGGGGCTTGAAGAGGCACAAATTTTCAATGTTATTTTTATAGCATGCCTTAAAAGAGCTTTAATGACCGAGAAAAACTTTTTTCTTCACAAAAAACTCAATTTTCCTCTCAATATGAACCATCATTAACCCATTTATTCATGACAATATATATCCTTAACCCTCATAACGCAGTGTACTCTCCAAACAGCAATAAGTACATGACAACCTTATGTTTAATATTCTCATACAATACCCCCCAAAAAATATATATGCCATTAATCATATATAACCAAACAAAATATGATCATTGACATAGAAACACAAGATGATTGTCGCTAGAGCATCTAAAAAGGCCACTACATGTTGCTCATTAAAAGCATATGTCGAGCCACAGACCAATACATGTTGCATTTGGCACAATAAGCCAAATTTAATAGTCTAATTGAATTCGAGAGAGAAAAAAACAATATAAATAAAGGAAGCGGATGTTTATTTGGTGAAGCTGATTGTTTCAGCCGTTCGTGGTTCAGCTGGTTAAAGAAATTGAATTTTTTTGTTCTTTTTTAATGGACTTGTGAAGATTCATGAAGATTATTAATAAGTGGGTATGATGTGGAGATGCAATGTTAATAAGGAAGAAGGAGGAAGATGGGTGCAGGAAGAAGGGTGGGTAGTGGGGAGAAAGAAGTAGTGTGTTCTGGGATGGTCGATTTTAGAAGAATTTTAGGATTTTTGTTGCTAAAAATCCACGGATATATATTTATTACGAAACGTGAAAACTAGACTTTTTAATCTTTACCCTCCAAATTCTTCCACCTTTCCGTTTTGTAACAAAATAATCTTGGAAGGTAATACTTAGCATGGGCAGGAAGGCTGCTTTAAAATTTGCTGCTTTTTTGTATTTATCGCAATAATTTAGGGAACAAAGTTTAGGATTTTTCCTTGAAAAAATCCAGTAAATTGAAGATATTTTCCAAATAGAGGTAAGGGAGGAGAAAGGGGTTGACCCCAAACCCTCTCCACTGGATACGCTCCTGATAATGTCCCTAGGGCATATAATATGTGAACGGACCTATAGACAATTGAAGAATCAGAAGAGGATGAGGAATATAGGACAAGAATGGAGACAGAAGAGTGGGTGAAGGGAGAGGCAGGGGGCCTCTCGTCCTTAGTCCTCAACTAACACAATCTCTTCACTTTATTTGCCATTCAAAATAAAACATTTTTAATTTTTTCCCCTTACAAAAAAAAATATCAAAAACAAAAATTTAAAGCCATAAAATTATAAAGAACATGACAAAGTGACGAAGATAAAAAAATTATTTGCACAGAAACTACAGTTAAACATAATTAAATTCATGTTTGTATTATAGTAGTAAATAATAATTCACAGATTATTCATATACAATTTGTGAAGTTAAATATATGCATAGTTTATGATTAAATTTTTTTTAAACTTTTTGGTAAGGCTTCTTAAGGTTTTTGATAAAATTTGTAAATTGGAGACAAAGGTTTAAAGGTCAAAGAAAGTTTTTCAATTTGAAATTTTAATTTCGAAGCTTTTTGTTGTAAAGAATGTCCTTAACAGGTTGTAATTTTATTGTAATAGACAAAAATTACTTAACTTTCAAAACAAAACCAAAATGTTCACCAAATTTATGTAATTTCCATGAATAAATCTAAAGTTTGATTTCAACTTAATTGTATGAAATATATTTTTGTAAATAAAGTCTAATAAAACTAAACCATTTGCCAGAAACCAACATTAAGTTGAAAAGTTTACAAAATATTAATTAGATTTGGTTGGAATTTAGTGTTTTTGGTGAATTTGGAGAGTTTGGTGAATTTTCATTATGTAACTTAAAAAGTAAATGAAAACTTTTGATTTAAAATGAAAGAATTTTTGTTTAATTTTTAAAAATTCGAATTATTACGAAATATGCATAAATTTTAAGTTAATTTAAATTTGCACTTATGTTAATCTTATTTTTATTCTAAATCAAAGACATCCAAAAATGAAAAACTAAAAAGTCAGCAACAACCTTAAGAAGAAGCTTTAAATATTTAACTTCACAAAAAAAAGCAGAAAAAAAATAAAACTTTACGATATGAAATAAAATAAAATTAATATTTTAACATCATAAAGTCCTTTTTTTGTTACCAAAAAAAATGAAATTAAATTAATAAAAAAAACATGTAAAACCCTTAAAAAAACACAATTTTTGTAAATAATATGTCGAGATATTAAGAAAAATTAGGTTATTGTAATAAAAAATGGAAATAAGAAAATTGGACAGAAAAAATGTTTTTGTTTTATTTAATTTTGTTGACATTTTTTGTGAATGGAAAAGGCTCTTCAGAATGGCAATTTAATCATGTTATCAATCACAAATTATAAAAGGATCGACAAATATTTATTCATCATTATTGTCAATAATTTATTGGATTTTGAAAGGGATGGTAAACTTCATTAATATCACTCGAGCGACAAAAATGAAAAAGGCAGCTTTGAGGCTCCGCAAAAGCTCTAATTCTAGCATCAAATGGAATCCACCTCTATTTAGCAGCTTTATGGGATGCACATACAGCTTCCATTTGCTGTTAATAAAAAAGCCTTGGCAGAACCATGAAAGCTCCGTGGCGGAACCATCTTCATTAATGTCGCTCGGGAGCAGACTTGTTCGATTCCTAATTTTAAAAATTTGCTAAATTACGTTACGAAATTGCAAAAACAGGCCAAAAATAATTAAAACAATTTTTCAATATTCAGCCTGAATGACCAGTTTTATCAAATTTGTGGTATCAAAACAGAGCCGAAGCTTGGGTATCGAGCCATATATAGATGAGTCTTCCAATTCGACAGTATGCCCCCTGTTGTCTAATGTTGAAGCAACAGATCAGAAATGTATTTCTCATTTGTTCGTTTGTAAGTTCGATTCCCACCAAAGACCGACCTCTAGAGCCATGAATAGAGTATTCCCTGATGTGACAAAGATAAACACAATTTCCACGATATTACACAATATCTAATGATTAGCTCCATGAACTGCCAACGAAAAACGTAGACTTTATAGTATAAAAAATTTCAACTTTAAATTCACTTTAATAATTTCATCGAAAATAATCACCCCTTTGCAATAAAAGCCTTCTCCGTCTTTTTAAAAACACATCGAACACATATTATGCTTCATCAATTGAATACCCATCGTCATCCTCCTCATCATCATCATCATCAATATTTTCCCTCTAATTTCACATACACAATTATGTATGTATAATCTTATACATGTTAAATGGCATTTTCTGACGATCTGAGACGAGAATGAAAAGACGAAAAAGGGGGATCCTAGATGGATGGCAAAAAATTTATTATTTCACATTTTCATGACTGTGTGGTTGGATTTTTTTTTTGCTGCTTTTGTTTGCTTTTCTCGTTCAACGAATTTTCCATTTTACAGTGGATATGAAAAGAGTGAGTAAAAGGGTAATTTGTTGAATTTGTTTTGGCGCATTTTAAAGTATTTTAGTATCTTGAATTTGGTATGAGATCTGACTTTACATGACGACAAATAGAACTCTTTAACTATAAAAATCCATTTGGAAAACTTAAAAATTATTTTAAGAATTTTTATAAATTGAAGATTTTGTGCAGCATTTGGTCATAAGTTGAAGTCATCAACTCACTTAGACAGCTTCCAGATATACTCACATACTTAATGTAACCAAACTATTAAGCACGTAGCAATCCGAATGACATATGAGACACATCAGACACTCATGTTGCCGTCATGTGGCCATCAGGTTAACTTTGTGTCATACTATATCGAAAATTCCCGATCTGTTCTCATTGGCGTGAAAGTCTAATACATGCCATACATGGAAAACGACAAAGTCACACCTAGAAATTGACTCGAATTCCTACAAAATTCTTGTCTCTTTCAAATTCTGGACAAAACTAAGCATACGTCATTAACAAATCTCACTAAAAAAGTAGCTAAAAATCTCTCCTTTTTACATTTCGTCTCTACATTTGCTTTCTTCTTCTGATTCCACACAACCAACTATGGCAAAGAAATTAAATACATATTTACTGTGAAAAAATTCACTACCTCTTTTAAGGCAACATAATCTGCTGCAAACACATCGCATACAACAGAAAGGAAGAATTGAGCAGGATAAAAATTGTTGAAAATGTGGGAAAGTGGAAAATTGCGGTACATACAACCCAAAATAATAAAGAAGAAGGAAGAAAAATAGGAAAAATGTAATTTTTCTCGTTTACTTCCTTTTTTAACATCCTCAATTCAAGCGAAAAAATATTCTGAATTGTTGAATTGTGTTACTTTTACTAGCTAAAATCTACATTTATTATGAAGAAATAAACTTATTTTCACATTTAGAAACTGCTATAGGCTTCTTTTTATTAGGAATTTATTTGTGATGAACGAAATTTTGGTGAAATTTTTGTATTTTTGTACGTAAGTGATTTTTGGCATTTTGATTTAGTTTTTGGTAAATTGTGGAATTTTGCAATTTATTCACCATAATGGTCATTTGACTCGATTGGATATGAAATTTGAATCGATTTCAAGCTCTGGTTAATCCAAGTCACTAAGTGGACACTGATTTTATAGACTTCGTTGGGCTAGCAAGCCGTCAGCTTTAATCCCAATGCAAATTACTTACTTACTTCGTTGGACGTACAGATCAAGTGTGAGCCATGGCCTCGGCTCCTGAAGCTGGCTATAGCTTGCCAACTATCCAATGTTAAGAATCCCAAAATAAAGTGAACCGGACTGGATTAACCAACGACGCCAACAAACGATTACGGTCTAACGATTTGCAGATCAACAATTTTTCTGTGAGAATGCTAACAAGACACCTGAGTAGACCTCTTGAGGTCTTCTGAGTCCAGGACCGGGAGTGTTGCCAGCATTTGTGATTGAGCTAAGACATTAAAGGTTTGAGAGCACAAGCCACTTCTATTTGACATCCATTAGGCAGTCAGATAGATTTCCATTTGATGTTAATATAACCCTAACATGCGACGAGCATGCTTTCATGGTACAAGAAGACCACGGTACTCAAAAGTGGTATTTTTGCCTGTTAGGGAAAGAACTTTGCCAGAGCCTTAAAATTGCTTAATAGCTTCTTAACAGAGAATTCTCATATGTATTACTTGGGATTAAAGTGTCGTCAAAATGACTATTATATACTTAATCACATTAGTGAAATGACTGTTCAGATTTAATTCAAAAGCAAGTTCCAACTGATTCTCAACCTACGTAAGACATAATAAGAAGTAATTCACAATCCAACTCAAGACTGCAGCCTCGTGGTGAGTTGAAATATTATTATTGTTAAAGAATTCTTTAAAAATGGAAAGAAAGAGAAGCTGTTTAAGAAGAAAAATGAATTTAAGGCATTGCCGAAAAAGAATAAGAATTCTCTTCAGAGAAAACATCCGTAATTTTCCCTAAAGATGCCCTGGGTTGAATGGTAACAAGAAAAGAAGAATGAAATGGAAAAACGTGAGCAACAGAAGATGGAGAAGAAATGGAGAAAAATATGTATAAAATGTAAATTGTTCACATGATTTATTATTTCCTTTCCATTGCTTACCACTGTTGGCTTTTTTTTCCTTTTTTACCTATGTATTGAATTGATAGCATATTTTCGTCTAGAAACTCAATATTATACATTTATCGTGTTCATGCCATGAAGGTTTTTGAAGGGAGAATGTTTTCTTTAGATTTTAGGGATTAAGATCAGTTCTGGGCAATCTGTTTTGTGCCAAGGAACATCTCAGCATTGATAAAAATATTGCAGCACACCTGATTTTCTTCACAGCATGCATGTTGCCAACCACTTCTATAGATAAATGTTGATTGCATTATATCTCATTTCAAGCAGCTGTTGCTTTGCGGTTAGAATGTTGTTTTCCCACGCAAGTGATTCTGAATCGATGTTAATGAGCATATACTTAGATAAAACTATTTAAATAATATGAATTTTTGTACATACTCGAATGCTTTGTATGTGATTATAATATAAACGAATAGTCCAGTTGTGGGCAACCTGTGGCACGAGGCACAATCGAGAATCGCCAAAATTGGAAATACTATAAAGTGTATGTCGTGTGCAGTTTTGTTCAAGGCTTTCCATCAAAGTGTGTCGCTAAAAACAAAAGGTCGTCTACCACTGGAACAGTCGTTTAACCAATTCGAAACCTGGCATTATAACTTGAGTACGCACATTTAGTTAAGTATCCTCATTGTTTGTTATGCGACCATCTTTCACTTACTTACTTACTAACTGGAACCATACTCCGACTTGGAGCCTGGGTTATTACAAATGACTTTTCATCTGATTCGATGGCTGGCCACATCATCAAGCTATCCAAATTCTCTGTTTTGGTATCTCCTTATAGGCAAAGAGCATACTCTCCAGATGTGAAGCTTGGTCACATTAAGCATACTAGATGTGCATTCTCCTGAGAGTTGCTCTTAGCTTACTCTGCTTTTGAGTGCACGCTCTTTGCTTTTTAGGAAAATAATCGACATTATCGCTTAACTGTCTCGCATTTCCTTCTATTCACAGTATTGTCCAAACTTATTTATGTCACGTCCTTGACATTTCTAAAATATCACTACGTCACATTGGGGTGCCGTGCACATAATTTTGACAGCACTGCCTTGTAATGCCTTAAAGTGAATTTAAATTCGATGAATTAAAACTAATCTAATGCGATTGAACCTTAAATTAATGACAAATGCACATCAATATGTAATTAGCAATAATAAACATTATCTCTGTTTGATCTATCAAAATCAACAGCTAATAATCAATATGTAATATAAATGATAATTCTAAGAAATATAAAAGCAATCAAGAATTCGACCAACCATGTAATTTACAGCAATACACATCCAGCAAAATAATTAAATACCCAAAATCTAGAAGAATTTTTTCATTATATTCAAGATCATTCAAATCATCTCCAAAATACACACTCAATACCTAAAATAGAAATTTATTTATTCGTAGCTGACTTGGTAATCAAAACCAAAAGTGCCACATCTAGTTTGTAATGCTGTAAAAATAACCACAAATCATAACAAGATTCGAGACAGTCTTGTTAAAGGAGTAAATAATGGCAAACAACACTTCAAATTGAGTGTACCGTACAGGAGCTCCATCCAATTTTATAAGAACATGTTCAAGTGTTCATTATTTCAGAAAAAAGAATGAATAGATGAAGAAATTTTCTCAGTGTTGTCATCGTTTGCTATTTGTATGATTTTTTTGAACGTGAAGAATAATTGAACTGAAAAAAGAGAGAATCTCAAAGGTACTCAAGATCTGTCGAGTGAATAGAGAACGAGTTAAGGATAGGAAAAAAAGGTCAACTGACAAGATTGTGGAATTGTTGTGGTTCGAGGTGAGATATACTTCAATTTCATATCAAACACTTTTTTAACTCTTGAAGAAAAAGTTGATGAGGAACTAGCTGATGATGAGATTATGTGCTCTGATTTAGTTCTGAATTCTGATTCTGTTTGAATTTCTTTTGTTATTGGAGAAAGTTTGAATGATTTTCAAAAAGATTGTTAATTTAGAAAGGAACAGTTCGGTAAGTTGCATCTTTAATGTTGATAAGTTGCTTTAGGGTCAACAAGTTTTTGCGATCCACACAAACTCTATGACCTTGACCTGCCCTTGACGCAAATTAAAATGTTGCAATCATGGAACCGAGACGATAATTTACTTAAAAACTGAGTTGAAAGTTCATTTAAATCCGATTTGACTTCAAGCTCTGATTTGAACCAAGTTGCAGCACCAAGCAACATTTGTGAAAAAAGGCTCCGAAATCGAGTTTAATTGGTTCTTCAGCAGCTATATTATCGACACCTAATTGAAGACGCCTCAATTTGCTTCATAGCGGACTAAAATTTTGTGTCGCTCGGTAGCTGATTGACTAATATTCGCAAATTTGCTCGTTTTCCGTGTACTGATTGGGATATACCTAGCAGGCAAAGAGTGCACTCTCAAGATCATTATAAGTTGAAAGCAATGCTTGCAAGCATGCTCATCTTGTATAATTCAGATGAGCAAGCTCTCGAAAGCATATCCTTTTCCTGTTAGGGAATTATCCTCAAAAATCAACTAACGAATTAACTAAAAAGAATTGACTTCAAACCACCCTCTATGAATGTTATTCATAGACCCGGAAAGTATACACGAAATCGAAATGTCCAAAAATCAGACCCCAGGTTAACCCAGCTCTAGGCTGTCACCAGAATCTTGATAGCATGAATCGGGTTTTTCGACAATCTCTTCGTGAAGTACATTTCAGGTAAGTAAACGCTCTAAAATGTGAATATTTCAACTAAATGTTGCGTTTAAATGACTTTAAAACAAAACAAGAAATTCCTCCTGTTTAGGTTCACAAAACATTAAGGTATGACTCATTCTAACTTCGTTGTAAAATAATTCTTAACAAAAGTAAAAAAAAATCGATTTCCGATAAAATGTGATTGATCATCTTAATGTTATTATCAATTTTAAAAAAGTAATCGGAACCTGTTGGTGTCATCAATATATTTGTCAATTTTCTGTGTCAGTACGTTCGTGTCTTTTCAGTGTTTAGGATCTAAAAAATAAAGTTTAAGAAAATTATGAAATTAATACAAATTTTATTCATTTTTGCTGCAGTTGGAGGTGAATTAATCAGAAGTTAAAAAATTAAGGAACCAAAAAATTTTACATCCAATAACTTTACAGTGTCGTTGCAACAATCAACTCGATGCTTTCACTGCACCAATTGTGGATCATCTGAATGGAGTAGAAGAGATTGTCAATCTGGAGTAGATGACGATGATAATGTTGGACCACCGACACCTCCAACATCTCCATTAGAATTTTCAGCTAAAAATGTGTCGCTTGATGATTTCTTTCCAATTGCATCAATGAACAATACAAATGTTACAACAACAGCAACAACTTCAATGGTTGAAGGGTCAAATGCTCAATTTTCATGCTTTACGATGATTGTTGATGGTAAGATGTTTGATTTAATCTTGCATACTTTACTGGTCATACAGATCAATTGTGATCTATGACTTAACTGAATTGGAGCTTGAGGCTGGCTATCACTTGCCAATTACTTCTTTCCTTGAAGTCTTTTTTTTCAAGTGATTTTTTCAGTCATCAGTAAATTCAGATTTATTTAATGCTTCAAAATGTCCAGCTCAACGAAGCCTATTGATTCTTAATTGGTCGTATAATATGTATCAGTTCCATTGATTATCTGATAGTATTTTACGTTTCAAAACATAAAAGAAGTACTGATTAATTATGATTTGACAAATCATCTAGATTAGCCCAAATGAAAAAGGCTCAGTCATTGTGTTGCTCAAAAAGCCACTGAACATGACTAACTTATCGACTTTATAGACTGGCTTTAACGATGACTACCAATTTTTAATAATTACCCTAACAGGCAAAGAGCATGATTTTATGGTGCAAAAGACAACTGTGGTACCAAAAACGGTATCGTTGCCTGTTAGGCTCAGTACCAAGTACAATATTATTATGTTTTCTTAGTCCGAGTGGACAACTTGACATAATATCTTCTTAATAACTGCTCTAGTTAATTAGGAGATATTATGTCAAGTCGACCAATGACATTTTCTCCAGTACTTTCCAAAAAATATGTCATTAATCGACCGTAGGTCTAGTTAATAACTATACAATATGTCAAGCTGTCCATTCTTGTAATCCATTACTTACTAAAACATGAAATTTAATAAAAACATAATTTCTTTATTTATTCATATCTAGTTGCTGGAATTCTCCGAACAGATCGTGGCTGCATCGCTAGAGGACAAACAGTATGCAATACTGTTAGTGGAAATAATAGGATTGAACATTGCTTCATATGTGATTCTGATTTATGCAACAGTGGAAGTGGTCAATTAGTGTACTCATTATTTCTCGTTGCAGCCTTTTATGTAGTTTGGAATATTTTATCGTAATTAGTGAACATTATTAAAATACCAAAAAAAGAAGCTTGTAAATTTATTGTTAAAAAATTATTATTTTTTTGTGGTCAAATTATTGCAAAAAAAAAGTAGTTTACATCATATTAAGCCAATACCAATCAACTGTATTTATATAAAAATAATGTTATGTGATACTGATTTATAATTTTTGAAAAATTAATCATGTGCATTATTGCGATAATGAATTATTTTCTACACACAAACACAACAAAATGAGCAGCACGAGTAAATATTGATAGAGAATTTACGGTGAAATGATGGATGGGCTCTGAAATGTTATCGATAAAATGTATCATATTTTTAAATTAAATTGAGCATTGGATTTGATTTATTTTCGTAGTTATTTATTTGTTTTTTTTTTGGAAGCAACACAATTTAGTATGAAGCAATTAGTTTCTGTTTCAGTTTTTTCGCAATTTTTTTGATTGAGGATGTTTTGATTGTACCGGAATAAAAAATGTGAATATGAACAATCAAGAATGGAATAAATAAGAGGATTAAAATATATTGATGTATTGTTTAATTAGTGTTATCAATCCCGAGCGACATAAATCAGAAAGGTTCCACAGTATTTGTCTAAAACCTTTTATTTTTGGTGGTACACCTGATTTTGGTGGCCTTGATCTTGATGACATCTAAGGTTTCAAGAAGTTTAGATTTTAACGAATTTTCGACACTAAGTCAGGGACTTGCCAGGGACAGAGGCCACGAAATGGTGATTATTGTGACGGAAACAGAGACGGTGAACGAGACAGGGTCGGCGAATGAGACAGGGTCGGCGAATGAGACAGGGACGGTGGATGAGACCGGAACGAAAGTCGAGACTGCAACTGAATTCTAAGTTTTGATCTCGAGAACGCTTAGCGCCATCCATATGGTCGACAAATTTAAATAAGATCCAACTTACAGCTTGATTGTGGACCCCTCTTCATTTGTGTCGCTCGGGAACTAAATATTTTTATTATTTTTCAGCTGGATTTGGAATTACATTGTATTGTGTGAGAATTAATTTGTTGCATATGTTGCATCACAATTTGATTATTTAGAAGGGTGCTGGACATTGGGAAATTTGATATTCAATATAAAAACTTTCTGTTTAAAGAATTCGAATTTGTCGTTTGTCCAGATGAGAATTGAGTCATTCACACTTGGTGCTTTACTGCTTTACGTTGACATGGCAACCTAGGATCATCCCAAGTTACCCGACCTTTCCTACTAGTACTTTCAAAATTAATATTAGAAAAGAAGATTCTAAACAACATTTTAACGGTTTTTCTAAATTCGAAAATGAAATAGACCAAAGGTGTTGACAGGGATGGTCAGTGAGAAGTCGACACACTAATACCCAAAACTACAAAACTACTAATAACTTCTAAATGTTTTAGTCGAACTAAAACTCAATACTACATTACATGCAATCAATTTTAAAACTGTCAATCATTAACTAATGATAATATTTCCTAAATTCATCAATCAACAATCTAAATTCGTAACAAAAATTATTTAATGTAAACACGTAAATTCTTTAGAATTAATTTTTTTATGTTGAGTTAGGAATGTAAATGAATCAATTTTTCGTGCAAAAACTATTCATCATACGAATTTAGATAAGATTAGAAAATATAAATTTTATTATTTAATGAAAATGTCAAGGTGTGCGGAAGCGCGTGAGGTGAAAATTAGAGTTGAAACGTAATTGAATTCCGGAAAATTTTGAAAATTGGTTTTTAAAATTTAAATAATTGAATAATAAATTTTATTAGTTCTTTGTTTCAATTTTAAATTAGATTCTTTGTTCATTAGACTCGTCTGAGGTAGTTGCTCGTGTTCTGCTGTCTAGTATCTGCTCTTCTTTGTAGAACTAGATTGGATTCACATCCTGGTGTACCATTGTAACATGCTTTGCTGAGGAGAGGGTTTTCACAATCTCCATGGGCCGTTTTCTTATTACGTAACGCTCAATAAGAGGGAAGGTAATTGAAATAATTTTTCTATGTCTCAGCAAGGGAAGAAGGGAGGTTGAACGGTCTAAAAGGTCGGTTTTCAGTGTAACGTATTAAGTGAATGAACCCTTAATATTTTTCCATAAAAATCATAGAAAAAAGAAGATTCTTTTTCTCAAAAGTACCCCCAAATAGGCCAGGAGCGTAATCGGGGATGGGGCATTTTTGAGGGTTAAATCACCAAATCCGTCTCTTCTCCGGATAGATCCATACATTAAACTGTTTTAGTGATGTACTTCTACGGCACCATATCATATTAGTTCCGTATCGACATCAACTGAGCACATTTATATTGAAAATGCAACTCTCAACTTCCATTTAATTAGTATGCTGAGCTTAACAAAGGAAATATCAGGTAAGTTGAAGTAAGACATTGAAACAAAGGAGCAGGAAGATCAGATTGTTAGAAGTATATATTGTTTAATTTAACATTTCCGAGTCGAACTGGATGCGATTAGTCGACCATACATGTAGCTTGTTATTAACATAAGAACACTCCATGGCAACTTCAACAAATGACGAGATTGCTATTAGATCAGTGTTGGACAACCTTTGGGTTGCGGCACACTAGAATGTTGTCGTAAAATGTCATGAACAGTATCCCGTAAGTGGTTTCAGTCAAGGTTTATCACCAAGATGTGCCGTAAAAAATATATAAAATGTTGTACACCTCTGCACCTCATTCGTCAGCTAATCGCAGCTAGTTTCACTCAGGCCAATTAAAATGAAGAGTTTATGACTTAAAGCATAAAGCTTTACCTTAATTTAATATTAAACTTTAATTACATCAAGAAAATTAATTACAACTCAGATCAAAAAAAAAATTTCTCAACAGCACCAACATCATCGCACAACTTTAAACGCCACTTTGTTAGTAAAAAACTTTTTCTGTAGTTTATTGAATAAAATTAAACATTAATAGAAGTAAACTGATAAAAAGTAAGGCGGAAAGACAATTAATTTTGTGTAATTATTTACATAACGACATCCAATGACGGCAATTTATGAAGTTGAAAAATGTTTGTGATTTTAATTCTTTTCAGTAAAAAGTTTTCTATTGTTATGAACTTGCTGGGTATAAACTATAAAAATTAAAGATATTTTTGTAGATTTTTCATGTTTTTAGCTGTGCTGGATTCATTCCGTGCTTTAAATTTTTCAAGATTTTTTAAGATTGTAGGATTTTGCCTAAACTTAATAAATTGAAACTTGAAACTTGAGTTGCATAAAGTTGAAAGCTGTCATATAGCGTAGGCAGACAGATTCAGTAAAATCTAGTCCCACGCGAGAGCCATTCCTTCGAGGATACTATTTTTCGTCTTTTCTACGCCGTGAGCCTTTCGAGATTTATATTTGAAAAGTTCATGCCTGTCTAGCCAAGACTTTTGAAATGTTCTTAAGTGTAGGCGGGTGCAGGCATGACAATTTAGTTGCTTAGTTCTGAACTGACTGAAACTTGTTAAGATCCTGTCTTGAGAGACTGATATTTGTTGGTTAATGCTTCATTTTTGGTCTGTCCATTGAAAAGCTCGAAGTCGACTTGAATTTTATATAGAAAAGTCCACTTTAGTTTACTCGACTTCATATAAAATTCTAGATGACTTTGAGCGTTGGTTTAGTGTTTCGGTATTTGCTCAATGCCAATTCAATACAAGAGTTTAAGAGGCGATAAGACCCAAAAACTTTTAACTGAAACGATCAATGCAAATTCAAAGCTAACATAGATCATGACTTAACAAAACCCATTTGGTGTAAAAAAACTTTCAAATTAACTGGATGCGAATAATGCGATTCGCCGCATCGTGCTCCTCGGGTCGGGGATAAATATTTCAATTAAATTAAGTACCTAACAAACACCCAGATTGACGGTGTGAATACCAAAAAAAAAAAATTTAAAAATCCTTGAACTTTACAATCAATTTTCCTTTCCCATTACTACACAAACTTTTCTTGTTATACTATAATTAACTTTTTCTTTCAGCGAAAATTGAACAAATTATAAAGTTACAAATTTTTTTCCTCTCTCTTTTCCATTTATTTATAAATTTTTTAATTCGCGGGGCTGTTTTGCAATTCTTTTTTTCATGCACAACAATTCTTACTTGACGTAAACTTTTAATTAATTTTTTTTTGCTGTTCCCGGTCTCCTCCTTCGTTTTGGTTGAGAGCACAAACTTTCTCTCTATATGAAATGAATTTTTCATGCAAATATGAGTTCTGAACCTGAATTTCCTTTTTTTTTTGCTCTTAGTCTTGCTGGTTTCTTATTGTTTCTTTCGCTCCCTTGTAAACTTATATTAATTAGAGATTGTTGCTGCGAGTAATTTGAACTTTTTTTTCATCTCTACTAATAATCTCTTTCACAATTTGTAACTTTTCTCTTTTGTCTTTGATTATGGAAATTGAATAATAAAAAATTGTGAACTAAACATTCAGTTATAGCGCATTAGATGGATTGAGTCTTAGGTGGGAGAGGTGATGATTGATTGATTTATTAATCACTTATAGTCCCTAAATGGTAGCTTTTGTTTCAATGCGTGACTAAATGTCCCATCTTGTCACCTAAACCTGAACATTTCAATCCTACGCTAATTATGCTCCCACATCCCGTAACAGGAAAAGACCATGAAAGCATGTTTTTTTCCCCTATTAAGAATAATATAACATGATCGTCATCCTATAATTTCCATTTGACAGTTTAGGTACTATGCAAAGAGAAAAAACAGACTTTGTCATTAGCTCAATAATCTTCCGTCGATGGTCATGGATTTCTTTCATTGATTATATCTGTGTATTTACACGCCAGCTCTTCTTGGCAGTTTCAAAATCATTATCTTCAACCTTTGAGGTAAGTCACTACCTCACCGTAAACGGTAAGGTTCACACTGACTTACTTACTTCGTACAGATCAATTGTGATACATGACCTCCCATAAGTATTGCCTGAAGCTGGCATCCACTTGCCAATTCCAGTGATGCATGAGGTATAGGGCATTTTCAAAACATCAAATTAAGCACACAACTTACTATAGTTACTGTACTCAAATAGGTATTTACGGGAAAGGAGGGGTTCGGTAGTCAATCGCCTTCTCCTATTTTAAAACAAAATTTTCACTTTGTTGGAGTTTATCGTAAAAAATCACAAATCATTTAACCTTGTATTGATATTATAGTTCACCAGACCACAGCAGTTAACGATTACTAAACCTCAATTTCTATAAATATTATAACACAATTTAATCCTTTTTCAATCAAAATTAATTTACACTTTAAATTGCGGTTAGTAATGTTCGTCATCAAAAATCCACAGCTTAAATCCAACCATTTGTTATAAAATTCCAACAGTTTTTTTGTGGTTTTCAATGGCAATTCCAAAAAGCCACAAATCACAATCTTTGTAATTGAATAATTTTTATGGACATTTTGATCCCACGCTTGGACAAACCAAATCTAAGAAGAATTTTCATATTCCTTCTTCAAAGACTTGCATAAAGTATCTTATTCACTGTTTCTCTTCCTTCTCCATTCAACTTTCCTGAAGTGTTTGTTTATGGTTCAAAAGTATTTTTCCTTTTTTTTCTTCCTCCTTATTTCCACTTTATCGTTCGTTCTAAAAATGTTATCTTAAAGATGAATACTTTCATTTTGCTTTTATTTAATGATCTTCCTTTTGCTGTATATTTAACAGAAGCGAAGAAGAGAAAAATTCATTGTTGGAAATAAGAAGAATGGGAAAAAAATATGAATACAAACAAAAGATAAAATTGATAATGAAGCCCGCGAGTAGGTGAGCATTTTACTTGCTCATTACAACACAAACATCCACAAGAGGTACTCATCGAGAGCCGTTGGATACTCCTTTGAGAGTAATCGACATAGTAAAATGAATGAAGATATTTGATTGCACGGGTGGACAGACAAAGTGACTTATTCTATAGAAAAATACCCGAACAGCTCAAATTAAGAAGCCACTAAGCATCATTCATTAATACCGCCTATTCTTCAGAACCATATGAACGTCAAACGGAGTCTTCTTCATTTGTGTCGCTCGAAATCAACTAAGTTGCTACTTTTTGACAGAAACTTGCAGTTTCAATCTTCAAAATTCTGCATTTCCTTGCAGTTATGGGCAATTTTTGGTCTGTTTTTATCAAAAATTCAAGAAAAATTCATTCTAAATTTTTTATTGTACCTAATTGAATATGAATTCTTATTTTGCTGATTATCAGTTTTTGACTAAAAAGTCACACATTTTTCGATTTCAAGCAAAAAAATTAGAGTTCAAAAAAAGCGGAAATTTCATCAAATTCCAAGAATGCCCCACAAAAAAACCACGCTAATTGTCAACCTTTTCTATATTCACAAAGTACTCAACTCAAGTGGAGTTAATGTGGAAATAAAATTAGCTACAGCTAAAAAAGTAATTTTCTTGTTAGTGCTGCATTTGTTTATTCCTTTTCGCTTTGTTGAACTTTACTGATTTGCTCAAAGATGTGCTATTTTATGGTCACAAAGTGCAAACGTTATTTGAGTTTTTCTCTATCCTTTTCTGCAGCATTTATATTCATTTTGAAGATGATTTTAGAGTTTGTTAATTTAATATGATATTTAAATTTAGACCCGTGTGACACAAAACTGTGGCTATTAATTAGGTGGATTTAATTTTAAAGAATTTGCTAAATATGCAAAAACCCGCTGGAGCTTTCCCACGAAAACGTTTTGCTGAGAATTTTTAGAATAGGTATTCCAATAATCATCATCTTCTGGGCATAACAAATTATTCAGGGATCAATTCAATTTAACATATCAGAATAACAAGAACGTCTTCAAGTACTTAAATATTGTCGCTTTATTTCATGCCAAATAAAAATTATGTCGCAAGGACTAAGAAAATCGTAAAAAAAAGAAAATTTCTGCAGAAAAGTGTCACATAAGCAAATATGCCTTTGCAGCGATTGTGGTAAATAAATTGATTCAATCAGTGAATAGATTGAGGTCAAGAAAAATTTGTTAGCCATGACATAAAAAGAGCCAAAACAAGAAGAAATTTTCAAAATAAATTGGTGAGGAATAATGAGAATTTATATAGGCTTTTACTCTCAAATGGAAGGGCTTTAAGGAAGGAAATATGGAGGATTTTGGAGTTTTCATGATCACATTCAACTAGCCAATGGATTTAGAGGAAGGGGGTTGACAACAGTTCCAGATTTCCTTCCCTAAATTTGAAGTAATTCCCGAGTGACACAGCTGAAGAAAGCTCTATCGCGGATCTAATAATGCTACCCTAAAGCTCTTTTATTAGCACCAAATGGAAGCCGATAGTAAAAGAACTAGTGGTTGACCAAAGAACTCCAAATGGAGCTGTCGATAGAGACTGTAATTGGCAGACGGAAGCCAGCAATAGAATCAGCTTTATGCATCATCTGAGAGAGGGCATGGATCACACTTTATCGGTAAAGTCAGCAAAGTAAGTAAGTAAATTGAAGCTACCTTCATGTTGATGTAATTTGGCAACTTCCACAAAGTTAGCCCTCTAATACCTTTAAAAATCAAAATCGATTGACGCCAGGCACACAGACTTTGACCTTAAAGTTCAAACTTCCTTTTCTTTATAATCAAAGACTTTCCAAATTTTTAAAAGAAGAAATCTCAGCAACTTTCTTATTTCTATGCGGGACCCAAACAGTTCTGATACTTTGCAATATGTCTGAGTGATGAAGTCATGTAAAATGTCTACATAACCATTACATGTCATGTCGATAACTAACTTTGAACTTTTTTTTTCACCCTCATTCGATGATAGAAAGCTGGAAAAAAAAAGTTTCCAAAAATGGCACATCTGAAAAATTTCTAGCAAAAAAATGTCTGGTCTTTAAAAATAATTTGTTAAAGTTCCTCCTTGATGTGTACAAAAAAAAGTTTCATAGACGAACTTTGACGCAAAATTTTCACAACATTTTATGCTGCACAGATTTTAGTAATATTGATTTTATGCTTCTTTTTTATATTTTGCTATAGTTTTATATATTAGATTAATTTTTTTTGACAAGTTGATGCTAAGCTGGTGAAAAATTGTTTTTTAAGTGTTTTTGAAATGCTTCGAAAAATGCACAATTTGATGCTGATGGGATCTTATGGACAGTTTGATGTAATTTACCTAATGCTTTTATAGAACAATATAAAATTTAATTACAATGTTGCACATGCAATATTGGAAATTTCTAAAGTGGACCAAAATATGACATGACTCGTTAGTGTCCAGATTATGTCCAGTTCTATTGTACTTTGGTCTTTCGGGCTTGCAATCCACTTACAACAATGTTTAAACAATTATGTACAATTGCTGGCTCGATAGAACATACACTTTGAAAGAAGAATTCTAAAGAAAGTGTCATTGCTGGGTCAGAATCACAAGTTTGTTGTACCACCGTTGGTTGGAATCCACAAAGAAAACTGCTGTCAAGAGTTCCAAAAGCTACTTGACGCAGAATAGTGATGAAAGAATGCCAGCTCAACATGCAGATAGTGGATTGCTACAAACCACTTGACAGAGCCAGCAACAGAGTCATTTTGTTGTGTTCTAAGCTTCATAGGCGATTTTTCACTGCACTTCAGTGTACCAAAGCACACAGTTTGTGTACCACTGGACTAGAAGATCAAAATCATCAATTACGTAATATTGTCATCAATTTGTTAGTGCTCTTTTGCAATAAAATTTCCAGATACGACTTGAGACTGAAACCCAGACTCAGACCGAGACTGAGATCCAGATTCAGACTGAAACCCAAACTCAGACCGAGATTGAGACTCAGAATTAGACGCAGACTGAGACGCAGATTCAGATCGCGACTGAGACTCAGACTCAGACTGAGACTGAGACCCAGACTCAGACCAAGACTGAGGCTCAGACCAAGTTTGAGAATGAGACTCAGACTGAGACTCATACTCAGAACGAGACTGAGATCCACTCAGACTCAGACTGTGACTTCAAGGAAATTTCCCAAAGTTATGAAAAATCTCTAGACCGAGTCTTGGTCTCAGTATCTTGAATCCTTACTTACCCATTCCTTTCACAAGAATCATCTAAAGCAAAACCAATTATCACCAGCTCATAATTCAAATTTCATGCACGTGCTTCCCAGAAAAAATCCCATCAAGATCAAAGAATTCCACAATTTCCACAGAAAAAAACCGAAAAAAATGAAGTTAAAAGAAAAATAATGTATGTAAAAGCAATGATATTCTTTACCTTCAGCACAAGTCAAACATTCAGGAAGGGATGAAGAAAATATTTTTTTTTTACTTCCTCACACAGAATTTTTCGTTCTTTTTTAATTCACATTTTTATACATATTAGATTGCTTTTATAAACTGTTACATTCTTTATGCTCTTTTAAAGCATCTGTTAGATGTAACCATGCATGAAATTAAATTTTTATGATGTATACCTTCAACATCACGTCTTACGTTTGTTACTTCATTTTCGTCATTACTCCACTTCCGAAATAAATGTGCAAAAAAAAATGTTTCCCTTCTTTTTTTACTTCTTTTGCTTCTTGTAGAAAAAAAATTTGTTCTGTGAGTTTTGATGCGGAGTTTTTTGAGATTTAGAAAGTGGATGTGTTGAGCATTTTGGCTGTTCAGATGATGATTGTTTTGAAACCCAGACCAACCGAACGGCACATGATAAAATGTTGTCACCACGACAACTAGGTGGCTGCTTACTCAGAACCAAGTGTCGTCCAGTTGGCGAAAACAACCAAATGTGGATCAACATCACAACATAGTCTAAATCCGATCATTATGTCATCATATTGACGTAAAAAAGTCTGACATCACTGTGTCGACTGTATTTGGACCTTGACGGCATGTTTGTTCGTATTGGATTAGCAAATCGATATCAGGTCGATATCAGGAATTATCGATGTAGATACTGCTAGGCAACCGCAGATGAAGTAATAGAGAATCAAGCAAACCGAGTTGCAATGCAACTGTGCAAGACCAAAGCGTGGAAAAAGTGACCGAATCCTAGATATTCTCTAGGATCGAACCTGAGTTGTTAAAATTGAAGATCGACCAACTAGCTACTGCATAATTTTATCAAGGCACAATAATCACATAGTCAATGGGAATCTGAAGATCATCAATGAATCTACCTCAGTTACTATTTTTGGACAGCATTACATTTTATGGATCATCCCAAAAAAGCGCGTCCATAAGTAAAATCTATTTACTCCCAACTTTTTCAAAGATTTCTGTTGTTACTGCTGATGCTTGCAGAAAAAATTGAGTTTATCAGCAGAATAAAGAAAAGGAGAAGACAGAAAGAAGGAAAATTGTAAGGAAATGGAGATAGAGAAAGTAAGAGAAAACCAATGAAAATGAAGGGAAAACGGAATGCTTTTGAGAAAATGAAAATTATTATGAAGAATGTCATCCTATCTTCATCATAGCTTATAAAATAAGGAAATAATGGCAAAAAAGGGGGAGGAAGAAATGATTTGATTATGATCTTTAATACTTATTTTTCCTACAGTAAGGAAGCATGAGGAATAAAGTCGTAATAGTCAAGTAATTGGAAACATTAAGTAGCTTTTAATTTTTCAACCTGTGCTTATGAACTATCAAATCTGCTTAATTACAAGACTTAATGCATGAAATGAAAGTGTAGAGGAGCAGTTTAGTGGAAAAAATTGTCTTGACAGCGATGTTAATTGCTGGGATACAGAATACCTTCTATTATTATTACAATTAGCTTGTGTTAAATCAGCTTTAAATTTCTATTAAAATCACATGTCAAGAATATTTATAGTAAACTTGTTCAAATTTCATTTACACGGATCGTAGGAGATGCACAAAAGATGAAAAGTGGATGTTCAATCAAATTTTCAAATTGACTTGAGTTATGAGTAGCTATACTTGACTAAAAATAGATATTTTCAATCAATACTTATCTTCTATTTGATTGCATTCAGTGAGGAGTCTTATGTATGCAGAGTAATGTTCACGAGTAGCTACACAGAATTTAAAGACTTGAGTTTAATCATTTAAACTTGAAAGTTTGAGTAACAAAGATGATTTTTGTAGGAATATGTAGCTGAAATTTATGTACTTTTGGAGTATATCTTGTTGAGAGCTTTGTAATGAATATTGGATGCACTAGAATGTTTAAGTGTGCTTTGTGCTGTGCTCCCTCACAACCCCCAATAGATCAATATTACGTGCGTACTTCGCAAATCGATGATCAATTGTGATCCATGACCTCCTATAGCTGACGTTTGAAGTTGTCTCTATCGCTGGCCTCCATTTGTCAAAAACTAGATCATGGCACAAAATTGCAAGAATTTTCAGCAATATAAAGTCCAAAAACGATTGAGTACGAAACAAGAGAAACGGGAAGCTGATAAGAAGATGAAGACAATTTGAGGAAATGGAAAGGCAATTTAACGAGTACGATAAAATATTTCAACGAATTATTGTGAGTAATTTTATCCGACATTTCTTTATTCTGACTTAATTGAAGGAACATATTAGATTGAATTAATGTCCTTCTTTTTGTTCCTTTACATCAACTTACACGCGCACATAGCTCCTATCTGGCGAGAAAGACGTAGATAAAATCATTTCAAAGTTCATTAAGGAAGAAGAGGAAAATTATGCATTGTTCAATTATGTCAATGAATTGAGTCACGAAATCGAGCAATTGAATGAGACTGTGCAACAGTTGCAAAGATGGCATCGGTAATTAAATTCAATTAATTAAAAGCTATCATTAAATAAGAAGCTTTTCTTAGTTCCTAATGTTTTGCAAAATCAGCTTATTAATCAAAAGGGACATATTAGGGAGGAGTTGGTTGGTTGGCAACATCCAATCCTCCTTTTTTGGATAAAATTCTTCAATTTGCTTGGGTTTTCCAAGATTTTTTAAAAATCCTTAAAACCCCCTTAAAATTTAACGAAATCGCTCCGAGGGAAGAAGACTAGTTTTTATTTGACTAGTTTTAAGGACGATAAACAACATCAGCCATCCCTAAGACGAGACATAGTCGAGACTAGTCACAATACGAAATGAAGTTTCCGAACAACACAACATGTTCGCTTGAATACCGCTACGTTGTCTTATTAATGGTAAGATGTGAGTGGCCCTAACAGTACCCTACAGGTGCATAATCATAAGGGAGAAGGTGTAGTTAGTTGTGAAACCCCTCTTTAAAGTCACCCCAATGACACTAGAATTCACATAACAGCCACACTGAAACAGGAGTTTTTGTAGATTCCGTATTGATCTGTACGGACAGCAAAGTAAGTAAGTATGTAGATCCAGGACTGATTTCCTAAGGATTCCTTCTTCTAATTTCTAACGATCTTCTTTTTTGGATGAAATTTGCCAATTTGCTAGTTTTTCCAAGACTTTCCATGACAAAAAAAATTAAAACCGGCTTAAATGTTTACAAAATTGCTTGGAGGGAAGAAGACGTTCATTGATGATTAGATGCACAATATATGCTTCCTTACTGCTCGGAATTTAAAAAAACTAAAAATTCAATTTTCAAATCCAGGCAAAAAGAAGATTCAAACATGAAAATAGATAAAAAACTTTGCTGACAATGCATACGACTGTAAAAAAGCGAAGAAATTCTAAATGTTAAGAGTCAAGTTTACAGGAAATATTGAAATCAGTCGAAAGAATAAATTGCTTTGCCGAAAAAAAAAGTATGTATCAATATGTTATGTGAGTTTGTCTCCAAAAAAAAAGAGAGACTTCCCTTTCATTTCATTGACTGCCAACTTCTTCTTGTTTCCTCATGTAAACTTTCACACAATTTCACTTGTCACATGTTAAATGAAATGGAATTTAATTTGTCATTCGTATGGTTTTGTCACATTGCCTTTTTTTTTTGTCTCTCACACTGTGTTTCATCCTCAAGCGAGCAAGTAAAGGATAAAAAAAGACGAAGATTCCTTTCTAATCTTTCATTTTGCAAGCACAAGTTATTCAATCAACCATATACGGATGAATCGAATTGTTGGGTTTTTCTATATATGGAAATTGATTTACCGATTTTTATTCATCATTTTTTTTTGGTATCAGCTCTTGAGGAACTGAGAGAATTGAAAACTTCTAACACTTTTTATTTTTGAGGAACAGAAAATTGCAATTATTTTGTTCAACTGAGTGGAAAATACTCTCGAGTTGATTTGTTCTTCCTTTTTTGTGTGTGTGTGTGCTGGAGAAAATGATGGAAATTCTTTGATTGAATTTTCTTGGGGTTTGGTATTGTTTTAAAAATAGAAAAGTTTTGTGAATGATTGCAGTTTACAAACTAACTTTATAGATTGTGATATTCGTTTTTAAAATGACTTTAATCGGATTTCAAACTTGTGATCATTTTGTCATAGTCCTTAAAAATCATGAATCACTTCCACAAGTTACACAAAGCGGTGAAAAGCAAGTTCGCTGCAAAAATGGGTTACAATCATTCTTAGCGGTCCGGTCAAGACAAAATTGCATTTAACCGATAATACGGCTACGTAGTGGTGCCCTAGTGAGTTTTGAGGGTCCAAATCCTTACTATTGGGAAAAAATTCTTCAATTTGTTAGAATTTTACAAGACAAAAATCCAAAATTCTCCAAAATTTTACCTACTCAAAAAAGTCTCCAGAGCGACTAGATGGGCAGTTGTTCTGGACTGATTCTAACAACATTCTAACAGCCCTGTTGAACCATCATTATTGATATAAGATTCTAAAATAAATGAATCCCAATCATAAAAGTATTTTTAAATTCCATACTATAAATTCAACATCCCCAGTAGCTGTAAATATCCTCAAACGTTTCCTCTGTCTCTACAAAACTATCTATCAATGCTTTCAACATAGATACACATAAAAACTGTAGATGCAAATATAGAAAATTTTTCCATCGACAATCTAATTGTCAATAAAAAATGATAAATGATGAAAAACTTTATGTTCAATTTCGATCGATTGACTGTTACAAAATGCGCTTTGTTTTCTGTCTACAATAATTTATTATCTTATTCAAAACATCCGTCAACACTCATCGCAAGTGAGAGTGTGGGAATAAACAGCATGGAAAGATTAAATGAAAATTGATTTCAATTTTATTTTCTTCAAAACAATTTCTGTTCCATCATATTTACATTAGGTATATTTTTGCTATTTGCTATTTTTGCGACCAGCGAAGTAAGTAAGTAAGTATATTTTTGTTATATTTAAACATGTTTACGTATTGTTATATGAATATTGTGCATACCGTGAAGACATAGAGTCAAAAAAAAAAAGCAATTTTTCTTCATGATTTATGATTTTTTATTTGCTTCCCTTTTCCGGCATTTGATTGCATCATGATTTCAAAATTTACTTTATACTTTATTATGATCGGAAGAATAGGAAGCGTCTTGTCTTGACGACCTGTGGCAGAATAGCGTAAATAAATAGAATGTGGGTGGATTTCCTCTGAGTGACTCAAATTAAAAAGGCCGTGACGGATTCTTGGAAAAATCTATTAAAAACAAATGGAAGCTGCTTTCATTATCTTCGTATGGTTTTAAGCCATTGCCTTTATGATTTGTGTAGCTCG